>NW_004444041.1:7742721-7785796 GCF_000243295.1 Trichechus manatus latirostris | reverse complement strand
AGAGCGTAGTTGATGTCACTGAACTGTGCATGTAGAAATTTTTGAAATGATGTATCTTTGGCTATGTATATTTTCACCAAAAAAAAAAAAAAAGTCGAGAAGGGAGAGAGTTGACATGTCATGAGGTTGTTAACCAATGTTATAAAACAATATGTGTACTACTGTTTAATGAGAAACTATTTGTTCTGTAAACCTTAACCTGAAGTACAATAAAAAAAAAAAACCCAAACACTGTCTTTTCCCCATTTGATGGACTTTGGGCGCTTGTCGAAGATCAGGTGACTGTAGGTGGATGGATTTACATCTGGGTTCTCAATTCTGTTCCATTGGTCAATGTATCTGTCTTTATACCAGTACCAGGCTGTTTTAACTACCGTAGCTGTATAGTAGGTTTTCAGGTCAAGTAGTGAGAGTCCTCTTACATTATTCTTCTTCTTCAATAGTACTTTGCTTATCAGGGACCTCTTATTGAAGAGCATTTTTGTTGCTTCTGGTTTGGGGCTATTACCAATGAAGCTGCTAAGAACAATCATGTACAGGTGTTTGTGTGGACATAAACCTTCATTTCTGTGGGATAATTGCCCAGGGGTGCAATTGTTGGGTCGTATGGTAGTTGCATGTTTAGTTTTATAAGAAATTGCCAAACTATTTTCCAGAGTGACTGTCTTAGTCATCTAGTGCTGCTATAACAGAAATACCACAAGTGGATGGCTTTAACAAAGAGATATCTATTCTCTCACAGTCTAGGAGGCTAGAAGTCTGAATTCAGGGTGCCAGCTCCAGGGGAAGTCCTTCTCTCTCTGTCTGCTCTGGAAGAAGGTTCTTGTCATCAATCTTCCCTGGACTAGGAGCTTCTCAGAGCAGGGACCCTGGGTCCGAAGGACACGTTTTTCTCTTCACTCTTGCTTCTTGGTGGTATAAGGTCCCCCATGTCTCTCTGCTGACTTTTTTTTTTTTAAATCTTGTGGATTGAGTTCTGCTTCATTAACATAACTGCCACTAATCCCACTTCATTAATATCATAGAGGTAGAATTTAGAACACATAGGAAAATAACATCAGATGACAAAATGGTGGACAATCACACAATACTGGGAATCATGGCCCAGCCAAGCTGACACACATTTTTGGGGGACACAATTCAATCCATAACAGTGAGTGTAACATTTTATATTCTACCATCAATGTATGAAAGATCTGATTTCTCCACATCTTCGTCAGCATTTGGTATTATGACTAGTTTTTTTTTAGCCATTCTGATAGGCGTGTAGTGATATTTCATCCTGGTGTTAATTTGCATTTCTCTAATGGCTAGTGATGTTGACCATCTTTCCGTATGCTTATCTACCATTATATGTCTGATTTGGTTGAATGTCTCTTCATGTATTTTGTCTATGTTCTAATTGGATTTTTTTTTTAAAGGTTGAGATTTAAGAGATCTTTCAGTAGAGTTTTTAAAAATCATTCTTCCAGGTCCAGAATCTATCCCAATTTAGCTCTACCTAGCAGGATTTCCCACCAGCCATCTGTCATTTTATCACACTGTGGTGGCTTGCATGTTGCTATGATGCTGAAAGTTATGCCACCAGTATTTCAAATACCAACAGGGTTATCCGTGGTAGACAGGTTTCAGTGGAGCTTCCAGACTAAGACAGACTAGGAAGAAAAGACTGGCGAACTACTTCTGAATATTGGCCAATGAAAACCTTATGGATCACAATAGAATATTGTCTGATATAGTATTGGAAGATGAGCCACATAGATTGAAAGGCACTATAATAGCCACAACAATGGACTGAAACATACCAGTGAAATAAAGATGATGCACGACTGGGCAGCATTTCATTCTGTTGTACATAAGGTTGTCATGAGTCGGGGCCCACTCAGTGGCAACTAACAACATCAGGATGTTGCACTGAAACTTCCTTTCTTATTCAAAACATGGGTGTTTCCTCTGATATATCGCATCTGAAAATATTCTGCTGCGTCTTCCCCACTTCCCCTTTCATTCCCTGAACCTTAGCCTTGGGGGTAAGTCTCCAGAGGTGAGCAACTTTGGCATCCAGAGTTCCTCCTGACCTCAGAGTGTGCTTTGTGAACGAAAGCCAAGCCTTGGGAATTATACCTCTTTTCTTGGATCTACATGGCCCTGGATGCAAAAAAATAAATGCTGATCGGTTCCTTTGCCCTACTCCCTGTGCACTAGCCAGTCTGCTATTCCAAAAGGTGAAGAGTAAATGGAAAAGGACAAGAAGCAAATACGACCCCTAAGACAGTGGCCCCTTTGAACATCACCAAGTTGCAGCCATAGGAAGGAAATAAAAGAATGTGGATGAAACAGCCTCCAGGAGGAAATCTTGGGTACAATGTACACCAAGCAGGACAATAGCTTTCCCTGACGCACTTGGAGTCTCTGGCAGGTTATTTTTAACTGCCACATTGTAAAATAAATGTTTGCACTTTGATAAGTGTCCTATCTACTGGTTTGTTCTAAACTCTGGTCTGGGAGGTTACCCCAAGAGCCTAGGAGTGGTATGTGAGAGAGAAACTGAGTGAGTAAAATATAATAGTCATTTAGCTGCCAGCCCTGATATCCATGACAGATCAAACAATCAACTTACATTGCGTTCTACTGCTTGCATCACCTGGTCATGAGCCGTCACTGGAATTTGTGGAATGGATTGTTCTCTTGGAGTCACTAAATATCCCTGAACAATGGGAGTATACATTCTTAGTTTTATATAAGAGCTAATAAGGAATGTTCCATCCACCTGACCAAAAGTAGGGTGTTGTTGCTGATGCCTGGTTGCCTGCTTACCTTCCTCCCTTCTCTCTCTCTCCTTCTCCTCCTCTCCTCTCTTTAAGGAACAATGGAGGGAGAAGGGGAGGAAAGGAAAAGAAAAAATATCCACTGTGCTGAGATCACTAGAAGAATTGTGACATTACAGTTTGGAAAAGGATAAATATGAAATATTTTTCATATGGGCTTTTTAACTTCGTTAAAATTTGCTTTTATTTCTTTATTGGTTTTTCTCAATGAAGGCCCTTCTAGGGAGAGGCACTGAAATATGAGATAACTATTGTGAGTCAGTAAGTAGTTCCAGTAAGTAGTGGCTTTTCAGTCAACTTTGACTCATGGCATCCCCGTGTGTGTCAGAGTAGAACAGTGCTCCATAGGGTTTTCAATGGCTGATTTTTTGGAAATAGATCACCAGGTCTTTCTTCCAAGGCACTCTGGGTGGATTCAAACCTCCAACCTTTAGGTTAGACTGCCCAGGAATTTCCAAACTATTATGAGGTCCTACCTTATTCATACATTGAGATTTAGGAGCTGAGATAGTCTCTTTCTCCACCTATAACATTTTAGGGTTTTTTAATTGTTGTAACAGAAAACCAATTCGAACTGGGTTAAACAATAAAACAGACTTATTAGCTCGCACTGGAAAGTCCAGAAGTAATGGTGTCAGCATTGGTTTGATTGAGAACTCGCCTGACATTTTTCTCTTCTCTGTCAATTCACTGTAAGGCTGGCTCCATGTTTCTATGTTCATATCCGGAAAGGGGTCAGTTCCTTCTTACAACTCCTGAAGAGGAGGCCTGCCCTTGATGCTGCCTGGATCACCCATAATCAATCCCTCTGGCCAAGAAAATGTCACCTGCTGATTATCACACAGGGCTTTGAACCACTTTGAACTGGTTCAGTCATGGCCAACGAAGTGGAACCAGAACAGACCCAAAGTTTTACAATTTAGGTGATCTGGAATGATAACCGGAACAGGAAAAATTATAGGTTGAAGCCCTGGAATGGGAGACTTAGAAGAGGCGTAGTGAGCCCCTTCAGGAGCCTGATGCATGAGAAAGTGGCATCACAAGGGCTGATGTCACCCCGTGTGATAACTCATAGTGTTACCACACCATGGACTTTCTCCCATACCAGACTATACAAAATCCTTAGTAATGTTTTTTGAACTAATATTAGTCCTAAATCATAATTCCCATATATCACTCCTTTTTTCCCTTTAACTACTACTTCATTCTCAAAGAAGTTATTGATATAGGTTCACAAATACTATTACCACAATATTGTAGCTAAAACACCAGAAAATTTGGCAAAATCATCGACAGCAATGAAAGCTATGCATGCTTGTAGCATGTGCAGAAAAAACCACATGATTGTAAGCATTATTGTAATTGGGTAATAATGACAGCTCTGACTGGAGCACTAATGAAGGTTCAAAAAGTAAATTAGCATAGAGTTTTAGCCTTGTAGGTATATTGATACATGTGAGCTGGGCTTACAAAAAATGTTTTTGTTGTTGTAACTAACTACAGGGATATTTTTATAAAAAATAATAAATTTCTGCTGAAACACTGCACAAAAATTTTATAGACAGTCATTTTGGAGTCACCCCCCTGACATTGTCACCCAGTGTGGTCTGAACCCCTTGCACTCTCCTAGTGATGCCACTGGCGTGAGATTGGATTATTGACAGGACTATGGAGAGCACTATAGCGTTGTTATGGGTTGGAATTGACTTGACAGCTATGGGTTTGGTTTGGTTTGGTGGGCAGCAACACATTCAAAATGGAGCAGTGAGCCACCATCTTTGAGCAGGGTACCTCTGTTCCCAACTCTGCTCAGAATCTGATGGGCAAGAGATTTGATTGCTATGCAATGCATACGCTACCCTTGTTTTCTAAGAGGGAGATTAGGTTTCTAGCAGGGCTCCAAACTGTAATTTTTCCCATTCTGTTTCACCCAAATTTAAAAAATTGAGTCTGGTCCAGTTTCACTTCCTCAGCCATGACTGAACCGGGAAGAACTGGTTTGAAGCTCTGTTGTCACATGCTTATTGACTGAGACTTGGCTTTCCTGAACCAATCCCTGCAGCAAAGGTGGTTAGATTACCCTGGACTTAAAGGCAATGGCTGCTTCACCATGAAGGAAGGTGGAATGGCTATTAGAGTGACAACTGTCATTTTATTTCTCTATAACTGAACTAAATTAACTCATGAGCCCATGGAAAACTTAAATATTTCGAATTCAAGATAAATGCAATTATTTCTGGTTGAAAACCCAGAATTTTTTGAGTAAATTCTTAGTCAATTCAAATTCTTAATCAATTCAAGTTTCTTCTCCTACTTCCATTTTTTTTTTTTTTTAAGTTAACATTTTCCCTGGGGATGATCTTGGTTCCTGAACTTACGTAGGATCCTGATTTAAAGGGTGGGCAACTGTGAGGTCCCCCTTATGAGTAGACCTCTTCTGAGATGGCTTTGGTTTCTGGCATCTGTCCTCACTGCCATCCAGTGCTGATGTCCACAGTCTACACCTCTTTTGACTGCCAGGTCCACATAACCACAAAGGTTTTCCCAGTCCCTTGGCTTTCTCTCTGACAAACTCTGTGTGCTCTCTCATGGGGGAAGGGTGTGGGAGAAGCCAAGGGAAAATGTCAGCTGCTCCTCTGTGCTGTTCTGATGCTGCAGGGAACATGGAGGTAGTGGTGGGTCCATCTCAGATGGTCTCTCTGCCTAGAACTGCCCTGTGGCCATTTCTATTCTACTGTAACCATTCTTGTTGGCATAGAGATCTCTGTGAGATTATTTCCTCACAGGATTCTTGATGGGAATTGGAGGCACAACTCCTCCTGCTCTGGACTCCCAAACCCATTTGAGTACTTTTATCACCCCTTTACCCAAAGGTTTAGACTTTTCATCAGGGATGCTGACCAATGACTTACTGTTTTGCAATTTTCTCCAATGCTCTTGCTTTTTCTCCAGTCTTGCAAAGATTTTTTTTTTTTCTTTTTAACTCTCCTCTCTGTCTTGGTGTGGGGGGCTTACATAATTTTGCATTCTTTTGAATTTGTTGGTTATGGCATAAACCCTAGTACTTAGTAGTTTTGCTCTACATCTTGGCTTTGACTACAGTCATGTGATTTGGAATTATTCCTCTGCTTTATCAATACAATAAGCCATTCTCACAAATTGAATAGGATGGAATACTCAATCTTCATTTCTTCTAAATTTTGTTCTTGGAAACACATTTGGCACAATTTGCCCTTCATTGGGGCTCCTGGTCCAATTCTCTTGAAGTGGATGGTAATATATGCAGATCTAGTATTGTCTTTTCCTTCAGAAATTCTCACTTTTTATATTGAAAAAATTGATTTTGTCTGAAAAACTGGTTGCTTGTGAAACAGATGGGAAGGCGTTTAGGGGTAAATGAAAACTGTTTCTGTTGTCTCCACAATAGGCTAGTTTTATAAAGCAGATGATTAAAGTATTGGGTCAACATTGGATAATGCCTGGTTGTTTACTTTTAGGGTGTGCTATTGCAACTTCATGCCCATTTCCTTTTTTCTGTGGGGAATCTGCTGTAGGAAGAGTTACCTACAAGTTCAAAGATCCCAGAACAACTGCTGTGATGGCCATCTCACAGCCACTGCTTGACTTTTCATCCTCCAGCTTCTTGTTAATAGATGCAGCCCCCTTAGTTCCTTCAGTGCTTTAAACCTGTTGCCTTCGAGTCTATTCCCACTCATAGCCACCCCATACGATAGAGTAGAACTTCCCCATTAGGTTTCCAAGGAGCGGCTGGTGGATTCGAACTGCTGACGTTTTAGCTAGCAGCTGAGCGCTTAACCACTGTGCTACAAGGGCTCCTTTAATGTTTTACTGAGAGTAAATTCCATTGAAATGGGTGGGAGTTTCTTTGTTATTAAAACTTGTATATTGCTGCGTTATCTTCAGTATATTTAGTTCCTTTTTCCTCTTTTCTTGTAGACATTGAATCTGATGTTCTAAATGTGTGAGCAATAAACAGTCACAACTTGGAAAATATAACTTGGTGGAAGAAAACTCAAATAAAAGTTATGTCTCTGGGTAGAGGGACAGATCACATGAGCTCTCTAACACTCACACTCATACAAGCATCCAATAAACTAAACATGCAACAGATGACATGTTCAGATGACAAATCCTACTCACTTTCTGCATCTCCGTCCTGTGGACAAGCACTTCAACATAATGGGACACTGGATACTGACTAGCTGGTATCTGGAGAAAAATCCTCTTAACCAGCTTCTCAGTGGACTTGCTTTCCATAAGGTTTTCTATAAAGAAAATGAAAATCCTCACAACTGGATCAATAAACATCATGATGAATGAGAAAGAATTTGAAATTGTCAATGATTTTATTCTACTTGGATCAACAATCAATGCTCATGAAAGCAGCAGTCAAGAAATTAAACAATGTATTGCATTGGGCAAATCTGCTGCAAATGACCTCTTTAAAATCCTAAAAAACAAAGATATCACTTGGATGGCTAAGATGCACCTGACCCAAGCCATAGTATTTTTAATCACTTCATAGGTGTGTGAAAGCTGGACAATAAAAAAGGAAGCCAGAAGGAGAATTGACGCATTTGAATTGTGATGTTGGCAAAGAATATTGAATATACCACAGACTATGAGAAGAATGAACAAGTCTGTCTGGGAAGAAGTACAGCCAGAATGCGCCTTAGAAGTGAAGATGGTGAGACTTCATCTTGCTTACTTTGGACATGTCATCAGGAAAGACCAATCACTAGGATAGGACATCATGCTTGGTGAAGTAGGGCGGCAAAAAAACGAGAGAAACCCTCCATGAGATGGATTGATACAATAGCTGCCACAATGGGCTCAAACATACCAACAGTTGTGAAGATGATGCAGGACTGGACACTGTTTTGTTCTATTATACATAGTCACTATGAGTCAGAGCCAACTCAATGGCAACTAACAAAAACAACAACAGTGGACTTGGGTATATAAAAAAGAAAAATTGCCAAGGAATGTACTTGCTTTCCCAGTTTGCCCGGTAATACATTTAATCAGCCTGAAACAGTGACTCCCTACCTTTCTAGTGTAGTAATAGCCAAGTTGAGGCCTGGTGGCACAGTGGTTAAGTGTTTGGTTGCTAACCAAAAGTTCAGCAGTTGGAATCCACCAGCCGCTCCTTGGAAACCCTATGAAGCAGTTTTACTCTGTCCTATGGGGTCATTAAGAGTCAGAATTGACTTGACATCAATGGAGTTTGAATAGCCGTGTTGTTTACTTGACTCTGCAATTTCTACCTTCAACAGCCTCCCACCCAGAGTATACCCATAGCAAAATCTTTTTACAATGTGTTCAATGAGATTATAGGATTTTCATTAGAATGTTACTCAAATGATTGCTCCCAAAGCAGTGAATATTGAAAAATAATCCCCAAAAAGTGAGAATTAGTCCTATATCACAATACCACTATCATAAAGCAACTCAGCTATGTTCACTTTTCAAATAAATATAAGTAATCCTTTGGACGTATTTGTGTGAATTTTACAGCACTACACAAATAATTTGATGGTGCCCTGTAGTATAAAGAAATGGTGAAAGGCACAGTCTTTACAGTCACAGACTTGGGTTTAAATCTCAGCTTGGCCACTTATTTAACCCTGGGCAAGATACTTTACCCTGTCTAAATCTGAGCTTGGATGGTTCACAGGTGTCTTAGTATTTAGTGCTGTTATAACAGAAATACCACAAGTGGACAGCTTTAACAAAGAGATATTTCTTCTCTCACAGCCCAGGAGGCTAGAAGTCCAAATTCAGAGCGCCAGCTCCAGGGGAAGGCTTTCTCTCTCTGTTGGCGCTGGAGGAAGGTCCTTGTCATCAGTCTTCCCCTGGTCAAGCAGCTTCTCAGGTACAGGAACCCAGGGTCCAAAGGACACTCTCTGCTCCTGGTGCTGCTTTCTTGGTGGTATGAGGTCCCCATGTCTCTCTGCTTGCTTCTTTCATATCTCAAAAGAGATTGGCTTAAGACAAATTCTAATCCTGTAGACTGAGTCCTGCCTCATTAACATAACTGCCTCTAATCCCATCTTATTAACATCATAGAGATAGGATTTACAACACAGAAGAAAATCACATCAGATGATAAAATGGTAGACAATCGCACAATCCTGGGAATCACGGCCTAGCCAAACTGATAAACGTATTTTTGGGGGATACAATTCAATCCATGACAACAGGTATGCAGAGAGATTGGTCTTCTTAGCCCTTGAGGTGGTGCTAGGATGTGAAAAATATTGGAAGCACGGTCATAATCTCAATTTCCTTATCTATAAATAATTGTGTTTTCTTTCTGGGGTTGCTGTAAGGATTAAATGCAGATCCCTGCAAAGTATTCAGCACAGCACTTGCCAGTTTCCAGAGAGTTGATCCCAACTCATGGCGACCCCATGTTTGTCAGAGTAGAACTGTGCTCACAGAGTTTTCCATGGTTGATTTTTTGGAAGTAGATCACAAGGCCTTTCTTCTAAGGTGCCTCTGGGTGAACGCGAACCTCCAACCTTTCAGTTAGCAGCTGGGTGTGTTAACATTTTGAACTACCCAGGGACTCCAGCACAGCATTTACACAATCACAGCTTGCCCTGTTCATACAGCCCTTGGCCAGCCATCCAATTTAGCCAGCATTTGGAAAAAGTCTGAAAGATAATTACCTCCCACTCCATTTCACAAACAGAATCCTGAAAACCATGGGAAAGGCCATCAAACAAATAGATTCCTTTTCAAGAAGACCAAACCATCCTGGATTCAAAATGATCATGACCACTGGAGCCAGGTCAGGTTCTGTCTGCCAGCTTGCTCTTGAAGTCTTCCCTCTTTTGCAATAACTAGTTGGAAAAGCATGAATCCTTCAATCTCCTGTTCCGCTGAGAATAAAATAATTTCTTCACATATGGGAGCCTGCTGCAGTTCATTTCCAATACACAGAATGAATCAGAACCAGGATTATTATTTTTCTTCATATAGCTGCTATAGTTTTGTTATGTTTCACTTATGGACATCCTTATAATAGTTTTACTTCATTGTTTTGTGCTTACTCTGGAGACAAACCCATCAGAGTCAGAGAGGTGGCAAGACCATCTATATAAGGCAGAAGAGTGGTTAATAAATTGAACCAAACCCCAAACCAAACCCACTGCCATTGAGTCGATTCCAACTCACAGCGACCCTATAGGACAGAGTAGAACTGGCCCATAGGGTTCCCAAGGCTGTAATCTTTATGGAAGCAGATGACCACACCTTTCTCCCACGGAGCAGGTGGTGAGTTTGAACCACCGAACTTTTGGTTAGCAGCTGAGTGCTTTAACCAATGCACCACCAGGGCTCGCTTAATAAATTGAAACAGGCACTTGAAAAACTTAAGGGAGATGTATTGATTTCCCAGAGAAATTCAGTGGCAGATGTCATTGGAGCCAAGGTTAGAGCAATGGTTCTAATCTGTCTAAGCCTGTTTCCAGCCTATTACCTATTGTTGTCAAGGGGCCGCCACTCCAGAAGCTCAGCAGCTTGGTGGCGGTGGGTGGAGGTGACAAGTCTCTGGGCACTTGTGAGGCATCACCTTAGAAAACACTGTCTTGGGTAAGCCGAGAATGAGCTCACAACTAGTGCAGAAGGTTTAATAGCAACATATCCTGCCGAGGTTTTGTATTTTTTTTTTAAATACTATATATATATATACATATATATATATATAATAAGCATATAAAACCACCACTGTCTCTCCTAACCATAATAAGCGGTTTGAATATGGAAAATAATAACTAAATGTTGTTGGGCATCGTTGAGTCTATTCTGACTCCTAGCGACCCCATGTGACAGAGTAGAACTGCCCCATAGAATTTTCATGGCTATAATTTCTATGGAAGCAGATCCAGGTCCTTCTCCTGCAGAGTGGCTGGGTGGATTCGAACTGCCAGCTTTTCTTTTAGCAGCCAAGCACTTAAGCTTTGCACCACCAAGGGCTACTTAACCAAATATTACATGTGCTTAATTGTTTTTAATAATTTGCATACAATCTGGGAAGCTGTCATCTAAGTAAGAAGTTAAAGGAGTCTTACTTTGGTCAAGGTTTTGGGGTTTTTTTGTTTTTGTTGCTTTTTCCCCCCAACTTCAGAACATACTCTTGTGTCTGAGGTGTCTCAAAGCACAGAGCTGGGAATCTAGAGACAAGGTTTCCAGTCCCCTCTCTGAAATTACTTAGCTCTATGACCTTGGGCAAGACAAATAAAATATCGGTGTATCATCCTCCCCCTGTAAAATCATTATTTATGAGGTTCAAGAGTTTTAACAAACTTTGGAGTGAAATTCAGAGGCTCAGGGTTCCAATAAAAGAGATTATTCATGAAAAGATGTGGTCTAGTGCTTGGCGTGCAGTATATGCTCCATAAGGTTGATGATGGTCCCTTGCTGGGCCTCCTGGTATGTGGGAACACAGATACCTCGGATTTTAGAGCTGGGTGGAGACTTAAGGGTTATTTCATCTCTTTCATCTTTGTCTTTGTATGGTTTTTTGCATGTCTTACTCTGACCCATTATGCGTTGACTTTGAAGGTTAAACTCATTAAACAATCTTATTTCCTGTATTTCCAAATTACTGGGGTGAGGGGGACCCGTATTGGAACCTCCAAGTTCAGATTTGCGCTTACCATGGTCACAGTACTTACCACTAGGATGATAAATTGTCTATTTAGTTGTCTCTCTCTCCTTGACATATATGGATTCTCACTTTTTGACCTCTGTATCCCTAGGACCAAAGGAGCCCTGGTGGCACAATAGTTAAGCACTCAGCTGCTAACTGAAAGGTTGACAGTTTGAACCCACTGGCAGCTTCAAGGGAGAAAAGACCTGGTGACCTACTCCTGTAAAGATTACAGCCTAGGAAACCCTACGGGGTACGGAATCGACTTGACAGCACACAACAATAACAACATCCCTAGGACCTAGCACAATGTCTAACGTAAAGCAGATGTTTAATAAATGACTTTTATTGTCATTGACAATTGAAACGTAAAAAAAGGTGTAGCCCAATCCATCTTTGAATTTTGACTTATATGGAGATATAATTAGTAGAAGAGTAGTATCTTTATAAACCAAACAAAATCAAACCCTTTGCTCTCAAGTCGATTCCAACTCATAGAAATCCTATAGGACAGAATAGAACTGCCCCATAGAGTTTCCAAGGAGCCGCTGGTGATTCAAACTGCTGAATGCTTAACCACTGAGCCACCAGGGCTCCAGTATCTTCGTAGAGGCTAGGAAATGATGGACCACCGAAGGGCAAGCACTTGTCATTGCTTTCCAACACTTCAGGGTTGTCAACATCATAAGCCCACAGTTTCTCATGGTACCCCACCCTGTCCTCTCTGCCTCCAGGGGCCTTCCAGGTTTAGGGCACCTCTCAGAAGGAGCTTGCTGTGGGGAACTCCCACCCCTGCCTGGGAAGAGTAGGTGCTGGAGCTGAGAGTGTTTGCAGAAGTCCTGGGCCCTGGGGAAGATTCACAGACCCCTCACCTGTGATTCAGCATTGGGTCAGCATCATGAGTCTGCAGGTTCTCACAGTGGTCACAGGAGAAGAATAGTCTGCCCTTACATCCATTCCTTGCCCTTCCCCAGGAGCTAATCCCTGCTGGTTGCGCTTCTCAGTCTTCCTAGGCAGCTATCCTCTGGCAGGGTTTGACCAATGGGAGGCGCTGGTGGATAATCAAAGGGTGGGAGGAAGATAGACTTCAGAATATTTCTCTCTGTTTTCTCTGTCTCAGACAGTGTCTGTGGCGGTGGTTTTGTCTCCCCCACCGCGCTAGCTCTGGCCTGCCATCGGTTTACCAGGCAGCCCTCCAGCCCTGGGGGTGGTGGTGGCTTCTTGCCATAGTTACTCTTGGTCCCCTGTTTGCTTTGTTAGCTCATCCATCATCTATATACCCAATTCTCCCTCTTTTAAATGTTGTTGTTAGCTGCTGTAGAGTTGGCCCCCCGATTCATGGTGACCCCTGACTCACGGCGACCTCATGCACAACAGAATGAAATGCTGCCCAGTCCTGTGCCATCCCCATGATCAGTGTAGATCAGGCCATTTTGATCCATCGAGTTTTCACTGACAGGTATAATCACACTCCCTTGGGACTACAATTTGGTCACTTTGACTGGAACTAAGCATTATTGAAACTTTTCAGCCATAATAACTTTTCTTCATTTCAGTCTGAGAGATAACTTTCAAACAAAATTAAGAGGGTATCTTTCTGAGGTCCCCATGTTCTATCATCCCTAGTACTTGAAAAAAACAACCGTAATTACGTACTCAATGTCAATGGCCCCGTATATGATTTGTACTATCCCATTCCCAAGCTGATGTAAAATTGAGTCTTATATTCTAAACATCTGGTGGATTGTATGAATGAGGAGAGCTAAGGAAAACTACTGTGCAGAACTAACTTTAAAGGTCCAATCTTGAGAATGCTCTTTGATGGCTTCATGGTGGGTGGGTGTGAGTCCAGGTTCAGGATCTGTCCTGCTAAGATGAGGGAAGTTCCCCTCTCAGGAGTTGGCTGTGAGCCTTCACAAGGGGATTCTGCTCTGCCGGTGCTTTCCTGAGCTTCTGTGGGTATTGTTTGGCTTCTCTCTCCTTGATACTTCTTTTGCATGTGAATATCTAGTTGTTCCAGCACCATTTTGTAAAAAGATCTTTCTCTGTTGAATTGCCTTTGCTCCTCTGTCAAAGATCAGTTGACTGTATTTGTATGAGTCTATTTACAGGCTCTCTATTCTGTTCCATTGATCTATTTGTCTGCTCCTTCACAAAGACCACATTGTTTTGATTACTGTAGCTTTATATTAAGTCTTGAAGTTGGGTAGTGTTGGTCCTCCAGCTCTGTTTTTCTTCAGCATTGTGTTGGCTATTCTGGGTCTTTTGTTGTCTTAGGCTGGGTTCGCTAGAGAAGCAAAACCAGTGAAGTGTATAAATATTAGAGAGATTTATATCAAGGAAATGGCTCACGTGGTTGTAGAGGCTTAGATGGCTCCTCACAAGCTTTTAAGATCCCAGATGATACTCACCAAAGTAGGATGTAGAGCATTTTCTTTATGAACTATGTTATGCCAATTGACCTAGATGTCCCCTGAAACCATGGTCCCCAGTCCTCAGTCCCAATAACTCGGTCCCTCAAGGTATTTGGATGTGTCTAGGAAGCTTCTATGACTTTGACTTAGTCAAGTTGTGCTGACTTTCCCTATACTGTGTGTTGTCTTTCCATTCACCAAACTTAACACTTATCTACTATCTAGTTAGTGATTTCCCCTCCCCATTCTTCTCCCCACCCCCAACACCATCAAAGATTGTTTTTTTCTGTGTGTAAACCGTTTCTTGAGTTTTTATAATAGTAGTCTCAGGGTGATAGTCTCAGGGAGTCTTCAAGTCTCAACTGGTCCATTAAGTCTGGACTTCTTAAAAATTTTAGTTCTGCTTTGTGCTTTTCTCCCATTCTCTCAGGGTCCGTCTATTGTGGCCCTTATCAGAATGGTCGGTAGTGGTAGCCAGGCAACATCTAACTGTTCTGGCCTCAGGGTAGATAAGGCTGTGGCTAGTGTATCCCTTTAGACTAGTTTCTTCTCTGAGACTTTGGTTTCCTTCTTTCTCTTTTGCTCCTGACGAGTAGAGATCAACACTTGTATCTTAGATGGCTGCTCACAAACTTTTAAGGCCCCAGATGCTACTCACTAGGATGCAGAACGTGAACTTTATGAACTATATTATGCCACTTGACTGAGTTGTCTCATGAGACTAAGGCCTCATATAGATAATTCTTTATGAGTGCTGTGCTCAAGGAAAATATCTTTTTATTATTAATTGGGCTAAATTGTTGTTTAGTTTAATAATGACTTCATGGGATAGTTTTGGTCCAAGGTTTAAAGATTATTTCCAGGCATTAGTTTCAGGGGTTCCCCCAGTCTCAATGGATCCATATGAGTTTAAAGTTCTGTTCCACACTTTTCCTCCTTTTGATCAGGATCCTTCTGTGGAGTCCTTGATCAAAATGTTCAGTAATGGTAGCTGGGCACCATACATTTATTCTGGCCTCATGGTAATGGAGACAGTAGTTTATAGAGGTAATTAAACCGGTAGTCCATTTCCTTCTCTGATTCCTGGGTCTCCTTCCTCTGCTGTTCCAGGCAAATAGAGACCAATTGTTGTATCTTGAGTTCACCTTGATTCTTTATCCATTCATCAAGCCCAGTACCACAGAGTTGAATAGATCTTGCTAATTTGCCAGAAGACATGGCTTCTGACTGGCTTGTGTCAGCCTTATTCTCTTTATCCCCTACTGTCTTAGGCAGAGTTCTCTAGAGGAGTAAAACCAGTGAAGTATATATATAAATATATAGAGAGAGATTTATTTCAAGGAAATGACTCACGCAGTTGTAGAGGCTGGCAAGTCCCAAATCTGTGGATCAGGTGTCAGGCTGGAGGCTTCTTGTGACTCATGTGGTTGCAGGGGCTGATGAACCCAAAATCAGTAGATCAGGCAGGAGGCTGCTGGCTCATGGGGTTGTGGGAGCTGGGGAATCCCAAAATCTGTAGGTCAGGCATCAGGCTACTGGCTCATGTCCCAAGAAGGATGACGAGCTGGGTTAAAAGAGGGTTAGCTTTGCCAGAATATCCATATATATTGGATGCAGGTCACATCCCCAAGGAAACTCCCCTTTCAACTGACTGGCTGCTCACATCAGATCACAAAACGGAGGATGATTGCATAATATCTGCCAAACCACCGAGAATCATGGCCTAACCAAGTAGACAATAACCTTAACCATCACACCTACCACAGTGCTCTTGACCTGCCTCAGGGTCTGGTCTTGGCCTGCATGTCTCTGGTTTCTAAACTAGCTACGTTCATGAGACTTTGGCTTATCTTGAGTTACAAGCTATAATAATGGTGGTAGAAGTGACCGGCAATAAAGGTAGCAGGTCTTTCATTTGAGAATGCCACCCTCACATCACACAAGCTCTGTTTGGTCTCTGTAAATAAAGGTGACCCGCAACCCAGGTGTGAGTGAACAGGGTTTGGGGCTTGAGCTGTATGATTCTATTACAGCCTTTGTGTCACACAAGAAAATTCTAGGCAGGAAAGGCTCCCAGGCAGTAATTTCATTTATTTATAGCATTTGGGAGGTAAGTATAACGCAAAATATGTTAACTAAAGATAAAATCAGAGGAGAGATAATAATAGCCATCATTTATTTAACACTCAGTATGCACCTTCAAGCAATGTGCTTTAATTCTTACAATAACTCAGTAAAGTAAAGGAAACATAATCATCTCAGTTTTACAGTTGAAGAAATTGAAGCTCTGAGATTAAGTAATTATGTCAAGATCATAGAGCTAGTTTGAGGCAGATTCAGGGCTAGAACCTAAGTCCGTTTAAATCAAAATCATCTGTAGAAGTGATTTGAAATTTATTTTGTTGTTATTGTTGTTGCTAAAAAAAAAAAGAAAAGAAAACCCTACTGTGGTCAAGTCGATTCCGACTCATAAATGACGCTATAGGTTTTCCAAGGCTGTGAATCTCTACGGAAGCAGACTACCACATCTTTCTCCCACAGAGCCACTGGTAGTTTTGAACCATCAACCTTTCAGTTAACAGTTGATTGCTTTAAACACTTCACCACCAGGGTTCCTTATTATTGTTGCTAGTAGAACCTTTTTCTTCAAAAAAAATCTTTGAACATAGAATCTACATACATAAAAGAGACAAGGGTGGGGAAAAAATTGAGTTTTCTGTAACAGGATTTAAAAACCACTGTTCTAAAGGAAATGAAGGTGTTAGTTGTAGACCTCTAAAATAAACCCAATACCACACCTGGATATTCAATTTAGCTCTAAAACTATTGGTAACTGCCCAGCACTTGAGCTGGGAATTTTTCTGTGGGTTCTAATGCCAACCTCAGTCAAAATTTGAGGACTATGGATTTGCTTTCTGTGTCAAAATCTACTATTCTACTCTGAATGAATTTGTTAAAGGTATAAATGACTGGAAAAGCTTAACCTTTTACTACCAGGATTTTTCTTATCTTCATTCTTTTTTTGGCATCCTTCCTAGTCTACTAGTCCAAACATTAAACAATTAAAAATAGTTTGCATTTGTTGAGCAGTTACAGTGGGCCCTGGAGGCACAGTAGTTAAGACCTCAGCTGCTAATCGAAAGGTTGATGGTTTGAACCCACCCAGCGGGTCTGTGGTAGAAAAGACCTGATGACCTGCATCCACAAAGATTACAGCCTAGAAAACCCTATGGGGCAGTTCTACTCTGTCACATTTGGTCGCTGTGAGTCAGAATCGACTCAAGGTTAATTTCAACTGTAATTGAAATTTCAGTGTAGGTGTTCGATACATTGGGTTTTTTATAATAGTATTGATAAGGACAAAATTAACATTGCCACTAGATGCTGCCAGTCATTGGGAAGCAGTTTGCCTAATGGGCTTTGAAGTTCAACTGAGCCTGAATTCCAATTCCTCTGTCATATTTGATATTGGACATTGGGCAAATTACTTATCTTCCGTGGACTTCATGTTCCTCCTTTGTAAAATGGAAACAATAGTAACTGATCTCTTAGTATTGTTACTTGGGTTAAATTCGATTCTTTTAAACTGATTAGCTGAGGAGCCCTGGTGGTGCAGTGTTTGAACCCAACAGCTGCTGTTTGGGAGAAAGAAGTGGCAGTCTGCTTCCGTAAAGATTTACAGACTTGAAAACCCTGTGGGGCAGTTCTACTCTGCCCTGTAGGGTTGCTATCAGTCAGAATAGACTCAATGGCGATGGGTTTGGGTTTGGTTTGGTTAAACTGATTTGCACTTGGGAAACTGCAACTGGAAGTTATGGTTATGCTCATGGGGATTGATAAGACTTGGGGACTGCTCTATAGCAGTATAGTAGAGTGGGAAGTAGGAACAAGATCTGATAAGACATTTTAAAATTTGTGGTTTTATTGAGCTGATTTAAGGTTTGTAGCAATTCTGCCACTAGAAACCAGCCTCTCACTAATGGTTTGTGGTCATTTAATGAATAATCCATCACCATAAAAAAGGGACCCCGGGGGTTAGCTGGAAGGTATGCTATGAATGATTCTATATGAGTAACTTGGTTGTCATTGCTCCCCTGCACCTATCTCTCTCTTTACTCCCCAGAGTTTTTAAGAGATTGCAGTTAGTTTAGGCAAGGATTCCAGACAGAGAAAAGCAAATATATATGTCAGGAGGTCAGGGTAGAAGAATGGGCCAAAGGGGAGGAAGAAATGCCAAGCTGATAATTGAAAGATAACGGGTGTGGGGCTGGGTTGCAGCAGCATAACGGGGGGGAGTCAACCCCCCACCCCCACCCAAGAGCTTTCTCAAGGATTTGAGCTCAGCCCCGTGTTCAACTCCTCTTAAAAGGTCTATTGAGCATTTTGGGAAATGGCACTATTGAGCAAAGCCATTAACAAATTACTTTCCTCTCATTTTCTTCACTAGCAGGACCTTCTGTTTATGCCTCTTTAATAGCAACTGAAAGGAGTAAATCTTCGACAAGCGTCAATGTGCAGTGGGTCATTTGATGGGATTTTTATTGTGCAAAAATGATCCCAGATGATTAGTTGAAGGATTGCCAGGAATCTCTGGAATCTAATTAACTCTTCTGTTAAGCATACAGAAACTCATTGCAGGGTAGAGTCAAGGTGAAGAACTTATAAAAGTAAGTCATATTGATTTCTTTACTATTGCAAATATTTGAATTTTGTAATAGGCATACATTCCTACCTTGCTCTTAACTAAATAGGAGGCTAGAAATCTGTGATATAATGGACCAAGGATAGATTTTTGACTGGATGCCTAGCTGCACCATTTACTAGAGATTTATTACAGATTATGACTTAATCCCTCTATACCTCTCTTATCCCGTTTGCAAAATGAATATAATCATCCTTATCCCACAGGTTGCGAGAATTAAACCAGATAATTTAATAAAGCAACTACTCTTTGGCTTCAGGAGACCCTTAAAGTTTAAATGTTCTTAATCTTTCCCCTTCTTCTCTCTTATTCCAACTCTCCCAAACCACCCCGTCCCAGCAATTTTCTGTGACTATTCTATGTATCTTATCAGGAACAGGCTTTGGGAACAGACTTTGCTAAATTTACGAATAAGGCAGGAGATCTGAAAGAGGAGAGGGAATGAGCTATGTGTCTACCTGGGGGAAGGCATTCCAAGAAAAGGGACCAGCAAGTGCAAAGACAGTGCAATAGAAGTGTTCAGGGAGTATGGGGAATCCTGGGTGGCTAGGAGCCCTGGTGGCACAGTGGTTAAAGTGCTGGACTGCTAACTGAAAGGTCGGTGGTTTGAAACCACCAGCAACTCTGCAGAAGAAAGATGTGGCAGCCTGATCTGTAGAGATTTACAGCTTAGGAAACCCTATGGGGTCACTATGAGTTGGAATCGACTTGGTAGCAGTGGGTTTTTAAAGCACAGTAACCCCAAGGGAAAGTCGTAGGAGAAGAGGTCAAAGAGATACAGAAGGGCAGATTGTGTAGGGCCTTGAAGGCCATTAAAAGGACTTGAACTTTTACACTAAATGGTTGGAAAGCCATTAGAAGGTTCTAAGTTGAGGAGGGACATGTTTTGACTTAGTCTTAAAAGGATCACTCTGGCGGCTGTGGTGAAAATACATTATGGGGCAGGCATGACGAGTGAGTGGGAGAAGGGACACAGGGGCAGAAGCAGGGATACCAGTTACGATTTCACTAAATAATTCAGGCAAGAGATGGTAGTAAGTCAGAGTAAGTCAGCTGCAGTGGAGGTGGTGAGAAGTAAGAGACTGTGAACGTATTTTGAAGGTAGAACAATTTAGGCTTTACTGATGGATTCAACGTATAAGGTGGGAGATACCTTCAATGTTTTTGATTTGAGAAATTAGAAGGCTAGTGACGCTACCTGCCATAAAGAAGCAATTTTCTAGGGGGATATACCAGGTGTTTAATTTTAGCCTTGCAAAATTTAAGATGTCAAATAGACATCCAACAGTGAGCAGTTGAACATATGAATCTGGAGTTCAGATGAAAGGTGCAGGCTATAGCCATAAATTTGGGAGTCATTGCATCTAGATGATATTAGATCCCCTAGGGAGTGAATTTGAGTCCCTGACTGGTGCAAATGGTTAATGTTCTTGACTGCTAACCTAAAGGTTTGTGGTTTGAGCCAGCCCAACGGCACCTCGGAAGAAATACCTGTCAATCTACTTCTGAAAAATCAGCCATTGACAACCCTATGGAGCACAGTTCTATTCTGACACTTATGGGGTTGCTATGAGCTGAAGTTGGCTCAACATCAACTGGTTTGGTTTTGGTTTTGGGTGGGCCTGACTTAATCAGGTAAACCCTTAAAAGGAACTGTGCTCTTCTTGGAGATAGAGATTTGAAGTATGAGAAGAATTTGCTGTGAGAGTGAGTCTTTGTGTTGGCTATGAAGATGGAGGGGGGTCCCGTAGCAAGGGGTATAGATGGCCTCCAGGAGCTGAGAGTGGCCCCTGACTGACAGCTAACAAGGAAACGGGGATCTCAGTCCTGCAACCTCAAGGAAATGAATTAGACTAACAACGTGAATGAGCATAGAAGTGGATTTTTCCTCTCAACCTCCAGAAAACACACCATCTTGATGTTAGCCTTGTAAGACCTTGAACAGAGATTCAAGTCAACTTGTTCCCAGACTTCTAACCTAATACATGAGTGAGCTAATAAATGAATGTGTTATATTTTAAAAATTAAATAAATAAAATGAGATGGGGCATATGGGGGTGTGTGTGTTTAACTTATTGTCCTATGAATCCTATTCCTATTTGATTGGTAATGAAAAGTGGACTTACTTTATATACTTATAAAATACATATGTAATTTGTAGATTTTATTTATTTTCCAAAGACCCAAGCTCTTCATTCATGTGGTTAATGAAAAAAAGTTTTCTTAATTATAAAATGTTTTATATGTAAATTTAATCAATGTTCTATACATATATTTTATTACTACGTAATATATTATAAACACCCAAACCCTCTGCTGTCGAGTAGATTCCGACTCATAGTGACCCTGTTGGACAGAGTAGAACTGCCCCATAGAGTTTCCAATGCTGTAAATCTTTACAGAAGCAGACTGCCACATCTTTCTCCTGTGGAGCAGCTGGTGGGTTCAAACACCAACCTTTTGCTTAGCAGCCGAGCAGTTTAACCACTGTGCCTCCAGGCCTTCTTTAATATACTGTAATTCCATAAATAAACAAAGCAGAATCAGTCTAATGAATGAAAACATTATGACATATAAATATAAAGGAATGGGGCAGTTCAAAGGGTCTTTCTTAGGAACATTGAATAAGCATGCTAATTAAGATGCCTGCAATTATTTGAGGAATGGAGTAAAATATAGATAAATACCTTTAAAGAAAGTGCTTGCCCAAGTCTTTGATTTGAATGGGGCAGAAAGAGGAGATTGAGGCATAACTGGGTCCCGCTAGCCTTGGACTCTTGCTAGTGAAAGGGACCGGCCCCTCCTCTCTTTGAAGCTCAGCAGAGTTCACTGAGGTGATGCACACAATGAGTGCGGGGGCTCAGGGAATTCACTGAGAGGGAAAACAACGCCACTGCACTTCCTGAGGAGGCAAGGGTTCTCGTGTGTGGACACACATAGATACACACAAATACACACAAACCGGTAACTGGAAACATGTTTGCCCTTGTCACAGGCTAGGGATCCCCATGGTTCCTTCACACACTCAAGGGTCTCTGGGAAACTGGTATGGAGCTGCAACTACTTCACAGGGCTCTTTCTATAAGGTGTGAGAGCCTACTGCCCAACTTCATGAAGAGTTCAAACACCAAAAGCTCAAAGCACTCAACTTGGAGTGCAGTGGCCCTTTGTCTGTCGGTCATGTTTGCTAAATTTACTTCTTCATGGTCCTGAAATGACCATGGGCAAAGAAGGACTGGGGGTGGCGGTGGAGGGAGGGCAGGAGGCATAGTCACCTGAATAGAAAGCATGATCCTCGTCTTTGAAAAATAACTGGATTTTAGAGCTTGAAAGAGAATCTCAGAGATCTTCTAACAGTCAGATCATCTAACAGATTCTAACTCAATGTCTATTTTTCAGATGAGGAAAATGACACCCAAGGAGGTCATGTGACATACTCAAATCACAGATAGCTAATAACAGGTAGAATTAGGTCTAGAATCCTTTTTTCATTGCAATCTAGTTGTAGACTCCACTCAATTCCTCCATCTGAATCACACATACACAAACAAATAAAAAGCTTAGCGTCATTAAAAAGCAAAATGCGAATAAATATAATTTTTTTTTTTTTTTTAGTTCTCCACTGGAAGAGGTTTATTAATCTGAAATTTCCAGTCCATTGTGTCATGATTTGGTTAGCACTCTGTATCTCCTCTTTTTTTTAATTTTTTTTTTTTTATTGTACTTCAGGTGAAGGCTTACAGAACAAATAGTTTCTCATGAAACGGTAGTACACATATTGTTTTATGACATTGGTTAACAACCCCACAGCAAGTAAACCTTCTTTTTTTTTGTTTTTTGGTGAAAAGATACATAGCCAAAGATACACCATTTCAAAAATTTCTACATGCACAGTTCAGTGACATCGACTATGCCTTCCAATTGTGCTGCTATTCTCACTTTAGATGAAGGCTTACAGAACAAAATAGTTTCTCATTTAACAGTTACTACACATGTTGCCGTATGACAATGGTTAACAACCTCACAACACATCAACACTATCCTTACTCGACCTTGGGTTCCCTATCACCAGCTTTCCTGTCCCCTTCTGCCTTCTGGCCCTTGTCACTGGACTACTGTACCTCATTAGTCCCATTTGGTTTTACCGGGCTGTCCACTCCCAGGCTGAATGGTGAATCTCGGAGATAACTTCACCACTGAGCTAAAAGGGTGTCTGGAGGCCATACTCTCAGGGTTTCTCCAGTCTCCTTTAGGCCAGTAAATCTGGTCTTTTTTTTGTGAGTTAGAATTTTGTTCTACATCCTTCTCCAGCTCTGTCCAGAACCCTCTGTTGTGATCCCAGTTGGAGTAGTCAGTGGTGGTAGCCAGGCACCATCTAGCTGTACTGGACTCAGTCTGGTGGAGGCCTTGGTAGCTGTGGTCCATTAGTCCTTTGGACTAATCTTTTCCTTGTATCCTGTTCTCTTCATTCTCCCTTGCTCCCGAAGGGATGAGACCAGTGGAATATCTTAGATGGCTGCTCACAGGCTTTTAAGACCCCAGACGCTACTCACCAAGGGAATAAAGATAATTTTTTAAATAATATTTTTTCATTACAAAAATAATCTACAAAGTCATTGTAGAAAATATGAAAAAGTATAATGTGGAAAATAAAAATCACCTGTAACCCCACCACCCAGATGTAATCATTGTTAATAATTTGTTGCATTTCCTTTCAATTAATAAGTATAAATTAAAGTCACAAAGTATAAACCAAGTTCTGGCGCAGGGGTTCTGTCACAGAGTAAAGGAAGACAGAGGCGGATTAACCAGTAAGCAAAGTACAAATGGGCTTACTTGTGCTTACTTACTAATCTGTACTGCACAGTTTGATCAGTTTTTGTGAACAGATGAAACTGTGCACCGCAGATTAGCAAGTAAGCACAAGTAAGCCCCTGCATACTTTGCTTGTTGGATAATCCGTCCCTGAGAAGACCTTCTTTCTTAGGGGCCACAGAATGTGTCCTGCAGTCAGACCTTTCTTCCAGTTTTCTTTCCTCCTCACTGAGGGTCAGAAGAGCTCAGCCTCAGAGAAATTAGAGGAATTTGTAGCTCAGGGAACTTGTACTATTTTCTTGTTGGTATATCCAGCAGGAAACTTTTTACTGCAAGTAAGAGAACACCTACCTGTGGCTAAAACAATAAAGACATTTAATTATTTCGCATGACAAGAAGTCCAGAAATAGACAAATTTGGGCTTGCTTCAACAGCTCAGTGATGTCATCAAGGATGCAGACCCTTTCCTCTCCTCTCTGCTGACCTGATTGTGACAGCAATGTCTCTCCCATCACAACAAGGTGACTGCAGTAACTGCCAGTGTTAAATTTTCATATAACAGCATCCAATAAGAGAAGAGGAAATGGTTTTCTTCTAGTGGGTCTCCTTCTTTTTATCACAGAGGAAAATCTGCCGGCAGATTTCCTGGTTCCGTTTAGCGAGCCTGGATCACGTGATTGTGCCCTATCTGCAAGGGATGCTTGGCCTCTATAAGAGATGGTTCTGTGGTCAGGAAGAAGGGTAGGAGGAAAACTATTGGACGGGAAAAAAATAGAGTCTGTCACAGATGGTAAAATAATCCATTGTAAACTAACTAGGAGACCTAACAATTGAGTCACAAAAAATTTACTTATGACATTTTAGAAACCCAACTTATTCCTAAATAGATGACTTACGATGTGCCTATGTAAAAAGTGCCATGTGGTTAGTGGAAATCATGAGCACTACAGGAATACAGAGGGGAAAGCTATGACAGTGGCCTGGGGTTCGTGTATGCATTCATTCCTTTATTAAATCCTTTAATCAGCTAATATTAATTAAGTGGCTATTATGGCTCCAGGAATGTGCTAGGTCCCAGGAAACAGCAGTGAATAAGACAGACAAGACCTCTTTCCTCATGGACTATATATGCTGTACATGCAGTTTCTATGATAACCTGTTTTTATATTATGCATCTGTGACTTTTTTAGGCATGTTTTCTTTTTGCTTTCGCCACCAAGAAGCTTAAATCCAGATTTGCACCAAATGGCCCTTATTACCTGCAAATAATTGATGTCAGAAATAGTCTGCCTTAGGACAGGAAGTTACCTGCTGACACCTGGTGAATCCACTTTAAAACAGGACCAAATATGGTTGTAGATCATATGTAGTTGAAAAGTAAAACTAACTATGAAAATAAGTTTATTCTACCTTACTTTTAAAATATATATATAAATTACAATTGCAACCATGTGCCAATTCTCAGAACAAAGAATTAATCATGTTGAATTTTTGGTTCTAGTTTTCTGAAAAAAAATTTTTTTAAGATAGGTCAATGTTTTATCCATTATAGTCTGCTTCTTTTGCAAAATATTTGAGTTGACTTCACAAGTGCTTTGCATTTTATTTGCTTATCACGTTGGTTGTTCACAAATCCCACATCCAACCAGGCTGACAAAGACATTGATGTGATAGGAGGAGAGAAGAGCTAGCGATAAACTGCAAGGGTATTTGAGTGGGGCCTTATTTTATATCTGGTCTCTAAACTGGTGAATATTTTTGAGTTTTGAAAACTTTGCCCCCCTATGAAACCTTGTTACTGTGGACACCTGGATAATGAATACTCAGATAAAGAGAATCCCTGTGTGTGGAATGCATTTCTTGATCTTATCCTTGACTTTTATTTTATTACTGTTTTCCTTTTTTCTCAGATTCTCTCATCTATTTCCTTGATATTCTTTTGTGTTTCTAAGAAGCTGCCTCAAATCTTTTGTGAGACGAGGCAAAATTTATTCCATCTATAAATAAATGGAAATAAATACTGACTACTCACTTTTTAATTACCCTCAAACTTGTTTTCTCAGAATCACCTGCCTTGAGGAAGATGAGGTCAGTGAACTTTTTTAAGGCATGAGGTAAGTTGAGTGGCTCTTGTTGCTTCAGTGAAGCTTGACTGTTATCCTACCTTTATGGTTGCTTCATTTCTCCCAGTGAGCAGTAAATCTGGAAATGTGTACGTGTCTTGGTTTTCCGGTGCTGCAGCTCATTTGGATGGTCCATAGAGTGTCATCAGGTAACTTCCTGCCCTAGGACCTTCCTCTGAAATAAAAACTTCCTTCTGAAGGAGGCACTGTCTCCTATTTCACTTATAAATCAAGTTAACTCCAGTTCTTTGGCTTTAAGAAAATAACTTCTCTTCTCCTCCCAGAAAATTTATTCCCTTTGGTCTCTGCAGGTGCTACCCATTGCCACTGAGTTGATTCCAACTCGTAGCAACCCTGTAGGACAGAGTAGAACTGCCCCATAGAGTTTTCAAGGAGCCCCTGGTGGATTTGAACTGCCAACCTTTTGGTTAGCAGCCGTAGCAGTTAACCACTATGCCAACAGGGTGCTAGTAAATGTATATTTGTGGTGAAAACACTGAAAAGTATTCAATTTATTAAATAAAGCCACAAAACCCTGTAATTCATGAAACACACCTCTAGGGAGCCCTGTTATGTGCGGTTGCTGTTGTTGTTAGTTGATGTCGGAGTTGAATTTGACTTATGGTGACCCCCTGTGCAACAGAATGAAATGTTGCCTAGTCCTGCACCATCTTCACAATCGTTGGTATACTCGAGTCCATTGCTGTAGCCATTGTGTATTTTGAGTGCCTTCCAACCTAGGGGGCTCATCTTCTAGCACTATGTCCATCATTAACCTGTTGTGATCCGTAGTATAAATTCATGTAATTCCTCACATTAATTCTGTGTGGTTAGTCTTATTATTCCCATTTTTAGGCTGAGGAAATGGATACTCAGAGAAGATGCACGGTTTGCCCAAGATCTCTCAATAGTTGAAGTGAGATTCAAACCCATGTTGGTCTGACTCCAGAGCTCCTAGTCATTATATACCACACTGCCTCCACCTCTTTTCTTATGCTTTTCATCCAGGTTATGAAAACTGGAAATGAACAATATACCTCCTATTTAGAAAATAACAAAAGGCAAATGATATATAATTTTTAATAGTAAATATACATGTATTCCAGTTTAACATAAAACTACGGCATTTTTCTTGTTAGTCATCTTAAATGTGAGAAACATAATGGCGTCTGCATAACAAATTCTACACACTTGGTGCCTTAAGGCAAAACAAATTTATTCTCTAGCAATTCTGGAGGCTAGAAGTCTGAATTCAGGGTGTTGGCAGGGCTATGCTCCCTCTGAAGGCTCTGGGAAAGATTCCTTCCTTGCCTCTTCTTAGCTTCTGAAAGGTTGCCGGCAATCCTTGGCATTCCTTGGTTTACAGTTGCGTCACTCTAATTTCTGCATCTGTCTTCCCATGGCTATCTTTCCTTTGTGTGTGTCCTTGTCTCTAAATTGCCCTCTCCTTATAAAGACACCAGTCAATGGAGCCCCTGGGTTGGGCAAATGGTAAATGCTACTTACTGTTAGGTGCCACTGAGTCGGTTCCAACTTACAGCAACCCTGTGTACAACAGAACAAATCTGCCCAGTTCTTCTGGCAGTTCACTGCATATTCAATATTCTTTGCCAATACCATAATTCAAAGGCATCAATTCTCTGGTCTTCCTTACTCGTTGTCCAGCTTTCACATGCATATGAGATGATTGAAAATACCACGGCTTGGGTCAGGCGCACCTTAGTCCTCAAAGTGACATCTTTGTTTTTTAACACCTTAAAGCGGTCTTTTGCAGCAGATCTGCCCATTGCAGTATGTTGTTTAATTTCTTAACTGCTGCTTCCATGGGTGTTGATTGTGGATCCAAGTAAAATGAAGTGCTTGACAATTTCAATCTTTTCTCTGTTTATCATGATGTTGCTTATTAGTCCAGTTATGATGATTTTTGATTTCTTTATGTTGAGTTGCAATCCATACTGATGGCTGAAATCTTTGATCTTCATCAGTAAGTGCTTCAAGTCCTCTTCACTTTAGCAAGCAAGGTTGTATCATCTGCTTATCACAGGTTGTTAATGAGTCTTCCTCCAATCCTGGTGCCATGTTCCAACTTCTCGGATTATTTGCTCAGCATGCAGATTGAATAAGTTCAACCATTTTAGGAGGTAGCATATGATCAAGACCCCTGGTGGAGTAGTGTTTAAGAGCTCGGCTGCTAACCAAAAGGTCAACAGTTAAAATCC
Organism: Trichechus manatus latirostris; assembly: GCF_000243295.1. Lineage (NCBI taxonomy): Eukaryota > Metazoa > Chordata > Mammalia > Sirenia > Trichechidae > Trichechus > Trichechus manatus. The sequence continues at coordinate 7,758,015 of NW_004444041.1, read as the reverse complement.
ACCAGCTGCTACTCGGAAACCCTATGGGGCAGTTCTACTCTGTTCTATTGGGTCGCTGTGAGGCAGAATCAACGGCAACAGGATTGGTTTGGTTTTGGTATATGATCAAGAACCAATGATACTGAAGAGAAGAAGTTCAAGCTGTAGTCCTAGTGGCACAGTGGTTAAGCATTAGTCTGGTAACTGGAAGTTCGAATCTACCAGCTGCTCCTTGGAAACCCTATGGGGCAGTTCGACTCTGCCCTGTAGGGTTGCTATGAGTTGGAATCGACTCCAGGGCAACACCTTCAGTTCTGGAATCTTTACGGAAGTAAACTGCCACTCCTTTCTCTTGCAGAGCAGCTAGTGAGTTTGAACTGCTGACCTTTCAGTTAGCAGCCAAGCACTTAACCACTGTGCCACCAGGGCTCCTCCTAGGTTAGGCTAGAGGAGTTAAAAAAAAAAAAAAAAGAGAGAGACAGAGGAAAGAGATGGGCCTAGCTTCTGCCCTTGCGAACATCATACCCAACTTCAAACACGGACACACACAGCATCACAGCCAGAAGCTCCCTTTATTATTTATTTTTAATTCTCCTCAGCCCCATCACATTGCAGAGCCTCTTCAGGCCCAAGATGACCACCTAATAACCTTCCACTTTAATAATATTGGCAACAAAAATAGTTAACATGTATGGGATCTATACTAAAGGCCAGATAAACTTCCAAGAATGTGGACTCTGTGGAAACCTTTTGGGCCAGATCTTATCGTAATGAGCCTCTCTTCATCTGCTTAAGTAGAATTCCTATGGTGAAACCATGCAGAATGTGACAAGTTGAATATCTGCATTTTTTTTTCTTCACTCAAGGGGATTTGATAATCTTAGGAGATCCACTGTAAGCCACAGAAGTCAGAACTAAAGGAGGAGATGCAGGGATGGAACTTCCCGTATTTCCTCAAATCTAAGACACTATTTTAAATGCACCATTACTTTATATTCCATTAAAGTAAGAAAAATATGCTACTAATAACTGTGACATGTCTTAACAATATTCCTGAATGATGCATGAATCAGTCATATAAGTCTCTTGTTGCTTTGCAAATTTTTTTCATCCATTCCAAGGGATTCCTTCTTCTTTCAGTTGCATTGGTGGGTGTGTGATAGTCCTTTTTCCACATATCTCAGTAGCAGACCATAACACAGCTTCATCCTCTTGTGAGTGGCTTTTCCCCCTTAGGTTTCAGAAAACTTCTGGTTATTGCTTTTCAAGAAAACATGTCATTGTGGTCATTCCTTCAAAGATGAGTATTTATTTAAGTAACATCAAATTTATGTTCTATTGCTCTGTTTCTATGCCTGATACTCAATAGTTTTTATTTCAGTGTTGAATTATAGTGGAATCTTTTTAAAGATATTTTAAATAGTAGTTAAACTCAATACTTGAGATACCAACATAACTCAATTCAAGTGATGATAGCTCTGGCCAAGTGCATGAATGCAGTATATTGGCCGATAGTAAGCAGACTGCCACGTCTTTCTCCCATGGAACGGCTGTGGGTTCAAACCACCAACCTTTCAGTTAGCAGCCGAGCACTTAACTACTGAACCACCAAGGCTCCTAAGCTGCCATCAAATGTAAGATTTCAGGGATATTAAAATGGGTTTAAAAAAAATAAGTTTGTCTTAGAAGCAATGAAATAAAGATGAGCTCATATGCAGATGTGTGGCAGAGTAAGCCAAGGGCTGCAGTTAGTGGAAGGAACAGTCCATGGGAGATGGACAATGGGGAGACTGATGAGCGTTTTCCTATGCTGGGGCTCAAGGCCACTTTGGTGTTACATGGCTGAGACTGTGAAGCAGGTAAAGGAAAGAAGTTTACCTTACTAGCTGGTACCAAGAAAGATTTAGAGATGTCATGGATTTGTTCTTTTTCTGCATTTGATAACATATAAGGAATAGTGTCTTAAGAATTAACATCTCGTGGTTCTAACTTGTAGGTAAACATAGTAGGGACTGAACAAATGTAAAATGAGTGAATCAGTGAATAAAGTCCACATACAATAAATATTTTTTAGGTACCTACTACGCGCTAGGCGAAAGAGCCCTGGTGGCACAGTGATTAAGCGCTTGGCTGCTAACTGAAAGGTTGGCAATTTGAACGCACCAGCTGCTCCACAGGAGAAAGATATGGCAGTCTGCTTCCGTAAAGATTACAGCCTTGGAAACCCTACGGGACAGTTCTATTCTGTCCTATAGGTTTGCTATGAGTCAGATTTGATGGCAATATGTTTGGTTTTTGGATGTGCTAGACACTGGGGGTGCAGTTATGAATACGGTTAGGCCTCTGCCTTCAGGAATTTCAAAGTCCAGTGGGAAAGACAGTCAAGTCCATACCCAGACAGTTCTGTGTGGTAAGTGCCGTGATAGAGAAAAGCACAGGGTGCTATGGGAGCCTAAAGGAGATATGCCCCACAAAGTGTAAATAGATATTTGAATTGAGTCTTGAAGGATGAACAAGGGTTAGCCAGGCAAAGGGGAGGGAAGTGAGAAAGGAGGGCACTTCCCAGGCAAAGGGGACAGAATCAGCCAAGGTGGGTGACAAGAGCACTCCCAGTCAGACCACTTCCCTCTTGTCTTCCACAAACTCTCTTCCCTTTATTTTTCCTTAAAGACAGCTTAGTGTGGAAGGTGTGGAAAAAGGAACAAGGGGACCTAATGTTCAGGCATATAGCATGATTCAAACAATCTGATCACTTTAAAGATAGCCCAGGGGTCAGTGTTTGGAGCATAAGCTGCCTACTTTTTCATCTCACTTAATTCCTCTCTCCTATTTTGTAGGCCACCAGTAATGAGTCCTTAAAAAATACCAAGGCTATAGATCAAAGGAACAAAATTGAGAGTCCAGAAATAAACCTATACATTATTATCTTTTCAACAAATGGTGCTCGAACAGCTGGATATGTACATGCAAAAGAATGAAGTCGGGCCCCTTCCTTACACCATACACAAAAATTAATTTTAAATGGATTGTAGACCTAAATAAAAGAGCTAAAACTATAAAACTCTTAGAAGAAAAAATAGGAGTAAATCTTTCTGACCTTGGGTTAAGCAAAGCCTTCTTGGATATGACAGCAAAAGCACAATCAACAAATAAAACCATATGAAATTGGACTGCATCAAAAGTAAAAATACATACTACTGAGTTTTTGTTTACAGTGAATGGAAAAATCTCATTGATTAAGGGTAGGTTTACACAGCCCATTATTGTAAGTGCCGTCAATAAGTTGTACACCTGTAAAAAGTTGAATTGGCAAAAGATGTGTGATGTATTTACAATAAAGACAAAAAAAAAAAAAAAAAAAAAGTAGCTACTGAGGCAGCTTATGTACAACCAAACACCTCATGGGATTTGGTTCCTAGGTTTGGAGGTTTAGGGTCATGGTTTCATGGTATATCCCACTAATCGCATGTTTAGTGCTTCTGTGCTACCTTCCAGTTTGTTGCATGGTTCCTGGGGTCTTAAAAGCTTTTAAGCAGCTATGCAAGGCACAACAATGGATCTCTATTTGCCTGGAGCAACAGAGAAAGAGAAGAATCAGAAAATGGAATGTGTGGCTAATTGCCTCCCTGACCAACTGCCTCCTTTGCCACAAGACCAGAAGAACTGGATGGTGCCTGGCTATCATTACTGAACATTTTGATCAAAAGGTGGAAAATGTAGAACAGAATTACAAATTCTCATAGACTTTAAAGAGGTCTTTTGCCCAATGCAATGCGTCTTTTGATTTCTTGACTGCTGCTTCCATGGTGATTATGGATCCAAGTTAAATGAAATCCTTGACAACTTCACACTTTTCTCCGTTTATCATGATGATGATTATTGGTCCATTTGTGAGGATTTTTGTTTTCCTTATGTTGAGGTGTAATCCATACTGAAGGCTGTGGTCTTTGATCTTCATCAGTAAGTGCTTCTAATCCTCTTCACTTTCAGCAAGGACGGTTATGCCATCTGCATATCGCAGGTAGTTAATGAGTCTTCCTCCAATCCTGATGCCCCATTCTTCTTCAGATAGTCCATTTTCTAGGATTATTTGCTCAGCATACAGTTTGAATAGGTATGGTGAAAGGATACAACCCTGACATACACCTTTCCTGACTTTAAACCACAAAGTATCCCCTTTTTCTATCCGAACGACTGCCTCTTGATCTATGTACAGGTTTCTCATGAGCACAATTAAGTGTTTTGGAATTCCTATTCTTGGCAATGTTACCCATAATTTGTTGTGGTCCACACAGTCGAATACCTTTGCATAGTCAATAAAAATACAGGTAAACATATTTCTGGTATTCTCTGCTTTCAACCAAAATCCATCTGACATCAGCAATGGTATCCCTGGTTCCACGTCCTCTTCTGAATCCAGCCTGAATTTCTGGCCATTCTTTGTCGACATACTGCAGCAGCCGCTTTTGAATGATCTTCAGCAAAATTTTATTTGCGTGTGATATTAATGATATTGTTTGATGATTTCTGCATTCTTGGGAATAGGCATAAATATGGATCTCTTCCAGTTGGCTTGCCAGGTAGCTGTCTTCCAAATTTCTTGGCATAGACGAGTGAGCACTTCCAGTGCTGCATCTGTTTGTTGAAACATCTCAGTTGATATTCTGTCAATTCCTGGAGCCTTGTTTTTTGCCAATGTCTTCAGTGCAGCTTGGACTTCTTCCTTTAGTACCATCGGTTCCTGATCATATGCTGCCTCTTGAAACTGGTTGAACGTCAACAATTCTTTTTGGTATAATGACTCTGTGTATTCCTTCCATCTTCTTTTGACGCTTCCTACATCGTTTAATATTTTCCCGATAGAATCCTTCAATATTGCAACTCAAGGCTTGAATTTTCTTTTCAGTTCTTTCAGCTTGAGAAATGCCAAGCATGTTCTTCCCTTTTGGTTTTCTATCTCCAGCTCTTTGCACATGTCATTATAATAATTTCCTTTGTGTTCTTGAGCCACCCTTTGAAATCTTCTATTCATTTCTTTTCCTTTGTCATTTTTTCCTTTTGCTTTAGCTACTTGATGTTCAACAGCAAGTTTCAGAGTCTTTTCTGACATCCATTTTGGTCTTTTCTTTCTTTCTTGTCTTTTTAATGACCTCTTGCTTTCTTCATGTATGATGTCCTTGATGTCATTCCACAACTCATCTGGTCTTCGGTCATCAGTGTTCAATGGATCAAATCTATTCTTGAGATGGTCTCTAAATTCAGGTGGGATATACTCAGGGTCATACTTTGGCTCTCATGGACTTGTTCTAATTTTCTTCAGTTTCCACTTGAACTTGCATATGAGCAATTGATGGTCTGTTCCACAGTTGGCCCCTGGCCTTGTTCTGACTGATGATATCGAGCTTTTCCATTGTCTCTTTCCACAGATGTAGTCGATTTGATTCCTGTGTAGTCCATCTGATGAGGTCAATGCGTACAGTCGCCGTTTATGTTGTTGAAAAAAGGTATTTGCAATGAAGAAGTCGTTGGTCTTGCAAAATTCTATCCTATTTTCTAGGATTATTTGCTCAGCATACAGATCGAATAGGTATGGTGAAAGGATACAACCCTGACGCACACCTTTCCTGACTTTAAACCACAAAGTATCCCCTTGTTCTGTTCGAACGACTACCTCCGGCATCGTTTCTGTCACCAAGGCCGTATTTTCCAACTACCAATCCTTCTTGTTTCTTACTTTTGCATTCCAATCACCAGTAATTATCAAAGCATCCTGATTGCATGTTTGATCAATTTCAAACAGCAGAAGTTGGTAAAAATCTTCCATTTCTTCATCTTTGGCCTTAGTGATTGGGTGTAAATTTGAATAATAATCATATTAACTGGTCTTCCTTGTAGGTGTATGGATATTATCCTATCACTGACAACGTTGTACTTCAGGATAGATGTTGAAATGTTCTTTTTGACGATAAATGCAACACCATTCATCTTCAAGTTGTCATTCCTGGTGCAGTAGACCATATGATTGTTCCATTCAGAATGGCCAATAGCAGTCCATTTCAGCTCACTAATGCCTAGGATATCAATGTTTGTGTGTTCCATTTCATTTTCAATGATTTCCAATTTTCCTAGATTCATACTTCGTATATTCCACGTTCCAGTTATTAATGGATGTTTGCAGCTGTTTCTTCTCATTTTGAGTCATGCCATATCAGCAAATTAAGTCTCGAAAGCTTGACTCCATCCACATCATTTAAGTTGGCTCTACTTTGAGGAGGTTACTCTTCCCCAGTCATATTTTGAGTGCCTTCCAACCTGGGGGGGCTCATCTTCCAGCACTGTATCAGACAATGTTCCACTGCTATTCATAAGGTTTTCACTGGCTAATTCTTTTCAGAAGTAGACTGCCAGGTCCTTCTTCTTAGTCTGTCTTAGTCTGGAAGCTCAGCTGAAACCTGTCCGCCATGGGTGACCCTGCTGGTATCTGAATACCAGTGGCATAGCTTCCAGCATCACAGCAACACGCAAGCCTCCACAATATGACAAACTGACAGATATGTGGGGGAAATGAAATATTCATCCATGTTGTAGTATATATCAGTACTTCATTCGTTTTTTATGGCTGAATAATATTCCATTATATATAAAAATATTCCAAAAATATTCCATTACATATAAAAATGGAACATTATTCAGCCATAAAAAAGGAATGAAGTACTGATACATACTACAACATGGATGAATCTTGAAAAGACTACGCTAAGTGAAAGAAGCCAGTCACAAAAGATCGTATATTATATCATTCCATTTATATGAAATATCCAGAATAAGCAAATCCATAGAGACAGAAAGTAGATTGGTGGTTGCCTAGGGATGTGGAGGTTATGGGGAAAGGAAGGATAAGGAGTGATTGTTAATTGGTACAGAATTTCTCTTGGGGTGATGAAAATATTCTAAAATTGATTGTGGTGATGTTTGCACAACTCTGTGGATACACTGAAAACAATGAATCCTACACTTTAAAGGGTGAATTATATGGTATGTGAATTATATCTCAGTAAATCTGTTTAAGTGAAGAGGACTTGAAGTACTTAACTGATGAAGATCAAAGACCAAAGCCTTCAGTATGGATTACACTTCAATATAAAACAAAAATCCTCACAACTGGACCAGTAAGCAACATCGTGATAAATGGAGAAAAGATTGAAGTTGTCAAGGATTTCATTTTACTTGGATTCACAATCAATGCCCATAGAAGCAGCAGTCAAGAAATCAAACGACGTATTGCATTAGGCAAATCTGCAAAAGACCTCTTTAGGGTGTTAAAAAGCAAAGATGTCACTTTAAGGACTAAGGTGGGCCTGACCCAAGCCGTGGTGTTTTCAATTGCCTCATAGGCATGCGACAGCTGGACAAGGAATAAGGAGGACCCTAGAATTGATGCCTTTGAATCACGGTGTTGTTGAAGAATACTGAATATACCATGAACTGCCAGAAGAACGAACAAATCTGCCTTGGAAGAAGTACAGACGGAATAGTCATTAGAAGTAAGGAAGGTGAGACTTCGTCTCACTTACTTTGGACATGTTATCAGGAGGGGCCAGTCCCTGGAGAAGGACATCATGCTTGGTAAAGTAGAGGGTCAGCGAAAAAGAAGAAGACTCTCAATGAGATGAACTGACACAGTGCCTGCTACTGTGGGCTAAAAGCATAACAACGATTGTGAGGATGGAGCAGGACTGGGCAGTGTTTCGTTCTGTTGTACATAGGGTCACTATGAGTTGGAACAGACTCGATGGCACCTAAAAACAACAAAGAAGCTGTTTAAAAAATAACTAGTGGGAGAGACAGGCATATACACACGCACAAAGTACTCAGCTCCTTGTGCTTCTCACATATCATGCCAATTCACTTCTCAGCTCGTTTGCACTAGCTGTTTCCTCTGCCTGGAATGCCTTTGCCCCTTGTCAACAGTGCCGCAAGTATGGTTATACAAGTTATTTACTGCACAAAGGCACAAGCTGAAATCCAACAAGTGATTAGCTTGCCAAGCTATGTGTCCTGGTGAAAGGCTGTGACTAATTCACCCAAATTAGTGGTCCATTAGTACGTGGACCACTGGGATCCTTCTTGTCTGCCTGGTGAGGACTTCCTTATACCTTCTTACAATCCTTTCTCTCCTTTTTTGAGAGGCCTTCCCTGGCCATTGAGAACACAACTCCCTCCTTTGTGCCTGCATTTTGAATGTACTTCTATCATAGCATATATTACCCGGTACTGTATTTCTTTAAAAATCTCTTTTGCTGGTATTTGTTCTACAAGTGTTTATTGATCACCTGTTATATTTAGGCACTATGTTAGGTGCTAAATATTACAGCAATGTAAAGAACTGTAAGCAATTCAAAATCCAAGCCCTCTCATGTCAGAAAAACAACAATGGGTCATTGAAACAAAATACATTTAATCTTATAGGTGTGGATACATTTAGGATTTGAGAAGAGAAATAGCTTTCTTATGTTCCAGACTCCAGTGTATATATGTATACACACTTCTCCCTTAGTTTATTAGCTTGAGAATTTCCACCCAGTTGTAAACGGTGTCTTATCTGAAGTCATTGAACCTACTGGCAATCACATTCTTGGAATAAGTAAATTCTATGCGGGTGAAATTGAACAAACAATGCCAGTGACCTCTTTAGCTGCTCAAGTATTGGTCCAAAGGTTTTAAAGAATAAGCTTCATTTTTTGCTGAGTCCTGTTGACAGACAGTATCAGCAGGGCTTGGAGGTTAGAAGGAGTGTAATCCTCTTTGATGAATAGTTCCAGAAAATTATTGTTAAACCTTATATAAATATAAGTTTATTTTATTTTATTTTTTAAAAAGAGATGTCTTAATAACGATTTTGGATAAACTGTGTGAATAATTCACATGTAACTTAAAATTTACGTATTTAGTTAGGCTTACTACATTGGAATAAATTATGTTGTTACGAGCACATGAACAAAAGCACCCTAACCTTTCAATTTATCATTTGTGATAATAAATGGAGACAATAACATAAATTAAGATAATTCCCAGGCTTGTTATAGCCCATTGCTTCAACTCTCTTGGCAACTAGTTTTACTACTCGAGTGGCCAACAAATAGCATACCCACTGACACTGATGGTATAAAATAGAAAAGGGGCAGAAGGGCCACCAGGAACAAAGAAGGAGGAGTAGAAGGTGAGGGTCCTAAGTAAGCCACAAAGGGTCCACTAGGCCTTAATCTGGTTAGCTGAAATGAGTTAGATCAGAGGATTAAATCCAAGGCCTCCGTTGGGCCTATCGGGACACTTCTCCTTTAGGAGTAGAGCCCCTAGGTGAATCCCAGCACCAAGAAACCTCCCAGGGCCCCTCTGATTGACTAGAAATTGGCTCACTTCCTAGGGAGAGTCTCATATGCGGCTGAATTTAATTTTTTGTGAATGAACCTAAGCACCCTTAAGAACAGAAAGAATCCAGCTTTGATTTTATTACTCTAGGCTCTTCTGCCTCGGTGAATATGCTTTTTTTTTTTTTAATAAAAAGATGTGAAATATGTTAGAAATATACTAGAACGTAAGCTCCAGGAAAGGATCTGTTCCTTCATTGACATTACCCAGGCCTAGAACAGTGCCTGGCACATGGTATGTGCTCAAAAGTTATTTGTAGGATGAATGAAGGAATGAGCGTATTCATATATTTTTATCCTAGGGAAATATCAAGTTTGTGACCTCGAGTAGTTTAAAACCTAGAAGAGGAGATAGGGCATGAACAGAAATACCAATGGAAAGATAGTGATTGAGGCTTGTCTCAACACAGGTAGAAACCATTCAGAAGGAAGAGAGATGGATTCTGTCTGGGTTGATGAGAATAAACTTCATGACAGATGAGAGGTATTGGAAGAAAAGAGAAGGAAGAAGGTAAAGCGAGTCAAAAATATAGGATAGGGGCTTATGCAAAAGATTGGCACTTGAGAAAAAGATTCTGAAAGTCATCTCTGGTAATAATTAAAACCCAGAGACAACATGAATTGCTGAGAGACAGTGTAGTAAGATTTGAAAACCAAAATATACAGTAGGCACCCAACTAATGTTTGACAAATAAAAGCCATTGCAAAAAATCATTGCAGCCCCACCTATTTTCTTTTACATATGACTGTATTAATTGACTTTTTTATAAGTAAGCATTTTAAACCTAAATGTTTTGTGCAAAATGAAGAGATTGTGAGAAACTCTGTAAATACTAAGGGTTATAAAAATAGTTTGTGAGAACCGTGAACGACAGTGGAACTCTTTATGATATTCTTTCTCATGTTTGCTTTCACGTTAAATCAGTCATTAGAAGGATGGGATATAAACTAGAGAAATAAGCTTTCTTGACTTCCTTTCTTTATATAAGATTTTGGTCATTTCTTAGGTCTCATTTCATTGAAAATGTTGGCAAATGATACAGAGGGGATTCAATTCCACAAACTGCAACTTGAGCAGGACCACATCTGTGATGTTCATCATTATACCTCCCAGGCTTATACTTGGTACACAGCAGATGCTCAGTAAATATTTGTTGAATGAATGAATCAATATTTTCTGAGGAGGTCCTATGTGCAAAGTTCTGGGTGACAAATTAGGGGAAAATAAAGATGAAGACATAATTCCTGTCTTCAAAGGGTTCACAGTCCAAGCTAGGGGTGGAGTGGGGGCAGGGCACAGGCACAGCCATAAATAGCTCTGCTATTGACAATATGTGATAACTACACGAAGTATATTAAAGGAGTACACAAAGAATAAACTATTTAAATGTCACTTTACAGTTTACGTATGCTTTCATTCATTGATTCTCTGAAAATTGGGGAGAGAGAGATTACTTCTTAAAGGACAGATTGGGGGCTGGAGAGAGATCTGGAAAGCTTGGAGGAGACAGGATTTGAACTTGGCTTTACAGGCTGGTAATAATTACAGCTACACTTTACCGAATATGCACTATGTGCCAGGCACTATTTTAAGCACTTCACTTGTATGAGTTCACTTAATCCTCACAGCGGTCTTATGTGGTAGGTGCTATCATCTTACAGAAGAGGAAACTGAGGCACAGTAAATTTAATTAACTTGCTCAAGATCATATAGCCAGTAAATGATAGAGCCATGCTCTTGTTCCAGAGTGTCTGCTCTTGACCATTATGGTATGCTGCAGTTCTTACAGGTGGCTCAAGGGTGCAGCATAGGGTGGGGAGCAGTCCAGAAAGAAGAAAAACAGCAACTGGTGTAAAGGCCTTGAGGTTAGACTGTGCCCAGTGTGCTTGGAAATAGTGCATTTCCAGAAGGTTGGCAGGGAAGTGTAGTAGGATGAAAAGGCAGAAGGAAAGGACTGTCAATAGAGGGTGGTTAAATACACCATGTTACATTCATACCATGTTCGTTATACAGCAAATAACCGAGATTTATAGAATATTTTATGAATGGAAATATCCTTCTGCTATATGATTTATGAAAATAATAGCTACCACTTTTGAGATCTTACAATGTTCTGGGTTCTGTGTTTATCAATTTATGTGGATGACCTCATTAATCCTCACTGCAGTTCTATGAGGTAGGTAACATTATTATTGCCATTTTACAGACGAGGAGTCTGAGGCTAGAGAGAATAAGTAACTGCCTGTTACTTAGTTTACCTGTTTGACTCCCTGTGGTGCAATAGATCACTTTAGTGTGTGGTCTTTCTAGCCATGGTCTTGTAACTCTCACCCAAGTGATTGGGCAGGACTGTGTGATAGGGTTATTGTGGCCCACCAAAGGGATTGGTCAGTTTTAACCTGCTGGCCTTGAAATGAGCCATCCCAGAGGTGGGAAAGGACAAGATCCCACCACCACCAAGGAAGAACAACGAGGAACCAGCACATCCTTTGGAACCCAGATGACTGGGCTGAGAAGCTCCTGCAAGTAGGAGACCAGAGAGAGTGAACGAGCTGTAACCTTGAAAACGGTGAGAAGCAGTGGCAGGAGAGACCTGGCAATAGAGACCCGGCAGCCGGAGACAGCGTGGTAGACTTCCCAATCCACGGAAAGAGAAAGCTGAGTGCCTCTGGGCAGAGGCCGAAGGCCAGTGAGAGACGTGCTTGTGAGCAAGGCTGGGAAGAGGCGTCCTGATGGAAGAACTGTACCCTGAGTGTTCCTGAACCTGAATTGTAACTGTTACTTCCCTAATAAAGCCCATAATCATGAGTATTGACTGTGAGTTCTTTGTGGCGATGGCAATGAATTATCGAACCCAGTAGAGAGTGCTGCGGGAGGGATGGTTGGTGTCAGAGTTAGTAAAGATGGCAGAGATAGAAGGCCTGTCTGACCTTCGCCTCATGGGAATAAACCTTGGGCTATTGATCTTGATTCTCCTTCCCACCATTGTGAAGTTAGAGGAGGTCAGACATTGCCCCCACACCATTTATACACTTCTCAATAATGCCTCTCTGCTAAGTGCCAAAAGCAGGTTGAAGAAATGTGCATAGTATATTATTACCAGTTAATACGACTATTATTCAAATTTATGCACCAACCACTAATGCCAAAGATGAGAAAATTGAAGACTTTTATCAACTTTTGCAGTCTGAAATTGATCAAACATTCAATCAAGATGCATTGATAATTACTGGTGATTGGAATGCAAAAGTTGGAAACAAAGAAGGAACACTAGTTGGAAAATATGGCCTGGGTGATAGAAACAACACTGGAAATCACATGACAGAATTTTGCAAGACCAACGACTTCTTCATTGGAAATACCTTTTTCAACAACATAAATGGCAACTGTACATGTGGACCTCACCAGATGGAATACACAGGAATCAAATTGACTACATCTGTGGAAAGAGATGATAGAAAAGCTCGATATCATCAGTCAGAACAAGGCCAGGGGCCAACTGTAGAACAGACCTTCAATTGCTCATATGCAAGTCCAAACTGAAGCTAAGAAAATTAGAATAAGTCCACAAGAGCCAAAGTATGACCTTGAGTATATTCCACCTGAATTTAGAGATCATCTCAAGAATAGATCTGAAGCATTGAATACTGATGACTGAAAAGCAGATGAGTTATGGAATGACTTCAAGGACATTATACATGAAGAAAGCAAGAGGTCATTAAAAAGACAGAACAGAAAGAAAAGACCAAAATGGATGTCAGAAGAGACTCTGAAACTTGCTGTTAAATGTGGAGTTGTTAAAGTGAAAGGAAGAAATGGTGAAGTAAAAGAGCTGAATAGAAGATTTCAACAGGCAGTTCGAGAAGACAAAGAAAAGTATTATAATGAAATGTGCAAAGATGTAGAGTTAGGAAACCACAAGGCGGACTTCCGGGCAACATGGCACTGTAGTCAGAAACACCATGCTGTCCCTCCACAGCAAAGATCAGAAAAACTAAGTCAAATGGAGTCACATGGCAATCCTGAAACCCTAAGCATCAAATGAAGAGATAAAGAACTCAGCCAAACACGGAATGCAATAAGAAATTGACTGAGAACAGAGAGCTAAGAGAGATACATGCAGAGGTCCCCTATCAGCCACTGCAGCACAGATCCACCATCTTGGACTCTTATCAGAGATCAGCAAACCGGGGTCTGAGAAAGCAGCATCACAGAGCTTCCAGCAGGAGACGGAACAACCGGTAACCAGTGATAAAGGCTTTCCCACCCCCCACGCTTTTTCACCCCCACTTAGCTTCCTCTGCTGCCTGAGCCACAGTCTCTTGGCCAGGAAGCACCAGCTTCACCCCGGTGTCTCTTGGATTCCACCCACCCGCACTGGCTGGCTCCCTGAGTGCCTTTTGTTGGCTGCTGGTGTTGCTTTTTCCTGCTTCTTTAGATTTCTTTCTTACCTCTCACCACCTCCCCCTCCTTTCTCTCAAATACCTGGTTCTGTGCGCCATCTTTGCTTCTTCCTGAAGGGCTGTGAAACACCGCTTGACTGAGAAACTGCTTCCTGGCCCATGCCTCCACGCTGTTGGGACCCCTGGGCCTTTTTTTGTTCATTTGTTCTGATTTGTTCTGTTTTGATTTGTTTGTTTGTTTTCTTTTTCTTTTCTAGGCTTGGAAGCCCCTTCTAGCCGGGCAGTACCGTGCAGCTTGGAAGCTACTCCATACTCTGCGCAGATGCACAGGGACATCCCTGGGGGCATTTCTTTTTTCTTTTTTTAAATTTCTTCGTTTTGTTTCCTTCTCTCTCTTATTCCCTTTCTGTCTTTCTTCATTTCCAGTCTCTCAATTTATTCATTTTTTTTCTTTTACCCTTTTTCTTTTTTTTATTTTTGTTTTTCTCCATTTCTCAGTTGCTCATCACTCCACTCCAATAGCAAGCTCCCTTAGCATTCTTTTTTGCTTGTGTGTATGTTTTTGGATACTGTTCCTCTCTCCTCTCTCTCCTCTTTCCCATACCCATCTTAGCTCCACACATCACAATTTCCTTCCTCCTTCCTGCCTACTTGTACCATGCACTGAACACCACACTCCCAAGCATCACAGCCACAGCCTACCGGAACCTGCCTTGCACTGATTCCTGGTCCACCCTGTCAGCCCTAGCATGTGCCACAAACAACCCATCCCAGCAATTCCCCTTCAGCTGGACCTGCCCTGCTGTACCATACCTGAGTGACTGGCCCTGCCAATTGGAGAAGGAGGTGAAAAGTATCGTGCACACAGATGAGCAAACAACAATGAATGCACAGCCTGCCTGCTCAGACATAACCAAATAAAACAAAAAAGCAGGATGAAACAAACCTACAGTCAATAAACGAGGAAAATAACAACAGAAAGCCCCAAAGACAGCAGACAATATCAAAACATTTACAAAAACAGGACAGGATGGTTCCAGTATGTGTCCAAAATAAAACACCAGATGACCTTCCAGTAGAAGAAAAGGCACTAGGCCTAACTGATAGGGAATTCAGATCTCTAATATTCAGAATTATTGAAGAGTTGAAGCAAAAAGCAGACAAAAATGAGAAAAAAATAGACAAATTCATGGAAAATACAGATTAAAAAAATGGAAGAATTCAAGAAAATAATACAGGAACAAAATGCAAAGATAAATTCACAATTAGAAATCATACAAAAACAACAATTAGAAATCCAAAAGATAAACAACAAGATTTCAGAAATGGACTGTGTCATAAAAGGGCTGAGGAGCAGGTTTGAAACCATGGAAGACAGGATCAGTGAAATTGAAGACAAACACTTGGATACAACTCTGAGGAAAAATCAGAAAAAAGAATGAAGAAAAATAAAGAAACCCTGAGAATTGAGAATTATGTGGGA
>NW_004444041.1:7628200-7741143 GCF_000243295.1 Trichechus manatus latirostris | reverse complement strand
ATAGGGAACCCAAGGTTGAGAAGGGACAGTGTTGACAAGTCATGGGGTTGTTAACCACTGTCATAGGGCAATATGTGTACTAACTGCTTAATGAGAAACTATTCTGCAAACCTTCATCTAAGGTACAAAAAAATAAAAGAATTATCTATGTGAGATAATTGACATAATAAATTGACAACAGCAACTCAAAAGGTTTGATGGGAAACCTAGGGGGCAGTGAGTTGAAGATAATGGTGATGGAATAATTTGGAAAGGATAGTGAGAGTGGCAGCACAACTGGAAGAATGTAATCGATGTCACTGAATTATACATGTAGAAACTTTTGTTTGGTTATGTACATTTTTCAGAAAAAAAATGTCCTCCAAGTTCAAGGCGGGAGAGTGTTGACATGTCATGGGATTGTTAACCAATGTCATAAAACAATATGTGTACTGACTGTTTAATGAGAAACTATTTTTCTGTAAACCTTCATCTAAAATACAATAAAAAAATAAACTACAATAAAAAAAAGAAAAAGAAAATCACAAGTGAAGAACATGTTTAACATTTCTCAAGCTGCAAGAACTGAAGAAAAAATTCAAGGATATTGAAGGATTCTACAGGGAAAATATTAAATGACCCAGGAAGCATCAAAAGAAGATGGAAGGAATACGCAAAGTCATTATACCAAAAAGAATTGTTGACATTCAACTCTTTCAGGAGGTAGCATATGATCAAGAATCAATGGTACTGACAGAAGAAATCCAAGCTGCACTGAGGGCATTCGCGAAAAACAAGGCTCCAGGAACTGATGGAATACCAATTGAGAAGTTTCAACAAACAGATGCAGCACTGGAAGTGCTCATTCGTCTATGTCAAGAAATATGGAAGATAGCTATCTGGCCAACCGACTGGAAGAGATCCATATTTGTGCCCATTCCAAAGAAAGGTGATCCAATAGAATGCAGAAATTATTGAACAATATAATTAACATCACACACAAGTAATATTTTGCTGAAGATCATTCAAAAGTGGTTGCAGCAGTACATCGACAATGTACTGCCAGAAGTTCAAGTCCGATTCAAAAGAGAATGTGGAATGAGAGATATCGCTGCTGATGTCAGATGGATCCTGGCTGAAAGCAGAGAAAACCAGAAAGATGTTTACTTGTGTTTTATTGACTGTGCAAAGGCATTCGACTATGTGGATGGTAACAAATTATGGATAATATTACAAAGAATGAGAATCCCAGAACACTTAATTGTGCTCTTGAGGAAACTGTACAGAGATCAAGAAGCAGGACAAGGGGATACTGCTTGATTTAAAATCAGGAAATGTGTGCGTCAGGGTTGTATCCTTTCACCATTCTTATTCAATCTGTATGCTGAGAAAACAATCAGAGAAGCTGGACTATATGAAGAAGAATGTAGCATCAGGATTGCAGGAAGACTCATTAACAACCTGTGATATGCAGATGACATAACCTTGCTTGCTGAAAATGAAGAGGGCTTGAAGCACTTATCGGTGAAGATGAAAGACTGTAGCCTTCAGTATGGATGACACCTTAACACAAAGAAAACAAAAATACTCACAACTGGACCAGTAAGTAACACCCTGGTAAATGGAGAAAAGATGGAAGTTGTCGAGGATTTCGTTTTACTTGGATCCACAATCAACGCCCATAGAAGCAGCAGTCAAGAAATCAAATGACATGTTGCATTGGGCAAATCCACTGCAAAAGACCTCTTTAAAGTGTTAAAAATAAAAAAGCTGGACAACGAATAAGGAAGACAGAAGAAGAATTGATGCCTTTGAATTATGGAGTTGACAAAGAATATTCAATATACCTTGGACTGCCAGAAGAACAAACAAATCTGTCTTGGAAGAAGTACAGCCAGAATGTTCTTAGAAGCAAGGATGGCAAGACTTCATCCCACATACTTTGGACATGTTATCAGGAGGGACCAGTTTCTGGAGAAGAACATCGTGCTTGGTAAAGTAGAGGGTCAGTGAAAAAGAGGAAGACCCTCAATAAGATGGACTGGCACAGTAGCTGCAACAATAGGCTCAAGCATAATAATGACCGTGAGAATCGTGCAGGACTGGGCAGAGTTTCGTTCTGTTGTACATAGGGTGGCTATGAGCCGGAACAGACTCAAGGCACCTAACAACGACGTATATATAGAGAGATGTATACGTGAAATTCGTAAATCAATCTGTAAACAGTTGTTACCTTTAGAAAGTAACATGTGGAGAGCAGGGGAAATAATTACTTTCTCTTTTCCCCTTATACATTTTCTGTATTGTTTCCATTTTTTATAATAAGCATATATATTTTTTTTACATAATGTAAAATTTACCATTTTAAAGTGAACAATTCAGTGGCATTTAGTAAATTCAAAATGTTGCAACCACCACCACCTCTATCTAGTTCCAAAAACATTTTCCTCATTCCAAAATAAAACCCTGTACCTATTAAGCAGTTACTCCCCACTTCCTCCCCAAACCCCCAGCACCTGGAAATAGCTAATCTGTTTTCTATTCCTGGATTTACGTATTCTGAATATTTCATGTAAATGAAATCATGCAACCTGTGACCTTTGTGTCCAGCTTATTTCACTTAATATAATGTTTTTAAGATTTATCCACATTGTAGCATGTATCAGTATTTCATCACTTTTTATGGCTGAATAATATTTCATTGTATGTATAAACCACAATTTGTTTATCCATCCATATGTTGATGGACATTTGGGTTGTTTCCACCTTTTGACTATTGAGAATAGTGCTGCTATGCACATTTGTATATGAAGAATTGTTTGAGTACTTCTTTTTAATTCTTTTGGGTCTATACCATAGTGGAATTTCTGGGTCACATGGCAATTCTGTGCCTAACATTTTGAGGAACTGTTAAGCTGTTTTCCACAGTGGCTGAACCATTTTACATTCTCACCAACAACAAGTGTTCCAATTTCTCCATATCCTTGCCAACACTTGTTATTTTCCATTAGTTCGATTATAGCTCTCTTTGCAGGTGTGAAGTGGCATCTCACTGTCTTTTTTATTTGTGTTTCCCTAATGACTAATGATTTTGAATATCTTTTTATGTGCTTGTTAGCTATGTGAATATCTTCTTTGGAAAAATGTCTATTCAATTCCTTTGCCATTTTTAATTGGATTGTTGGTCTTTTTGTTGTTGATTTTTAAGAGTTCTTTATATATTCTGGATACTAGAGCCTTATCAGATATATGATTTATAAATATTTTCTCCCATTCTGTGGGTTGTCTTTTCACTTTCTTGACAGTGTTCTTTGATGCATAAAAGTTTTTAATGTTGATGAAGTCTAACTTATCTTTTTTCTTTTGTTGCTCACGCTTTTGGTGTCATATCCAAGAATTCATTGCCAAAGCCATAACTGCGAAGATTTAACCCCATGATTTGTTCTAAGAGTTTCATAGTTTTAGCTCTTATATTAGGTAATTGATTCATTTTGTGTTAGTTTTTCCATACAGTGTGAGGTAGGGTCAACATTGTTCTTTTGCACATGAATATTGAGTTGTCCTAGCACCACTTCTTCTTCTGTTTTGTTTTTTTTTTAAATGGATGTATCATAGTCTATTAAACTGTGTCCCTTTATGGATAGGCATCTAGGTTGTTTTCAGATAGTCATCATTACATACAAAGCCACAGTGAATATCTGTATACATGTACCTGAGCGCAGGATAGCACCACTTCTTGAAGAGACTATTCTTTCCCCGTTGAATGCTCTTGCCACCTTTGTAGATAATCATCTAACCATAGATGTATGGGCTTATTTCTGGATTCTCAATTCTATTCTGTTGGCCTATACGTCTATCCTTAAGCATATATTAATTTTTACTATACATTATTTTAATAATAAAAATAAAAAGCTAGGCAAGGGTCAAATTTACAAATTCAGTCCAAGAATTTGGTCTATTAAGAGATATTGAAGGTTTTTGAACATGTGGATAATTCCTCAGTTATTGAAAAAGAGATAATATGTATCAATTTTGGTTTACTTATTTATTTTCTTCTCTTTCATCATTATTGACATTCCACAAGTATCCATGGCATACAGCACTGATTTGAACATTATTTTGCTTCCGTAGCACATAATCACCTCCTAACATACTACATCATTTACTCGTTTATTAAGCTTATTGCCTGCTTTCCCTCCTCCAGCCCCCAATATGAGAGCCATAGAGAAAGGCTTTTGTCTGTTTTCTCCACTGATGTAGCCCAAAAACCTGGAACAATTTCTGGCACAAAGCAGATGTTGAATAACATTGCTGAGTGAATTACAATACTAGTCCAAAATCTGAGGCAAGAGGAACTCAACTTCTAAAGGAATAAAACAGTTGCTTTGAGTGGAGTTTTGAATTTGAAGATACAACCCCAAGAGTAGCTGGTGCCACGTGGTAGTGGCCTTTGGATGGAAACTGAGTTCTTTCATTCAGCTAATTGTTAAAAGCGCCCTCTCTGGAGGGCAGGGCTCTGGGTTCTGGAGGGTGTGGGAAGCAAGGCCTAGTCCCTGCCTTCTTGCTGCTTACAGTCTGGTTGGGGGTGAGTGGGGCGTGGTCTTAGCTGGTCTATCTGGCTTTGCAGGAGTCCAGGCAGCGCTCCAGGCAGCCATGCGTTCCCTAGGCCCGGCTGAAGCTTATTCACGGCTCTTTCATCTCCTCTGAGCAGATTGAAGAAGGCGGCAAAGCGGACTCGGTGAGCTCCAAACTGAGGGCCGGCGATGAGGTTGTGCACATCAATGAGGTCGCGCTGAGCAGCTCCAGAAGGGAGGCCGTTTCCCTGGTGAAAGGATCCTACAAGACCCTCAGGCTGGTGGTGCGAAGGTAAGATGGGCTGGCACCCACATTGTCCCTCCTACTGTTTCGCCTCCACTCCCTCCCTGCCCTGCCCCACTTCTGAGCAAAGAGCCCTGGTGACATCTTGCTTTTAAAACCTCCGTGGGTGGATTGTCAGACCTTCCCTTCTCCTCCTTTTTCTTTCCCATTTTGTGGGATGTGAGGAGGATGTAGGGTAAAGAAAGGAATGTTCCATTTTAGACACTGTTGCTTGCTTGTCTTTTTAAACACTGACTTTCCTAGGAGCTATTTGTGTGGCAGGGTTCTGCGTCACTGTACTTCATAAATTTCTGGGCTTGATGAAAAGTGACACTGATCCCAAATATGACCAGAGCTCTATGAAGCTTTGTCTCACTGTGGGACTAAAGAAAGCAGTTGGTTTGGAACTTTAGGTATTAACAACCAGGAGGTATTCAGCCTCACCCACACCAGGCTTTCATCAAAACAGGGAGATTCCGTCTTTTGTTTGTTTTATTGTTTTCTGGTAGCAGTAGTGGTGGTTCCTCTGTTAAAAACGTTTGAGTTGTAAATAATCATCTACAAATGGATATATAGGTAGAGCCCAAAAAAACCCGTTGCCGCTGAGTCATTCAGACTCATAGCGACCCTATAGGACAGAGTAGAACTACTCCATAGGGTTTCCAAGAAGAGTGCCTGGTGGATTTGAACTGCTGACCTTTTGGTTAGCAGCCGAAGTCTGAACCACTAAGCCACCAGGGTTTCCATATAGGTGGAGAGGCATGCTAAAGAGGAGTAGGAGGGTGCAAGGGAGCACACCCACTTGTAGATATAGCTTTGGTTGTGGATATTACTACATACACATTTGTAGATGTTGCATGTGTATTAATATAAACAATAGAACACACAAGGGGCATAGTCATGGAAGCTTCCTAGACATAGCCAAACACCTCGCTGGGCAAAGTTACTAGGCTTCAAGGCTGAGGGCTATAGACTCGGGGGACATCTACGTCAATTAACATAACATAGTTCCTAAAGACAGTGTTCTACATCCTGCTTTAGTGAGTGGCATCTTGGGTCTTAAAAGCTTTCCAGCAGCCACCTAAAATACAACTATTGGTCTCATCATATCTGGAGCAAAGGAGAGGGGAGAAAACCGAAGACTCAAGGGAACAATTAGTGTAAAGGACTAATGGACCACATGAACCATAGCCTACATGACCCCGAGACCAGAAGAACTAGATGATGCCCAGCTATGGTCAGGGAATTGCTTGGTGATCTTGGACTTAGAGAGGAGAGAATGGGTCTGGGGGCTCCAGTGTGTGCTGGCTTCTACTCTGATGACCAGATGGTCCATCTTCCCATTAGGGGTACATCTGTCAGGTGGCCAGACACTCCCATTGTGTGGTGAGTGAGGGCCCTTCCCCCTCTGGACCTTAGGGAATCACTCTGCTAAAGTGCTGCTCTCATTTCTCATTTCTTCTCAGTGCATCAACGCCAAATCCCCTTTCTGATTGACACATTCTTTCTTTAGATATGCTAATACAATCAATAAAGTTACTGAGGAGTTCTCACATTCTTTGCTTCTGGTGTGGGAAACATTTTGTCTCTGAGATGCCCTTTGAATGTCTCTTACCTATTATGGTTTCATTTTTATAGTTGAAGTCTCAGAGTTTGAGGATAAGGAGACTGTTTTTATTTTTCACACATACTTAGAAATGGGGATTATGACCATGCCTTGGTAGACATGTATAGACATTCCTCCCCTACCTTTCACAGATCTGAGAAGCCTTTTGGCTGTGGCTTAATCTGGCTTTGCATTTATTAGAGCTATTGCTTTGAGTCAGAATTGACTCCACGGCAATGGGTTTGTTCGCTTTCCTGAGAAGTCTTACCTTTATACCTTGGTACACGTCATCATCCTGAGATTTCATTTTCCTCCATTCATTCATGACAGAATGACTTTGGGTGATGTTTCATTTATTAGCTTTCTTTTTTCCTAACTGATCTCTATACTTTTAAAAATTATTGAGGTGGCTTCCTGGAAACACAAATTGTGGGTCTGTTTCCTGGAGAAGTTATTTGCAAAATCAAAATTTATTTATCAGCATCTGTGGCTGTACCTACATTTGTTTCTTTTTCTCTTAAAGCCAGCTTTGGGTGGGTGAGGGTAACATTTAATGCCAGCCTTCTACATCCATCATAGAAATGCCAAGAATGCAAGAGCGAGTAATGGTGTTTATATAAGTGTAGGGGTTATCTCACCCAGTGACCAAAAACAATTAAAAATAGAAACAGCTTCTTAAAGGCTACAGTGACAAGAGAAATGCAAAGTCTCAAGTGAGTTGTGGGTCAAAGACCTTAGAAGGGCTGTTGACCCATAAAGAAGGCAGGGCTTAGCCCTCTCTGGGCGGAGTGCATGAAGGGGGCAGTGTGAATGCTGCAAGAACAGAGAAGGTGTCTGCTGCTCAGTACCCAAAGAATGAAGGTCTACAGCTAGTGGTGGATAAATAGAGAACAAATGATAAAATAAGAGGTGGGCCAGGCACCTTGCAGAAGGAAAACAAACATCTCCCAGTAGAAGGAAAATTGAGGAAGGAAAACCTTTGTGGAATGTAAGGTCAGCACAAAGGACATTAATTAAGGAAAGCAGACATGTACACAAGTAAGTCAGCACTCCACATCCTCTCTGAAACCAGAAGAGACTTTATTAGGCAGATATGGTAAAAGTACACGTCTTAGAATCAGGCAGCATTTAGAATGAAAACTAATAGCCAAAGGATAGGGTCTTTTCAAGTTTAATTTAACATTACTGTCAGTGGTATAGTCCCTGGGTGGTGCAAATGGTTAACACGTTTACTGCTTACTGAAAGGTTGGAGGTTTGAGTCCACCCAGAGGCACCTTGGAAGAAAGGCGTGGTAGTCTACTTATTAAAAAATCAGCCACTGAAAACCTTGTGGAGCAGAGTTCTACTCTGACACATGGGGTCACCATGAGTTGATATTGACTCCATGGCAACTGGTTGGTCGGTGATGTAAGGTACTTTTAGTACACAAAATATTCACTGCTGTTCACAGATATTCTAAGATTTAAAATTTAAAAATAGGAAGCTACATTTCTCCTTCAGAACAGACTATTATGGTTAATTGCTGTGTATTCCACTAAACACATATTCTCACCCCGAGTTCAGTCTCATATTCCTATACTGAATCAGCTAACCAGATGGCATTGTAACCAATGAATCTTTAATATCAATGCTGATTTTTTTTTCCATTTCCTTGGTAAATTCAACCTCCCACCCTCTTCATCAAGGTGCTATTTTTGCCAAATACTATGCTACTTCTAAGTTTGGTATCAATGGGTTTTTGTTTGTTATTTGGCATTGAAAAGCTTTTTGGTATATTTCATGGTAAATGTTCCCTATTTTTTGCAAGGCTTTACAGGAAATGCATGAGATGGTGGTGAAGGTTTGAGACTGCCAGGGTTTGATGTCTGATGGCATTAGGTCTTATCGCTGTGACCGTGGGCAAGTCATTTAATCTGCCTAATTCTTGCCTTACTGCTAACCAGAAGGTTGGCGGTTTCAGACCACCAAGTGGCTCCATGGGAGAAAGATGTGGCAGTCTGCTTCTGTACAGATTTACAGCCTTGGAAACCCTATGGGTCCCTATGAATCAGAACTGACTCAACAACAGTAGGTTTGTTTGTTTGGTTTAATTCTTGCCTTATAGGATTGCTGTGAGAATTAACTGAGAAATACGTATATGCACTATGTAGCATGCATACTGATTAAAGCATAAACCCTCCTGAAAATAAACTGCATGTTTATTAAGTAAATTATCTCTTATGAGACGTCCATTTTAATCTCTAGAACATAGTATACAAATGGGGGTCCCAGTTAATGGGAGGACCGTAGTGGAGAGACGATCTTTCTGGGCACAAGAGGCAGCATGCCTGATTCAGAACCGTGAGCAGAGAGTGGAGAAAAGTGATTCCCTTTTCAAACTGCAGTCTTATTCCAAAACCTTCCCACCATCTTTGCAAAACTGATATAGATTTTCCCCTTGCCATTCATTTATTCTTGGTTAAGTGAGTTGACATGGGGTGGAAGGAAATAATGTAGTCCCCTTATTTTTTATTTGAATGAATATATGTGTGTTGTAGTAGCAGTGGTAGTAATAGTAGTAGTAGTAATGGAGTCCCTGGGTGGTGCAAACGGTTAACATGCTTGGCTGCTAACAGAACGTTTGGCGGTTCAAGTCCACCCAGAGGCATTTCTGAGGAAAGAAAGTTCCGGTGATCTACTTCTGAAAAATCAGCCCTTGAAAACCCTATGGAGCATAGTTCTGCCCTGACACACATGGGGTTGCCATGAGTCGGAATCGACTAGACAGTAACTGCTTAGTAGTAGTGGTAGTACTATACCACATCTTGTGGGGAAAAGGGAGACTGGGGAGAAAGGAAGGTCAAACAAGTAAAAAACACAAATCATCTGCCTAAAATATGTGTCTTCCTAGCCTATGTGACTTGCTGTGTGTAGTGGAGCCAGAGTGGACTCTGGATCTTGTGACTTTCAGCCATGGCCTGGAGGTAGAAATGAGGAGACCGCATCCAAAGATATGCAGTGGCTTGCCCAAAGCCACATGCTAGTAGCCTAAATGAGAATCTAGGTCTTGGGCCTGCTGGCACTTCAAGCAGTGAACCTGTGCTTTCTACCCCACTGCCTCCAACTTTTAGAAATAATTGTGATGCTTCAGCAAGCAAACAAAACAAGAAAAACTGAATAAATGGATTTTTCATTCATCCAGGAAAAAATTTTTTAAACAAAGAGGAAATTTCCCACTGACCTTTAACTTCCTGTGCTCATTCCAAGCACATGCACTCTACTGGTTTGTATACCCAGCTTGAGTTTCCCCATCAGCCTCTGGAAGTCAAACTATTTGTTGCTTTAGCAGCTGTTTCCTCCCTCCCAACAAAAATGGTGATGAAATTAAGTTCGCCATAACCTGGCCTCCACACTCCCCTGAATTAACCATCCCACATTTCTGAGGTTTAGCAGAATAGTTTCCTTTTATAAATGGGTGAGATCATATGATTGGAATGGAATGGGGTGGCTGGCTTAAACGCTTGCTACCTCTGAGTCCGATTTCTGTGACCCTTTTATATCTAGATTGAGTTGAGAGATACAATTCACTTAGGATTTGCAAATCAATGATCTTGAAAGACGTATCTTGTAGTGAAAGGGGTGCTTTTTAAAGGGCTTTTAAAGAATACAAAATTAACCCTACTAACTATTAACAAAAAGAGCTTTGCAATCAGTTCCTTCCCCAACTCATAGTGACGGTTTATAAAAGAAAATAATTTCTTGGAATATTATCACTCTCTCCTCCCTTGCATCCTTCACACCCTTTTGCCACCTCTACCACCTGTCTGACTCTGTTTCCCCACAAAGCATCTATATTCTTAAAATAATTTACTCTAATGTCTCTTTTTGACTATTTTAAAGAAGTTTTTTAAAAAATAATTCATTCAAAGTTTTTTTTATAAAATAAATTGAACAGGACTCCCTGTTTTTTTTATTTTATTTTATTGTGCTTTAAGTGAAAGTTTACAGTTCAAATCAGTTTCTCATACAAAAATTTATACACACATTGCTATGTGACCCTAGCTGCTCTCCCTATAATGTGACAGCACACTCCTCCTTTCCACCCTGGATTTCCTGAGTCCATTCAACCAGCTCCTGACCCTCTCTGCCTTCTCATCTTGCCTCCAGATGGGAGCTGCCCATTTAGTCTCATGTATATACTTGAGCTAAGAAGCATTCTCTTCACGAGCAGTGTTTTATGTCCTACATTCCAGTCTAATCTTTGTCTGAAGAGTTGGCTTTGGGAATGGTTTCAGTTCTGGTCTAATGGAGAGTCCAGGGTCCATGGCTTCTGGGGTCCCTCCAGTCTCAGTGAGACCATTAAGTCTGGTCTTTCTGCTAGAATTTGAGTTCTGCACCCCACTTTTAGTACTCCCTGTTAAAGCAACAAAGTTTGTAGGGTGAGTTGAGACTTTTCTAGAACATAAAAAGCATCTGCTTTTTTTCTTATAAATTGGCAACCCGAAACATAGATTGTGCGGCACCAAGTTGCCAATTCTCTGACATGAAGTTGCACAAGACAGGGAGACCATATCATCTAGACTTCCATCTCAGCTCTGCTGCATTCTGGCTGTGGTACTATGAGCAGAACACAGTCTCTCTGAGGTTAAGTTTCTTTTTAAAATGGAGAACAGTAATAATGTATTCCGTACTGAGTTGCTCTAAGGAAGAAATAAGATAATGTATATTAAAATGCTTCATTGTAGTAGAAGTTAATTCATTATATTTCTGTTATAATCTCAGCTTGTGAAAATTTACCTGACGGCATTCTCTTATGATTGTTCTATTTAATAGCATAGATGTTTCTAAGCTTCTGATTGTGACCTTTTTGCTAAGAGGAAATGCAGTTTGAAAGGACATTACCAACCAGGCGCAAGTTCAGAAAATATGAAGACCATATTTTCTGGAGAACTTAAGTTGAAAGAGTTTGGATTTTGAAACAAGTTGAAGCTACAGGAAAGGACCCTCAGACCGCAGGAAGGGAGCTCTTTAGGCAAGTATCTCTGCATCTTCTGGTGCCTCTTTGTCCCAAGGACTCATCAGGTTGAATTAATTGGTCAAGTTATACAGGCACATTTGACACAGGCCGAGCCATTTGAAATGTACTGCTCTTTAGACAGCACAACATGTGACCTTTGGGAAAATTACGATATTACAAAATAGCTATCCAGTGGACAGGCAGTAGGAGTTGAGGACAAACAGAAAAGCTACAATGATCTCTTTACAGGCAATTGCTGAACTGTTCTTGAAGCTCTAGGTACTCATGGATGTGCATAAGTATGGCCTCCTGCACCTCACCTGGACACAGAGGCCATATGAGAAATATCTGTGCCCCACATAAGTTCTAAGACCTGCCTCTCCACAAGGTCATGGAAGTTCCATCGACACATCCAAACTCCCTGAGGGACCAAATTACTGGGCTGAGGGCTGTGAGGACCATGGTCTCAGGGAACATCTAGCTCAACTGGCATAACATAGTTTATAAAGAAAATATTCTACATTCTACTTCGGTGAGTAGCATCGGGGGTCTTAAAATCCTGTGAGGGGCCATCTAATATACTCCACTGTGTCTCACCCCATCTGGAGCAAGGGAGAATGAAGAAAACCAAAGACACAAGGGAAAGATTAGTCCAAAGGACTAATGGACCACAACTACTGCAGCCTCCACCAGACTGAGTCCAGTACAACTAGATGATGCCCAGCTAGCACCACCAACTGCTCTGCCAGGGATCACAACAGAGCGTCCCGGACAGAGCTGAGAAAAATGTAGTTAACTCACACACACACAAAAAAGACCAGACTTACTGGCCTGACAGAGACTGGAGAAACCCTGAGAGTGTGGTCCTGGACACCCTTATAGCTCAGTAATGACGTCACCCTTCAGCCAAAGATCAGACAGGCCCATAAAAAAAAAATGAGAATAAATGTGCACACCAGCCCAGGGGCAAGGACAAGAAGGCAGGAGCGGACAGGAAAGCTGGTAATGGGGAACCCAAGGTCAAGAAGGGGAGAGTGTTGACACATCGCAGGGTTGGCAACCAATGTCACGAAACAATATGTGTATTAATTGTTTAATGAGAAACCAGTTTGCTCTGTAAACCTTCATCTAAAATACAGTAAAAATAAATAAATAAGAGTTGCCTCTCCA
This sequence comes from Trichechus manatus latirostris, assembly GCF_000243295.1. NCBI lineage: Eukaryota > Metazoa > Chordata > Mammalia > Sirenia > Trichechidae > Trichechus > Trichechus manatus. The sequence goes on along the minus strand of NW_004444041.1, from coordinate 7,728,534 downwards.
GATATACAAAGGCCCATGCTGTGCTCTGTGGTTAAGTCATTTATGGAGGTGGAGGAAGGGGATGTGTCAATGCCAAGTGCACTTTAGGAGAGCGCTGGAGCTGTAGAGGTAGCCTAGATGGCAGGCAACATAACTCTTGTGATTTCTGTGTTGGGAGTTTTTCAAGTCTTGTATGATACCTCTTACCTGCACATACCATCCCATCTACTCCTAACATATAATGACTCTCCCTCCCTAACCTCCTCCCCATTACATCACTTGTCCTTCTGCTCTCCTGCCTTTTGGAGTTCTTAATTTGAACAAAACCAAAAAACCAAATCAGTTGCATCCTTAGAATCAGTCTTCATGAAAACACAGCAACCTTCCTACATAACAATAAACACGCTAACCAAGCAACTGTCCCCCCAAGGATAATTTTACACATCCCACCCACTAAGCAAACACAGCATCAGACTGGAGTTTGACAGCAGAATAAGAGGAGGAGTGGAGAAATTGCGTTTTTCAAAGGCACTGACAAAGTGTACTAAGCAATCGGGCAGCTAGTTGAGAGAGTGACACGGGTCTCAGGACTAAGTGAAGCAGTTGAATTAACATTTTAGTGGCAAAGACAAAGGCACAAAGAGGCTGATCTTGAGCTATAATTTTACCAGGGACTAACTACCAGTACCAGTTGCTGTCAAATGGATTCCAACTCATGGCAACCTCATGTGTGTCAGAGTAAAACTGCTGTATAGGGTTTTCAATGACCGTGATCTTTCGGAAGTGTGCATTCAAACCGCCAACCTTTCAGTTAGTAGCCAAGTGTTTAACTCCTAATTTGAACAAGGGCTGGCAGATACCTATGATGTGTGTACAAATCCCAAACTGCAGTACAGCGTGAACCTCATTTTAGGACCCAGGATTAGACTTCCCCAGAGGGGAAATCAGTATAACTGAGAACTGTGATAACGTACCCTTTAAAATTTTTTTCCGTTTGAGCAAGTGGTTGAGAGGAGGGGAAGGAGGCAGCTGCAGTGGCCTTTGACCCCCAGAAACTTTTCCAAGAGGATTGCATCATGGGAATTTATTCAGTATGCTTTGAGGAGGTATTTCAATCCTGCTGGGACCATACTCAGAGCAATTTTTGGCTTCCCTAGAGTTCTAAGCTTGAATGTCATATATAGCTTGAATGTCTGTTATATAGAGGTATAGTATTTTATTCTAAGCTTGAATGTCTGTTATATAGAGGTATAGTATTTTATCTCCTAACCAGTTGTTCCTTCTCATGGAAAATTCATGTAACACGTTATTGGATTTCCTTAGAGGTATGCAATAAGATTCCCTTCCTTACTGGAATGAGAAAAGGAACGTTTTTTCCTGTAGCACATAATGATAACTGCTATTTTTATTCAGTGGGTTACATATGCTCCCCAGCTATGCTCTGAACACTAGCCACAAACAAAGGAATGCCCTCTTGTTTCCCAGCGAAGGAGGTTTGATGATAAAAGTCTGGGTTTCATTCCTGGGATAACATGGCTTTACTTCAGACAAATGTGTTTCAAACAGGAGTCACTGCTCTGCTCCCAGCCATTAAAGAATGGCACTCAAATGTCTATCTGAGCCTCTAAGATGTGAGGTCTGAGTGCTGAGGTCACACAAAAGTTTCAATGGAATTCTTACCCCCAATTCTAAATGTGGGAGCATCAGCTAGAAAAAATAAGTTTGAGTGATTCTGATTTAGTATATGAACCAAACATTTAGAGTTATATGTCCCTGAATCAAAATGGCTTAAGCCGCTCTTCTCAAACGTGGCTACACCTTGGAATCACCTAGTGAGTTAAAAACAAAAAATGACACCTGGGTCCCACCTCCAGAGATTCTCATTTAATTGGTATGGGGTGCTGCCCGGCATCGGAATTTTTAAAAGCTCCTGGGCGATTCTAATGTGTATCAAAGTTTGAGAACCAGTGTTTTAAGCTGTAAGTTGAAGTGATAAAGAGAAACAATGGGTCAGTAGAAACCAAGAGGTAGAAGAAACATATGCAGAGTGGAAAGGGATATAGGGTAAATAAAAAAGAAAAAAACCCAAACTCATTGCTGTCAAGTCGACCCCTACTCATAGCGACCCTATAGCAAGAGGAAAATTCAGGAGGCATGCCAATAGAGATAGGGCATAGAGCAAAGCCTCGTCGACGTGGAGAACAAAAGCGGAAATCTGTAAACTCCTGAGGCTGAGGTTCCAAGACCTGTCTTGGATTCAGAAAGGTCTCTTGGGAAGGGTCACTTTGTTTCTCTTTAGTGCTGTATTAGTGAAGGTGGGATTTTTTCAAGTTCGGTAAATGATGTCATTGCTGAAAATGCGTGTGCACAGGGGAAGGTGGTTGTCAATGGGCAGCACTTGTTCTCACCCTCCCTCATGAACATTTGTAACCTGAGCAGTAACCACATGCCATTGCTCCATGAGTTCATTTGAACCAACAGGTGTTGGTGCCGTCCAACAGTCTGGAATGGGTAAAAACATACCCATCATACTGCAGTTGCCGTGTTCACTCTGCTTGTTACAGTGTAACGTCTGGGTGGTGCCCACATGAAACAAGCCATGAAAGAAGGATGGCTTGCTGCCACTGAACTCGTTTAACCTACCAGGCCATTAACATGAAGACCATTTCAAGAGGTACTAGAGTGGAACAAGCACCTGAGCATCTATCTATCCTTAAGAAATATTAATTTACTTCATCCCCTTATTTTTTAACATTAGAGTTTGTATAGCCTTAACATAAGCCCCACATTCCTTGAAAGTGACGGGTAGAGAAATGATTTCAGGAAAGGATAGTTAAATACCACCTAGTGTCACAAGTCCTTAATGGGAAATTAGATTTTTAAAGGTCCTCCAAGTGTTTGTCCTCTTCTGGACAATTCCACTCTTTTACTGTCCCTCTTCCTTCTGGATTATATATATTTTTATGCCTTACTTAATTATACCCGCTCCATGATCACAGCCGTCCTGTTAAGGTCCTGGAGAAAAGTCTTATAGTATATGTTTGGGGGCACTAATGAACCCTAAGCAGGTTGTTAACCTTCAAAAGACAAAGAGAAACCCCTGGTTCCATCTGACTTCAGATGAACAAGAGGGTTCTTTGACCATTGTTTATTAAAGTGGCTGCCTCAAATATGTATTTGTTGCCACCCTTCTCTTCATGGGTATGTTGCCTTGGGTGTCTTAGAGTGTGGCAATTTTGAAGAGCCCAGTTAGTCTTTAGGAGTCTGTGGGTGGTGCAAGTGGTTAAGTACTTGACTACTAACTGAAAGGTTGGTGGTTCGAACCCACCCAGGGACGCCTCAGAAGATAGGCCTGGCAATGTGCTTCTGAAAGGTCACAGTCTTGAAAACCCTATGTAGCAGTTCTACTCTGCACACAGAAGGTTGCTGAGTCAGAATCGACCCAACTGCAACTAACAACAGTTAGTCCTTAGGAGTCCCTAGGTGGGGCAAACGCAGAGGTGGGTAATCCAACAGGCAAGGTAAGCACGGTACATTCCTTGCTTACCAGATCATCCATAGTGAAATTGTTCACTGCAGATTAGTAAGTAAGCATAAGTAAACCCGTGCTTACCTTGTGACTGGGTCATCCGCCCCTGTCAGGGATTGTAAATTTGAAAAGAGGCTTTGATTCTATAGGAACATGCTGTGGGGTTGAGAGAGAGACAGAAGCCAGCTATATCTAGAAGCAGAATCTTTGATATGGTGAAAAAATGTAAAATTGTTCACTACAGATGATTTGGTAAACAAGATTAGTACCATGCTTACTTTGCCTATTGGATAATCTGCTCCTGGGCAAACAGTTAAGTGCTCTAATACTAGCCAAAAGATTGGTAGTTCAAACCCACCCAGAGGTACCTGAGAAGGCCTGATGATCTGCTTTGAAGAGGTCACAGCCTTGAAAACCCTATGTACAGTTCTACTCTGCACACGTGAAGTCACTATGAGTCGGAATTGATTCGACAGCAACTGGTACTGGTAGTTAGTCTTGGTAAAATTATAGCTCAAGATCAGCCTCTTTGTGCCTTTGTCTCTGCCACTAAAATGTTTATTCAACTGCCTCACTTGGTCCTGAGGCCCGTGTCACTCTCTCAACTAGCTGCCCGATTGCTTAGTACACTTTGTCAGTGCCTTTGAAAAATGCAATTTCTCCACTCCTCCCCTTATTCTGCTGTCAAACTCCAGTCTGATGCTGTGTTTGCTTAGTGGGTGGGATGTGTAAAATTATCCTTGGGGGGACAGTTGCTTGGTTAGTGTGTTTATTGTTACGTAGGAAGGTTGCTGTGTTGTTTTCATGAAGACTGTGATTCTAAGGAGCATTTTAAAAGGATTCTTTGGAATGTTTCTCTGAAGGTGTCTTAGGAATCAGCCATTGTTGTTTATTGATTGTAAATAACTAGGGGCCCACAAGCCCTGGACATGGAAAACAAGCTTTCATGGAATTCCCACAAGGAGCTAGGCATTTTCATAACCTTTTGTCCTTCACCCTCATAAAGCAGCAAATATTGAAAGAGTGTCATTGTTAGTGAGATTTTCTAAAGTAAAATTAAAATTTTTTATCAGTCATACCCTTTTAACTGATTCCTTCACTTTCTCCAGGTATTTGTTCAAAGGTCAGCCTTCCCGGCACAGTCAATTTAAAATTGCAACCCCTTTCTTACCTAACCTCCAGCAGTCCTTATTCTTTATTTTTCCTCATACACTCACTCATACAGTTATACATTCCATTTCTTCTCATTAGAATATGAGCTCCCTGATGGCAGAGCTTTTGTTCAGTGTGGTATCCCCAGTACCTGGAATGGTTCCTGGCACATAATATGTGTTCACTGAATATTCGTGAAATGAAAACAAAAATGTACTAAGTTGAAGCTGTGTAGTGTGGCAGGTAAGAGCTTGGGCTCTGAGCCAGGCTGCCTGTCTGTGAATCCCAGCTTTACCACTTACTGGTTGAGTGCCCTTGGCCAAGTTATTTAACCTTTGCCATAGTTTCATCACCTTTGAAATGGGGATAATAACAGTACCTCCCTGACTGGTGTAGTGAGTTGCTATATAAATGTTGGCTGTTATTATCAATTATGTCATTAAACAGGGTTCGACCTTTTGCTGCGTTAAGACTGTCATGACAGGCAGGCTGGGCTCCTCCTCTCTGCTCTGTTTCCCTCTGGTCAATAGTCTCATCACCAAATTGACCGCACTTTTCACCTGTATCCCCCACCTAAGAAGGATCATATTTGAAGACATTTTTCCCCTCAATGAAATGAGATTGAACTAATTCCCTCCCATCTCTAGCCTCTGTGACTCCCACAGAGCTTCGAACCAGTTCGTTCTGGTTCAATCTCTGCTGAGAATTTGTCTTTCCATCCCAGATATACTGAATCAGAATCTACATTTTAACAAGATCTCCAGGTGATTTTCATGTATAATAAATTTTGAGAACCACTACTCTACTAGTGGTTCCAGAATTGGTCCCTAACCAGCAGCATTAGCATTGCCTGGGCACTTGTCAGAAGTGCAAGTTCTCAGCCGGAGTTTGAACCGGCCGAACAGGTTCGAAGCCCTGGACTCCCTTTAGTAAGGTAGCTCATCTCTAGCACTTGTTTGGGAATGAGGTCCTGGGAGTCTGTGGTTTGCATGGCAGGGCCTGCCCTCCTCTGTGACCCCAGCTTCTCCAAGCCTCACTGGAATAAGTGGCCTTTGGTGTCACCTTGAAGGTTCCTGGGTGACACAAATTATTTGTACTTGTCTACTAACCTAAAGGTTGGTGGTTCAAATGCACCCAGCAGTGCCACAGAAGAAAGGCCTGGTGATCTGCTTCCGTAAATATTACAGCCAAGAAAACCCTATAGGAAAAAAAACAGAAAACCCTATGGAGCAGTTGTACTCTGTAACACTTGGGTTGCCATGAGTCAGAGTCGACTCATGGCAGTGTGTTTGGCTTTTTGGTTTGAAGTCACCTTATTACTTGGAGGTTTGGGTTCAGTTTCCAATCCTCCCACCCCCACTCCTCAGAGGGCAGTGCTGTGCAGTAGTTAGGAGCACTGGCGTTGACAACAGAACTTGGTTTGAATCAAACCCTGCCCCTTACTGTGAGAACTTGGCCAGTTGACTTCACTCAGTTTTCTTGTCTGGGAAATGAAGACAATCATTCCAACTTTGTATGGAGTTTGTTATGAGTAAAGACCATGTGTGTAAAGCCCTTGGCCTTGGGTTTGGTGCACTTTAATTCGGTCAGTTAATGGTTATGGAGCAGGTGCTGCTACCAATACTTGCTGGGTGGATGCATTTTCATCCTTTTCTAAGAGAAGTGCGTGCTTCTTTACCCTTAGCCCAGTTTTACTACAATTAAAAGATGTAGGCAAGAGAGCAAGATTCAAGGTAGATTGGGGCTTATGTTTCTTGCCAGTAAAAGTTAAATGAAAACTGGATAGAAATAAAATTTTTTAGAAAAAAAAGCAGTGGCAAAAGGTGAATTGCTAATGACTGTAGATGCAAAGTGGAGCCTAGTGGCGCAGTGGTTAAGAGCTCGACTGCTAACCAAAAGGTCAGCAGTTCGAATCTGCCAGTCACTCCTTGGAAACTCTATTAGAAAGTTCTGCTCTGTCCTGTAGGGTTGCTGTGAGTTGGAATCGATTCGACAGCACCCAGAAATGAAAGGGCTTAGCTTTGGGTTACAGGACTAGTAAACCCCAGAGTTAGGAAGACAAGCCAGGTTTTCTAGTACCAAGTTGCCATCTCAGGTACGCATAAACATTTAAGGCTCCAAGGTCAGTGCTCTTTTTTGCTTTCTCACTGCTTTTCCTTTCTTACTGATAACGGAAAACTAATAATTCGGGGTGTTCATGTTTTATTTCCACCACCTGTCTGTCTGCTGTACTGTAGTGGCTTGCATGTTGCTGTGATGCTGGAAGGTATGCTACCGGATTTCAAATACTAGCAGGTCCCAAGGTGGACAGGTTTCAGAGGAGCTTCTAGACTAGGAAGAAAGGCCTGGTGATCTACTTCCAAAAAATTAGCTAAATGAAAACCTTACTGGATCACAGCAGAACAGTGTCCAACTTGCTTGCTTTGGACATACCATCAGAAGGGATCAATTGCTAGAGGACATTATGTTTGGTGAGGTAGAGCACCAGTAAGGGCAAAGGCGACTTCAGTGAGATAGATTAGCACAATAACCACAATGATGGATTCAAACATGAAGATGATCGTGAGGATGACACAAGGAATCGGTAACATCTGGGTAACATTTTGTTCCGTTGTATATAAGGTCGCCTTGAGTTGGCTTCTCATAGATAGATATGTCTATCTGTGCTATGAGTCAGAATCAACTTGACAGCAACAGGTTTAGTTTTTGTTTATCTATGTTTTATTTGGAGCCCTGGTGGCACAGTGCTATGGCTGCTAACCAAAAGGTCAGCAGTTTGAATCCACCAGCCACTCCTTGGAAACACCATGGGGCAGTTCTACTCTGTCCTGTAGGGTCGCTATGAGTCAGGATTGACTCGATGGCAACGGGTTTGGTTTTTTATGTTTTATTTAAGGATTCTCTCTTCTCACTCTTAGGCATCTTTCATGTTTTCTTATCTTCTTTCTATAACAGTTTTTCCTCAAAATGTGGCCTTTTTACCATATGATTCAACAAATCCACTCCTAGCTATATGTTTCAGAAAAATTGAAAGCAGGGACTCAAACAGATACTTGTACACCCATGTTCATTGCAGCATTGTTCACAATAGCCGAAAGATGGAGACAACCCAAGTGCTCATCAACAGATGAATGGATAAACAAAATGTGGCAAATATTGTATGATTCCACTTACATGAAATGTCTAGAATAGGCAAATTCATGGAGATAGAAAGCAGATTAGTGATTGCCAGATGTGGGAGGGAGGGAGAAATGGGAAGTTATTGCTTAATGGATAGAGCTTCTGTTTGGAGGGATGAAAAAATTTCAGAAATAGATAGTGGTGAAAGTTGTACAACGTTGTGAATGTAATTAAAACCTGAACCTGTTTGCTGTTGAGTCGATTCAGTTAGCTGACCTTTCGGTTAGCAGCCAAATGCTTAACCACGGCACCTCCAAGGCTCCTAGTGAATGTAATTAATGTCACTGAATTGAACACTTAAAAATGGTTAAAATGGCAAATTTTATGTTATATATATTTACCACAATAGTTTTTTTTTAATGTGTACTTTAGATAACTTGCACATTTTTTATATTCTCTAAACCAGACTCCCTTGGGGAAGGAACCCAGTAGCCTGTTTTTTTAACAAACTTGCCAAGTGATTCTAAGGTCCACTGAAGCATTTGGTCTACAGCGCTAGTGGGTGTGGACATGCCTTCCTTTGGCTGTCGAGGTCATTCCTGTGGGTCTTTCCTTGTCTGATTAGTCAACATGAGGCACAAAAGGATGGGATCAGTGTCAGTTTGAACAACTCCATGGTTATTCCTGGAAATAAAAGTCTCTAACTTCATGCTGGAGTCCCTGGGTAATGCAAACAGTTAAGTGCTGGGCTACTAACGAGAAGGTTGGTGGTTTGAACGCACCCAGAGGTGCCTCGGAAGAAAGGCCTGGCATCCTGCTTCCGAAAGGTCATGGCCATGAAAACCCTGTGGAGCACAGTTCTACTCTGCAACGTATGGGGTCACTGAGAGTCAGAATCAACTTGGTGGCAACTGCCTTTTTTCCAGGTTCATGCTAGAAAATGATTCATATTTTCTTTGCCTTGATATGTAGGTAAGATTCAAAATTCAAAGTTTTAACCTCAACTAGAGTTTGGGGATGGTTCTTATTTTCTCTAAACTACTTCACAAACATTTTAAAACATGACCCAAATGTTCGAAATATCGTCAAGGGCATAGCAGCCTGCACCAGTTTCTAAAAATAGACCTTTCTGGTACAGGTCACTAAGCAGCAATGGCCTCCGTGTCACTCTGCTTACACAGTTTCACATCTGACACCTTCACAACAACAGTGCTGACTTGAAGCTCGAGGACCCACATCAGTCTGTGGGAATTCTTGGTAAAGAGCAACCTAGGGCTGCAGCCTGGTGAACATTCAGCATATCCTTACCGAGATCAGCGGTGTTTGGATTAAGGGCCCTTTCAGCCTCTGCTTCATGATTCCGTGTCCCCTTTCCATCACTGTCTCAAAGTCAGGGGCAGAGGTCAAAGTTCCAGGTTGCTCCAGAGATACTAAACGAACAGAAAAATGAGCTCACATGCAGGAATTTAAGACCCACAGTGTTTTGTTTTGAATCTATCTTGCATTTTTCCTCTTTGCAAACAGGTGGGTTTACAAAGCATCATATAGTTGCAAACTTAATTCGGGACCTTTAAATAAAACATTGAGAAAAGGCTTATTTGTCTTTGGTATTTTCAAAACAGTTCTGCAGTAGTGAGAGGACCTTTCTTTTTATGTCATAATTTGTGTACAACCCTGTCTCGTCCCCCAAATGCACAGACAACGTGGGTGGTATTAGATTTGCAGTTTCTTGGGATTAACATTCTCAAATGAAGAAAATGGGATGAAGGAATGAGGGTACTTAACATTAAATATACATGAGGTGACCTAACTGGACCACCAGGCATTCACATTCATAGGATTCATGGTAGGTTCTGAAGAAGTGCATTAAATTGGATCGAATTTAGAATACTACTTATAGGAATCAATTTTAATTTATGTATTAGCCTACCATCTTTTTTTTTTTTTTTGTGGTAAAGTATATATAGCATAAAATTTTCTGTTTTAGCTACTTTGAAGTGTACAATTCAGTGACATTAATTACATTAACAATGTGTGCAACCATCACCACTGTTTTTCCAAAACTTCCTCATCATCCCAAACAGAAACTCAGTACCCATTGAGCACTAACTCCTCGTTCTCCCCTCTCTCTAGTTTACTAATCTACTTTCATCTTTATGCGTTTACCTATTTTAGATATTTCATATAAGTGCAGTCATTCAATATTTGTCCTTTTGTGTCTGACTTCTTTCACTCTGTGAATGTTTTCAAGGTTCATGCCTGTTGTAGTCTGACATCTTTAAATAATTCTAGTAAGCAGTTAAAATGTTAGCTTTGGCTGTTGTAAGCATTTTTGTCTTTATCCTCTCATTTAATTCCCACAACAACCCCATGAGGTAGGTGTTATTATTATTACCGTTGTTGTTAGGTACTTTTGAGTCTATCCCGACTCATAGCGACCACATGTGACAGAGTAGAACTGCCCCATAGGGTTTTCTAGGCTATAATCTTTATGGGAGCAGATCACCAGGAGCTGCTGGGTGAGTTCAAACCACCAGCCTTTCTGTTAGTCGAGCACTTAACTGTTGTGCCACGAGGGCTCCTTATTATTGTTACTACATCTGTATTTTACAGATGAGGAAACTGAGACTTTCGAGAGGGCAACCTAATCAAGGGGGGCTCCAGTCTATCTGACACAAAAGCCTAAGCTTTTCAGCCAGTGTGTTTCAGATGAGCTGGTTTTCTGTGCCTGCCCAAACACCAGAACCAGTGGGTTCCTCAGCCTTTGACTGACCACAGGCTGGGCTCTCCCAATGCTTTTATTTATTTTGCTTTAAATGCCATACACACTGGTGCCTTTTGTTTCCCCAGCAGTGTTGATTCACATTCTCTTAAATAAAGTAACCGTCCTATCTTGTCTAACTCATTTGATGGAAGCACATCCACATGCCAATAAAAATAGAAATGGGGGAAACAGCACAGCAAGAAGGGAGGAAGGATAGGGGGTTTTATGGCTTACCAAGATATGAATATAGGCTCATCATTTTTCACTCCTCTTCCCACCTCCCCACCACCCCAAAAAAACCCAAAAAATTCACAGCTTGGTTCCAATTACTGTTTGTTCTGTAATTTTTTAAGTGATTGAAATACCTGGTTAATATTGAAATGTTGGAATAGTCACTGTTTTGTAAGAGGACAGTTGTTCTAATGAGATGGTATCATTTCTCTCCCAAATGGTAGATGATTGGTAAGTGTTGCTGAGTTTAAGTCCTGAACGTACTAGTACTTAACCATAGCCCTAGAAGTCCCTTTGTCCATTGCAGGACGGACTCTACTCAGATCTAATCAGTTTCTGAAGGAGTTGAAATTTGTCTTTATGCTCTGTTCTTGCCAGCACCCTAATGAAGCCCCCTGGCTTTTACCCATTTTGGTACCCACTGCTCTCTGCACTCGCCCTTTGCCTCTCACTCAAATCTTTCCTCCCTAGAAAGGGTTTCTCCACATTTGTCTCTTTCCTGCTGGTTCCTCATCCAAACTTACCTTTCCACTTCTTGCTGGCTCAGAACCTTGCTGGGGGATGACTTGCTAATCTCCAAAGACATGGCTCAGAATAGTAAAAGTCCTTGAAACTACAAGATATTACACTAATATAAAATGGGTGTAATAAAGCTATTATTCCTATTTTAAAAGGCTATTTTAAGAAGACTCTCAACAAGATGGATTGACACAGTGGCTGCAACAATAGGCTCAAACATAGCAACGATTGTGAGGATGGTGCAGGACCGGGCAGCGTTTCATTCTGTTGTACGTGGGGCCACTATGAGTAAGAACCAACTTGACGGCACCTAACCACAACAATTTTACAGGTTATGAATGTTTTAACATACAGGAGTGTGTTTCCAGTGGTGTGATCTCAGGTGACAAATTGGTTGGAGTTCTCTGGATAGCCTTCAAGTCATGGACAGAGGGTGACCTCAGCCTCATAAAGCTGACCTTGACCAAGTCAGTCTCTGTGTTCAGGAGCCTGCTCCCTCATGGACTCCTCCCAGTGCAGTGAGCTGGAAGCCTTAGTGGCCGGTGATGGTGGGCCCTGGAGGTGAAGTTAGAGGAGATATGTCAGATACCCTGACACTATAGACAAAATGCCCATTTTGTAATTTTGGAATCACTATACAGGGATATTGCGATAATTCAAATATGATGTATTATTGCCTAGTGCTGCCATAACAGAAATACCACAAGTGGGTATCTTTAAAGAGCAGAAATTTATTTTCTCACATTTCAGGAGGCTAGAAGTCTGAATTCAGGGTGTGGCTCTAGGAGGAGGTCCTTCCTTGTCTATTTCAGCTTCTAGTAGCCCCCAGCAGTCCTTGACTTTCCTGGGCTTATAGATGCATCTGTCTCCATCATCTGTTTTCCTCTTGCCCCCGTGTGAGTCTCTGTGTCTCTTCTGCTCTTTTTATAACTCAGAAGTGATTAGGTTTATGACCCACCCTACTCTGATATGTACTCATTAACATAACAAAAGAAACCCCTTATTTCCAAACAGGGTCATATTCACAGGTACAGGGTTAGGATTTGAACACATATTTTTGGGGGGATACAATTTAATCCATAACATGTGAATATTGACATCTTGAAGATATTGAAAAGAAAATGACCAGTAGTATATTGTTGTCTACAGGGAGGGTTTTATCCCAAGCTAGTTTTCCTCTGCCACCCAACGGCTTTGTAAATATTAACATAGGTTTGAAACCTATGCACAAATTGGGGTTTAGCTATGTCAACTGCCCTCAAATGGCACAATACTGAGTGAGTGAGATTTGCGGATTGAAGTAAGCAGTGGGATGACAGGACACTTCAGCAACCTTATTACATCGTGTCCATATGCAATAGTAGGTCATGTGGAGGGTTGCCAGATTTAGCAAATAAAAATAGAGGATGCCCAGTTAAATTTGAATTTCAGATAAACAATAAATAATTTTTTAGAAAAAGTATGTGCCAGATTTTATCTAGCAGTCCTAGTCACATGACAACTTAGATGTGCAGAAAAAAGGTGGGTTCTTTATTATGTCTAAACCTACCATAATCCAGTCTTCCTCACAAACCCTCACCTGCTGATTAACAAAGAAACAAAACAATAACTTTTAGTCCTACCAACCAACCAGCCAGTTGCCAGTTGACTCAATTCTGACTCATGGCAACCTTACGCATTACAGAGTAGAACTGCGTTCCATAGGGGTTCTCAATGGCTGATTTTTTGGAAGTAGATCGTCAGGCATTTCTTCTGAGGCACCTCTGGGTAGACTTGAACTGCCAGCCTTTCAGTTTGCAGTGAGCTCATTAACTGTTTGCACCACCCAGAGACTCTACTTTCACTACTAGCCAAGTTTAAAGTTAGCTTGGTCTAATCATTCGAACAGACCCTTGAGGCAACGCTCAGTCTCTAAAATAAAATGCTCCCTCTTCTGTCTCTGCTGCCCAGCTGCCACAACAAAATGATGTCTGAGGGTTTGGGGCAATGGCGAGGAAGTAGTTCAGGTCTTTGGACACAGTGTACCCTGGCCCCTAGGCTCTGTCCCTAGACTTCCAGTCACTGCTGGCCTCCCATACTGATGAACCTATGGTCACTTTTGGCCTGGGCGCTGGTCCTGGGATCACTGGAATCCCCCCACTTGGAGATTCAGCCACTGTTCAGCTCTCATTGGCTTCAGACACATGAGCGTTTTCCAAGTTCTCCATCCTGACAACCCCTGGCCCAGAGGTCCACCGTGGGACCGACCACCTTGCCCCATCATAGCTGCTACTTTGCCGCTCTACTGGCATGCATCCCACGTCTGAGTTTCTTCCTTCTGGTGGGACCACTCCTCTATCTACATTGAGTTGGGCCTGGCCCTTCTCCACAGTGACCTTCTCCTAGAGTCTCAAAGGGAGCAACGGGGCCAAGATTCCCTGATACTCTTGACATTCCAAGCCTCATTTATCTCACACTCTTGTCTTCTTCTCCATGAGGCCAGAGAAGTGAAATCAGAACTTGGTTTTGACTGCTTGACTTGTCACCATTCTCTCCTTCATTCCACAATACCCTGGGATTGGAAGGGCTGTACTGTCCTGGTATTTCTTACTCTACTCTGTGCTCCCCTTCTTCCATAACTGCAAGCCTCCTGTCTTAGGCAGGAGGGGTATCTTCTTTACACTCTGGGGAAAATTTGGTGATTGGAATCCTCTAGGCTTAACCCTGGATAAGTTACAGAAGTTCTCTAAAGTGTGGTTGCTGACTAAGAGCTTGTATGACATGCAAATTCTTGGACCCTGCTCCAGACCTACTGAATCAGAAACTCTAGGGGTTCAGCCTAGCAATCTAGCAAGCTTTCCAGGTGATTCTGATGCATGCTAAAAAATTATCTACCTCTCCTGCCCTACCACCCCGTCATATGATTTTCAAGCCTAAAGTCTTATTAAACAGATTAAGTACTCCCTCTCAGCCTAATTGATTGATTAACTTGCGAGATAAACTGGAAACATTTTATGGTTTTACAAAAGGAATTTGCTGACACATTTGAACATAATCCTGGAGTTTAAGGTTCAGATCTAAATTTGAAACAGATGATCCTGATTTCACTGGACCTTACTGGAGTTTCCGAGCTACCTAAAGTCTAAGAGGAAGCTAGCTAAATAGATCTGACTGTATTTAGAATTCAAATATGGTAGTTGGTCTCATGGTGGCTGTTGAGATCAAAGGCAATGTATACTTGGAACTTTTGCATATATCAAGCTTAAAAACCCCTCTGAATAAATTGACTCCTTGTGGTCTAAATCCTTCTACATAAATAGTACTGGCAAGTTTTTCCCATCTGCCAAAAGGGTGAGCCATGGGGTAGAGCCTGGCAATTTACTATGTCCAATGGCTTGAATAGGAGGAGTCTTCTAGGTCCCTTTATTTTTTGACCATTGCAATCATTTGGCGTCAGGTAGATGATTCCATCCTCCCTAAAGGTAGTACCAAGGAGGGAGTGGTATTGGCAGATGGTGGTAGCTTTAGACTCCTCTTCCCACCCCACCCCTAATAATATGCATTAGTTGCCCACTCAATAAAAAATAATATTCTTTGACAGAAACAATTCATGTTTTCTCAGTCTCGTTGCTGTTGTTAGTTGGCATTGCGTCAGCTCTGACTCATAGACACCTTATGTATAACAGAATGATAAGTTGCCCTGTCCTGCACCATCTTCATGATCGTTGGTATGTTTGAGTTCATTGTTGCAGGTATTGTGTCCATCCAACCCATTGAGGGTTTCCCTCATTTTCGCTGACCTCTACTTTACCAAGCATCATGTCCTTTTCCAGTGGCTTGTCTTTCCTGATGACACGTCCAAAGTAAGTGAGCCAAAGTCTCGACATTCTCCCTTCTAAGGAGCATTCTCGTTGTATTTCTTCTAAGACCGATTTGTTTGTTTTTCTGGCAGTCCACAGTATATTCAATATTCTTTGCCAATACCACAGTTCGAGTGCATCAATTCTTTTCTGTCTTCCTTTTTCATTGTTCAGCTTTCACATGCATATGAAGTGATTGAAAAGACCATGGTTTGGGTTGGGCACACCTTAGTCATCACAGTGACATCTTTGCTTTTTAAAACTTTAAAGAGGTCTTTTGCAGCAGATTTGCCCAGTGCAAGACATTGTTTGATTTCTTGACAGCTGCTTTCATGGATGTTAATTGTTGATCCAAGTAGAATGAAATCATTGACAACTTCAATTTCTTCTTCATCAATCTTGTTAAAGGATGAATAAAAGCATCTTTAGGAAATTGCTCTAACCTAAGTAAAAACAGAAGATTTACTATGCAGA
Organism: Trichechus manatus latirostris; assembly: GCF_000243295.1. Classification (NCBI taxonomy): domain Eukaryota; kingdom Metazoa; phylum Chordata; class Mammalia; order Sirenia; family Trichechidae; genus Trichechus; species Trichechus manatus. Next base: position 7,712,927 of record NW_004444041.1, on the reverse strand, counting down.
ACACAGCTTCAAAATAATTTCCCTACAACTCCTTTTACAACCAAATTACCACCCATAAGCACCTCTTATATGAGATTCTGTAGCCACCACTTTTCTAATCCCATTTCCTTGATGTACAAATTTCCTGAAAGTGAGAAAAAGCTTTAAACATCTCCAGTCCTGTCTCAGAGCTGTACTCACACTAGACAATGTTCTCATAAATCCCAGGAAAGGTAGGTAAGACCTATGCCAGTAAAAGATAGTGATGTCTTTTTTTTTTTCCCCCGCGTTCATTAAGTTGCTTAAAAAAACAAAAAACAATAATCCCTAGGCAATAAATAATAGCTTTCAAAACTCCTCCACTATACGGCTGTGAGGACCATGGTCTCGGGGAACATCTAGCTCAGTTGGCATAACACACTTTATAAAGAAAATATTCTACATTCTACCTTGGTGAGAAGCATCTGGGGTCTTAAAAGCCTGTGAGCAGCCATCTAAGATACTCCACTCGTCTCACTGCTTCGGCAGCAAGGGAGAATGAAGAAAACAAGATACAAAGGAAAGATTAGTCCGAAGGACTAATGGACCACAAGTAACACGGCCTCCACCAGACTGAGTCCAGTACAACTAGATGGTGCCTGGCTACCACCATGGACTGCTCTGACTGGGATCACAACAGAGGGTCCCGGACAAAGCTGGAGAAAAATGTAGAACAAAATTCTAACTCACAAAAAAAGACCAGACTTACGGGCCTAACAGAGACTGGAGAAACCCCAAGAGTATGGCTCCCAGACACCCTTTTAGCTCAGTAATGAAGTCACTCCCGAGGTTCACCCTTCAGCCAAAGATTAGACAGCCCCATAGAACAAAACGAGACTAATGGGGCACAATAGTCCAGGGACAGGACTAGAAGGCAGGAGGGGACAGGAAAAAAAAAAAAAAAACTCCTCCACTATAATAATTCTTATAATGTGAAGCATGAACTTCTAGTATCTTAGCTGGTGCTATTGTAACACAAATACCACAAGTGAATGCCTTTAACAAATAGATATTTATTTTCTCACAGTTTAGGAGGCTAGAAGTCAGAATTCACGGTGCCGGCTGTAGGGGAAGGCTTTCTCTGCCAGCTCTGGAGGAAGGTCCTTGTGTCTTTGGACTTCCGCTCCTGGGTGATCCTCATGTGGCTTGGCATCTCTCTTCCCCCATCGCTGCTTTGCTACCTTTTGTTTAATCTCTTTTATATCTCAAAAGAGATCAATTCAAAGTATATCCTACATTAATCCTGCCTCATTAACATAACAAAGACAACCCATTCCCAAATGGGATTATAACCACTTGCAAAGAGGTTAGGATTTACAACGCATATTTTTTGGGGACACAATTCAATCCATAACATCTAGTCAGATTCTAAACTGAATACGGCTCATTGTGCTCCTGGTTAAGAAATGAAGTTTATCATATTCTTGTGGAAGAGTTAAGAAAACACATCATTTACTAATTTTATGCGGAAGCCTTACTAATTTTATGGGAATGCTGTGTAATACAATGGAAAAGTATCTGGGCTTTGGAATACCCTGCCTTTGCATCTAGACTCTATCCTTTTAGATAAAATGGAAACATTTTATGGTTTTAAAAAAGGAATTTGCTGACATATTTGAATATAATCCTGGAGGTTCAGATCTAAGTTTTGAAGACTCTGTCGCTTATTGGCTGTGTAGCTCTAGCTCTATAATTTATCACAGACTCGGTTTTTCTTAGCTGTACAGTTGGAATGATTTTTTTCTAAATTTGTGTCTTAGGGATTTTGTGATGCTTAAATGAGATACTCTATGCAGAGTGACAAATACATATTTGGTAAATGGCAACCACAGAGGAAATGGTAATTACTGGAAAGAATGGGTGTGAAAAAGTAACAAGCATCAGAATCTGAAGAAGCACTTGGCTAAGTTTGTGTTGTTGGGTTTACCATAACTCTTTTTGGTTGTACCTTGATTTACTTAAACCCAGTTTTATTTCTTTCAGACCTAGAATAACTAAATCTGTTGTCAGTTTCTTGTGATTAAGGTTTGAACTAAGCAAGAACCAATACCAGTTGATTCCAACTCATGACGACCCCATGTGTGTCAGAGTAGAACTGTGCTCCGTAGGGTTTTCAATGGTTGATTTTTCAGAAGTAGATCACCAGGTTTTTCTTCTGCCTGCCTCTGGGTAGATTCGATTTTAGTTAGCAGCTGAGCTAGTTAACCATTTGCACTACCCAGGGACTCCAAGCAAGAACAGGCAAAACTAAGTGATGACAATAGAAGTCAAAAGTAGTGGTGAACTGTCTGGAATAGTCTGGAAAGGTCTTGACGGAGCCTTATGAGGGTGCTGGAAATGTTCCATATCATTAAGCTGTTTACATAAGACCAGTGCATTTTACACACTCTGTGTATGTTACACCTTAATAAAAATTTTAAAATGATTTGAACTAGGTGTATATAAGGCTCAGAAGGTCTACATATACCAAATCTACTTTTAAACCTAGGCAATTTCATTTTTAAAAAGCCAACTCAGTGAATGTAATCAAGTTCTTTGGCAGAATTTGAAAACTACATCTTACAGAATTATTTGCCTGCTGACGTTTATTTGATCCACATTTTTGTTGTTGTTACTGGCCATTGAGTAAGCCCCTGACTCATGGTGACCACATGTACAACAGGACTGGATTGTTGTGATCCATAAGGTTTTCGTCGCCTGATTTTTCAGAAGTAGATTGCCAAGTCTCTCTTTCTAGTCTGTCTTAGTCTAGAAGCTCCACTGAAACCTGTTTGGCATCATAGCAACACGCAGGCCTCCACTGACAGACAGGAGGTGACTGTGCTTGAGCTGCATTAGCTGGGAATTGAACCTGGGTCTCCCGCATAGAAGGTGAGAATTCTACCACTGAACCACCACTGATCCCTTTGATCCACATTAAAAATCTGGAAATTTTACATAAAAATCTAGATTTTTGACTTCTGGAAAAATCTGGCGGTGTGTACTCACATCAGGGGAGGCATACCCCCCTCCAGTTTGTTTTGGGTCCCCACTGCTTCCTATGATCTTACACCTGCCACTTTGCCTATTTCCTCTACCTGCTTGGCCCAGTAGGCATTTGAGTTTGCTGTCCTAGTAGCCCAAACAATTGATTGGCCGATTATTTTTTTCATCTTCAGCCAATTGTCCAGGCTGGGTCTTTGCATGTAGAGGGCTGGTTGACAATCTTTAATACTAAACTGAGGCAAGAGATCACTGTATCCTAACCTCTTTGATCTTGCCAGTGCTCACCATAGCAAACACTCATGAACTGTCTGTTGAGTGAGTAAAAAACCCCACATATGTGCTGACTGTCTGCTTGTGCATATCTCCTGTCGAATTTTTTTTCAAGGCAGTGGTATGCTAGCTCCACTGATTCAAGCTGCCTTTTTCTGCTATGATGCAAGATGGGGGTTAGGAAAGTGAAATGAAAATGTTCTCCACACTATCAGTTAAAATTATGATTTGAGGCAGGTTTTATTATATTAAATTATCATCAGGCTAATTGCTTAATAGCCTCTCTCGTTACTGCTGGCTGGCGCCATTCAACTGATCTCCTCTGGTGATATGGGCTGAGTATTCTTAGTGGTATTCTCACTAAGAAATCTGCTAGCCGGAAAAATACCCAGAGCTCCTGAATATCACACATGCCATACATATCCTGTTTCAAAGTTACAAAACATCTAACATGTACAGTAGTGTTTAAGAGTATACACTTTGAAATCAGGCTGCTTGGGTTCAAACCCTATTACTGCCACAGTTACTAGCTGTGTAACCTTGGGCAGGTATTTAATCTCTCTGTGCCTGAGAGTCTTCAACTGTAAAGGGAGTATAATGATAGTGCCTCCCTAATAGAATTGTTGGGAGAGTTAAAATAAGATATGTAAGGTACTTAGTATCCTTCCTGATACATAGTAAGCACCCCACCAAGTAACTAAGTACATATGTAAGTACGTATATAAATGTTACCTGCTATTTGCTGTTAGGAGCCTGGGTGGCACAAACATTTTGCTATTGACTGCTAACCTAAAAGTTGGCAGTTTGAACCCACCAATGGCTCCCCAGAAGAAAGGCCTGGTGAAATGCTTCTGTAAAGATAAGAGCCGAGAAAACTCGATAGAGCAGTTCCGCTCTGTAACACATGGGGTTACCAGGCGTCAGAACTGACTCAGTGGTAATGGATTTGGTTTATTTGTTGTTGTCGTCGTTGTTGTCGTCAGGTGCTGTCTGGTTGGTTCCGACCGATAGCGACACCATGTACAACAGAACAAAATGCTGCACAGTCCTGAGCCATCCTCACAGTCGTTGCTATGTTTGAGCCCACTGTTGCAACCACTGTGTCAATCCATCTCGTTGAGGGTTTGTTACCATTACACCTTATTTAATTTTTGTATTAGCGGTGCGGTTTTCCTAGAGACTGCAGTGGGTCACTAATAAAGCTGTAATTGGGTTCTGCAATGCATTTTCTCCATAGTTTGTGTTTCATTCATAAGGGTAAAATGTGAACACAAGTGTAATTTCTCTACCTGTTATTCTTAGTAATTTGAGGACTGAATGGTAACTTGGGGTTCCCCATCTGGGATATTGGGACTTAGAAGGGATGACACTGATTTTAATGCTTTTATTTGCTACCTTGTTGATTGTCACCATCCTCACTGTCTTAGTTATCTAGTGCTGCTATAAAAGAAATACCACAAGTGGATGGCTTTAACAAAGAGAAATTTATTCTCTCACAGTCTAGGAGGCTAGAAGTCTAAATTCAGGGTGCCAGCTCCAGGAGAAGGCTTTCTCTGTCGGCTCTGGGGGAACGTCCTTGTCATCAATCTTTCCCTAGTCTAGGAGCTTCTCAGCAGGGACCCTGGTCCAAAGGATGAGCTCCGCCCCTGGTTCTTCTTTCTTGGTGGCATGGAGTCCCACTCCTCTGCTCACTTCTCTCTTTTATATCTCAAAAGAGGTTGACTCAAGATCCAACCTAATCCTGTAGATTGAGTCCTGCCTTACTAACATAACTGCCTCTAATCCTGCCTCATTAACGTTACATCAGATCACAAAATGGTGGACAACCACACAGAACTGGAAATCATAGCCTAGGCAAGTTGACACACATTTTTGGGGGACACATTTCAATCCATAACACTCATCTTTGTGATCTATTCTACAATGCTTCTTTCTTCTAAAGAGACACCATGTTTTCTAAAAGTGAGACATGCAGAGTGCCAGTCCCACTTGAATCTTTCACATGGTTCTATAAGATTTAATTCATTTATTGAGCATCTACTATATGCCAGTCATTGCTCTAGGTGCTTGCAATTCAGCTTTGATTAAAAACAAACATCTCTGTCTCATGGACCTGACATTCTAGTGCACAGAGACAATGAATAATAACCCTAATACATATGTATATTATACAGTATGTTAGAAGGTGGTGAGTGTTCTAGGAAGAGAAAACCAGACCAGAGGCTGAAAGGATGTTTCTAATTCCTCCATTCATAACTTCCTCCTGGACAAACTTCGTATTTTTAAAAACAGACTTCTGCAGCATACCATGAAAACACAAGGTCTGGCAAGTAAGTACTCTAAACCAAAAAACCTAACCAGTTGCCGTCCAGTTGATTCCAGCTCATGGCGACACCATGTGTTTCAGTACAGAACTGTCCTCCACAGGATGTTCATGCCTGGGACCTTTCCAAAGCCGATCAGCGGGCATTTCTTCCAAGGCGCCTCTGGGTGGTTTCAATTCCAACTCATAGCGACCCTATAGGACAGGGTAGAACCGCCCCATAGGGTTTCCAAGGCTGTAATCTTTTTAGAAGCAGACTGCCACATCTTTCTTCCATGGAGCAGCTGGTAGGTTTGAACCGCCAACCTTTTGTTTAGCAGCTGAGCACTTTAACCACTGTGCCACCAGGACTCCCGTTTGTGCCACAGGCACTTAAATTTACCTTATGTAGTGGATTAATCTACCTTACAACTTCCAGAGAATAGAATAACTGTTATGGACAGACACAGACACAAAAGAATTAAAAATGAGTAAGAAGACCACGTTTTCTTCATTACTTTGCGCAGCTTTCCTTCCAGACACCCTGATCTTTAACCCCAAACAAGCACCCTTCAACGACATGTGCAAATCATTAAGAAAAAATACCGATAGAAATCTGGTGATCTGCCAGCAAGGCTATCCATCTTGGTCTGCAGTTTATCAACAGAGTAACGTAAAACTCTCCTGCCTGTGGGTTTGTTCTTTAAAAGGTAATCAGAAGGAAACAGGATGTGCTTGAATAGATGAGCTATTAGTTTTATTATTAGAGAATAGGAAAAAGAAAAGCACCATATTTCTCCACAGACTCATCTGATACATTCCTTTTTTCCTCTTCATCACAAATATTAGGACTGGGAAGAAACTTAGCGAGGTTCAAGACCAGAGTCCTTGCCCAAGGATGAGGAATAGAACCCAGAGATGTTAAGTGACTTGTTCAAGGTCACTTAGCTAATCATTGGCAGAACCAGAGGGGAAAGGCAAGGACCCCTCCATCCTGATCCAGTGCACTGCGTTCCACAGTACTGCTTCCAGATTAGATCAACACTGTTTCTTCAAAATTAGGTTGCCTAGCCCTGTACAGACAATAAACGAGAAGTCGAAGATGTTTGTTAAAGCATTCCAAATTCCCAATAGAAATCCGAGGTGGAGGAAGTAGGAAATAGAAGATGAAGCTGAGGGCAGGGTTCTACCTGAGGGGAAGCCTCATGGTGTGGATGGTCTCTTTTCTAAATGAGGGGAGCTGGTGCAGATCCCAGGGTGAAGAACGTACTCTGTACCCCAGACATACACAACAACATACATAGTGTCCATTCTTATATCACTCAGCAGGCACCCTGTGGCTCAGGTCAGATGCTATGTTCATGTCACCACTGCCTCCAGTTACCACCACACTGCCCGGGGGGCCTGCATGGTTCCCGAGGCTTCTGCTTTGCCGCTGGGCCTTACCCCTCTGGCAAGAAAACCCCTGTACAAGGCATCCTGAGCCTCTGTGCCTGAACCCTTCTAGATCACTGCTGCTGACTCCCGCCATACTACCTAGGGCCGCATGGTTCTCTCTCTTGCTGCCATGCCACCCAGGCCTGTGCTGCCCAAGGGCCTATCTGGCTCCCACCATACTGCCGGGGCCGGGGGGAGGCATGTTGCAAAGGGCACACTCAGGCTTCTGCCCTGCACAGGCAAGTGTTATAGCTCTTTGGCAGCAGACAAACCTCCTTCACAGACACCCAGCTCTCTTCCCATGGGCGACCAGCCCACTGTCTTTCCATCTTCAGTGTTACAGCTGTCTCTTCTGGGTCTAGGAGGTTCTCAGCAAAGGGACCCTGGATCCAGAGGACTCACTTCACTGCAGACTCTTCTTGATGGTAGTGAGGTTCCCCTGAACCTCTGTAGGATTGGCCCTTATTTGAGGGTAAGTCAAAAAGTATTGCTACTAGAAGCAGCGTAGCACTGCCCGGCCAGAATGGGCTCCCAACTCGAGAAAGGAGGGGGAAGATGGGCAAACAGTTCAAAACAAGCCAAAAATAAAAGGCCCCAGGATCCCACCAGCGTGGCAGCACAGGCTGGGAAGCGGTTCCACGCTCATGCGGAGCTCCGCAGCCCCTTAGGAGGAAGCGAAGATGGCGCCCGGAGCCAGGTCATAAGACTGGATACACAAGGCAACAATCCATCATCAAGTGGAAATGGTATATAAGTTCCAGCAGGTTCTGAAGGTACAGTTTCAGAAGTTTTTACTGACATATCTTCAAGCTCAGTGATTCTTTCCTCAGCCATGTCCAGTCTATTGAGTTCTCACAGAGTTGTGTCTACCAATTTCTGGTTTTCCTTGGTGATCATGCGGAAGAATGGGAGCATGGAATTGCTCATGTCACCACCTTCCAGGAAGTCTGCAAAAGGTTTTAATATTTGATGTTAAAGGGATATAGAATTGATGGCTGGGAGGTGCTGAAGACTCTAGAGAAGCCAGAGTCTTCCACTGAAGTGGAGTCCTCCCATCCTCCCAAACAGAAGTATGTACAACTTTACTGGTAACCATGTTAATGATTATATGTGCAATATACCAGTATGAGAACAGCTTTTCAGCCAAGTAGCTTCCAATATTTTATGTCTCAGCTGACATCAGCATGTGTTCCTCCATATCTCTCTGACAACTGCTTAAAGTCTTCTTTATTTCTCACTGCTTAAGAAACGTATAAAAATTATGATTGAAGCAACCATCAGCCTTTAATTGGTTCCTAGATAATGGTCACATGTTGAACAATCAAATGTCTCATCCTAATTTTCCTATATGTGCAAAATTACAACATGAAATTTCATTTCCAGATGTAAATTACATACCACAAACAGATCAAAATTGATATGCTAAATACATAGAATAAAACTAAAACACAAATATATGCATTTAAAATATTCTATAAATATCTTAATAGTAGTGTGGGTTACCCATAGATTTTAAACATAAGATCTGAGTATTTTGCTTAAACTATAACTCAATAAAAAGAAAGCCAAGGTCTATATATAAGACCAAAAGATTTGAGAAATGTACTGGCTAACTAAGTTTTCTCCTCCCACTTCTCCCTGCTCAGATTAAATAAAAGCCTTAGATCTGTAGGGCAAGGCAGGGAGGAAAATCTGAAGACAGGAAACAAGAGAGCCAGACATAGTGAGGGCTGTAGGGGGCTGCTGTGTCTTCTCCAGGTGCTAAACAGAATCCTGCTTTAAGTGTGAGTATCTGAGAGAACATAAAGAATCCTGGGTGAAGACCAAGGAGATAGCAAACCTTAAAGAAAAGTCCTCCAAACCATTAAGAGTGCAATAGCGATTGTTTGTCCATCTAGGAGAGGACCAGAGAAAAACCTCCACATTTTCAACGAGACAGCATCTGAAAGTCCCTGGGGAGTTAGACAGTAGCTGTTATGGGTTGAATTGTGTCCCTCAATAAGACATGTTGAAGTCCTAACCCCTGTTCCTGTGATTTTTTGGGGGAAATAGGACCTTTCTTTGAAGACATTATAAACAAAATCAGGGTAGGTCCTAATCCTAATCCCTTCTGAGTGGTGTTTCATAAAGGGGGAGAACAGACATGCAAAGAGGGTCATACATAGGGGGAAGATAGATGCTATGTAAAAATCCCTCTACCAGCCAAGGAATACCAAGAAATGCTCTGAAGCTGAAAGGCAAAAGGAAGGATCTTCCCCTGGAGCCTACAGAAGAAGAGCACAGCCCTGCCAATGCCCTGAATTCAAACCTCTAACCTCCAGAACTGTGAGAAAATAAATTTCTGTTCTTTAAAGCCAAAAAAAAAAAAAAAGTATTGCTTCTAGGGTTCTAGTTCATACATGCACGAGTTTATTCCAAACAAAACATGTTTGAACATGTCTCTGCAATCAGTGGATGGCTGCAGACAAGTTCTCTCAGTAACACACTTGTCTTAGTCTCATTAGTATGCCTTAAAAAAAAAAAAAAAGGATACTTTTTGTGTCATGGAAAAAAACCATTTTGAGGTCTAATATCAAATTTTTAATAAAACTCAAGTGGACATCTTTGGAAATCACTGAAGCTTTGCAACAAGTTTATGGGAATGCTGCCCTACATAAAACAACAGTTTTTAGATGGATCAAGCATTTTCAATGAGGTTGGAAAGACCTGAAAGATGTGGCAAGAGAGGGAAGACAGCTTAGAAGGTTATGGCAACTGTTTTTTGGGATTCCAAAGGGGTAATCTTAGTAAATTTTCTCAAAGGACACAGGACGATCATGGGGGCTTATTATGAAAAACTTTTAAGAAAATTGAAAACTGCCTTGATGATAAAAAGGCTAGGAAAATCGCACCAAGGAATTTTTTTCCATCAGGATAATGCACCTGCTTCTTCTTCGAAGGTAGGAAGGGCTGCCTTATGAGAATTTCGTTGGGAAACCTTACCCCATCCACTCTACAGCCCTGATCTTGCCCCTTCAGACTTCTTTTTGTTCCCAAAATTCAAAGAACATTTAAAAGGAACATGACTTGAGTTCCGTAAATGCCAAAACTGCCATTTTGACGTGGTGTAAATCGAAGAGTGCAGAATTCTCTGGGGAAGGGTTAGAAAAATGGAAACACTGCCTTCAGAAGTGCATAGACCTAAATGGAGGCTATGTCTAGAAACAATAGCTTCACATTTTGATGTTTTTGTTTAAAAAAGGTTTCTGTGATTTTGTAGCAATACTTTTTGTCTTAACCTTGTATAAGCCTAGCAGGGTGGCACAACCGGTCGATCCCCTAGCTGGAGCGCAAGGGCCTCAATCTTATTAGCTGTATTTTTAAGCTATTGTTTGTGTAGTAAAATGACCGATCCAATGCAAGATTATGGCCCAGCTAATCGTTTTGTGGGAGTTACAAGACCATGGCTAGAAAAGCCATATAAAAGTGATTCATTGCACGGCATACCTTATAAAATTGTGACACTGATTATTTAATTAGGGAATATATGTAAAGAAACACTGCCTGACACATAGTAACTGCTACTCTTGTGGTTGTTAACGCTTAGGTTGAACCACATGAAATTGCTATTGTAGTGTGCCAAACATTGTCAAATATCAGCAGTTTCATATGGTTTGATCTAACACCACATAGGCAACCATTCATAATGGTTCCCTTATTCATCTAATTATAATCTGTGAAAGGATTGGTGATTTAATTGCTTCAAAAAAGAATTTTTTTTTTTTAATCTGCCAGCTTGTTTTAGCTTCCCTAAAATTTTAGAAGAACCGTCTTCTAGCCAATGTCTAATAGCCACATAGGGATTTCTTTTCTTCTAACATAACACAGCACCCATGAGTACATGCACAATATATACACAGTTCCCGGAGTAGACAACCTGTTGAGGATCTTTCCCAGGCCATCTTGGAGAGTAGGAGATTTGAAGTGAGCTTAGGTTGGACAGAGCTGGACCCTGAGGAATTAGTGGTGAAATGAAGAGGGAATATTTTAGACTCCTGGCTCCCTAGAGCATTGTGAATGTTCTATTTGCTGCTGTGAGAGAATGACATTCCCACACTAGATGGCTGGTTGTGATAAACAGATGTCAAACATAGTCATTTGTCAGTCCACAGATGAAATCCTGGCTAGTGGCAGGAGGTTGTTAACTTTGACACATTCAAAATGAATTGTGGGGCCTGGCTGCTCTTGAACTCTGGCTTGTTGGGAATAGCCTATGTGACAGAAGGAAATGCAACTCAGTGGTTGGGAGGTTGGGGAGAGGTGAAAGCACAACATAAAACTGCAATAAGAATTTTGCATTCTCGAAAGGAGAGAAGGCTACTTTTGAAAGAATGCCCCTAAGATCTAGTGGGAAGCTTCTCTTCTGAAAGATGATTCTCTGCCCCACCCAAACCACTGCTCACATTTGCCTTAACTCCCTTTCCTTAGATTTCACATTATGAGAGTATAAATAGCTCTGGAATTCAAATGGAACATCCTGGAGAGAGCCTTTCTACTTGATACAAGAACTGTCTTGAAAGCAAATTCATCTCACCTTGGAATGCAATGACATCTTTGAGGATGCTTTAGACTTTCTTGGTGTCTAGAATGAAGATTACTACTGTATTTAGAATTCTACCCCAATCTGTGTGTGTGTGTGTTGTGTGTGAGTGTATGTGTATGTGCATATGTACGTGTATCTGTCTGAGGGCATGCTCTCTTTCCCTCTTATTTCTGAGTCAGAATCAACTCGCTGGCAACAGAAAAAAATGTCTAAAAAAATCTGAGAGCCTTTTAAAAATTCTTTTGCAAGGAGGTTTTACAAATTATCTGTGGATCCTATGATCCACATAGCAGCTGTAAACGAATAAAAATGCACTTATAGACCCACAAACTCAGACACTCCTGGAGTCCCATTTTCTTTCCATGTGTGCTATTCTTTGTCTCTCTTTCTTTGTGTCTATGGTTACTGTTAAGCTGACCCCTGCAGTCTGGGGCAAATACCAAAAGTTGAATCAAGCACTACTTATCCATACATATGTAAAGGATTACAGTTTCAGGAGCTCAGATGATAGATGGAAGTAAAATTCCTTTAACTGATTGCAGTTTAGGAAACATGTTATGATTACACTCAAGGAGGTGGGCTGCATGGCACTTTCTTGTGCTGAATTTTAAAATGAAGTGTTTTGTTTTTTAGAATCACCATCTTTATAAATTTTATTTCTGAGGTAAGTTTTACAGTGTTTAATTGCATTGCTGGAAACAGTGACTGTAGAAAGATTGTTCTTTTTATTTCATTCTGCCTCCTCTTCTAGTTTCTGTAAGAAAGTATTGCGTGCAAAACCCATAGCTAATTAACAGCTTAACTTATTCAGCAGCAATGAGGCCTGAGTGGAAATTGGCAAGGGGGAGGGAATAAGGAGCAGACAGAGAAGCATTCAATGGTTAAAGCTGCCCACGCTATTCTTCTTTACCTTACTTTGTTACCACAGCACATTGTATTGTTTGTAAGAGTCCAACGACCCAGGAGCAACACTCGCTGGGGAAGGGCAGGGGAGAGCTTACCCGATACCACAAGCTTGACTTAACAAGAGACTGACAAACAGCTTCTCCGGACTTCCGGAGTTCCGGGCAGGAATGCACACGGGAGCACAGCGTGCCAGCAGCCACTGTAGGAACCGGTTCTCAGGTTCTCGCCGGGTGGACTCCCGCCTACATCAGGGTTCCTGCTCCTGTCAGGCAGGCCAGCAGGCGATTGGTCGGGAGGAGGGCAGTAATTTGAACTGCCTTTTGTACTTGGCTAATCAGGGCAGCCGTTGGGCTGCAGGTTCCGAGCGGAGGTGTCCCGGTAGTGTCAGACACCTGTGTCTGAGCTTGTCCCTTCTAGGGCTGGCTCCCGCGGATTCTTCCCTGGCAGGAATCTTGACTCTATGTCACCTCCCCCAAGCCACTGAGACCCCCGCTTGCCCAGTGTCACTCTGGACAGAGGTGTCCAACAGCTAACTGAAGATAGTCGAAATGCCTGGACTTAGACTTCCGTAAGGTAAGTTCATTTTTAACCAGGTATTTCTCAATGACTTTTTATTTCTACATTTATCTTGACAAAAACACCAGAATTGGGAAGGTGAACTAAAGAGAGGCAGGGAAGTTGTTTTACTTAGGGCTTGATGATGAAATCGCTAAGTCATTCTCCTGTCAGATGTGCTGACCAAATTGTACAAAGGAATAAAGATGTAACTAGGAAAGGAGAAACCTGACAAATTACTGTAACCCTTGCAGGCAGTCACACTTCATTGTGTCCTCCTATTTGATGAGAAGCTGAAATGATGATTTAAAAAAGCGACAGCTTCCTACTTGTAATTAAGGCCAACAATCATGCTAACTTGTACAGTAATACAAAGTCAGACTGAGAATCTTGGCTGCCTCCAGTCGAGGAAACCCCAGGACTTATAGTCGAATTTTAATTACCACTTATTTTTAAAGCTATCTTGAACTTTTCTCTTGTGATATGAAAGTGGCTTTTTAAAAAGGACTTATTCAATATAGATGAATTAATGAATTTCACTTCAGCAGGGGCATGTGAATGTATTTGTTTGGTTCGCTTTGCTCATCCTTATGTTTGAGGAAGGTCAAATTCTAAATGCAAGCACCTAAATTTGAGCAACAGTTGAGATACGTAGGAATGTTAAGCCTTGACTCTGATTAAGCTTAAGCTCTACTCTGATTTCATTTTACTTGTAAATTGATTGACAAATACTTAAAAGACCATCTTGTCTTCCCTCTTGGGTTGCTGTCAAAATACTTGTAATTTGAGGATTTAGTCATCGAAGCCTGGTATAAAAAGACTAGTGGTTTGGGACTAGTGCTTACACCCCTGCCTTTTGTCATTATGGGGAGGAAGTAATTTTGCCCTTGGGTTATTATTATTATTAAATGAAAACTTTCTGTAATTGGGTAGGTAAAGATCCCTTTATAAATCCAACGAGTTCTGAAACTACTTTCCTTCACCTTATTCATTTCGAGGATATAAAACAAGTTCATGAAATAAATATATTTAACAACTGCGAATGATTCTGTTTAAGTAGTAAACAGGAATTGGGAAAACAAGTAGGAGTGGTGAAAATGAGGTGATAAGCTTTCAGAAACCATTCACTCGAAATCTATGCTAATCATCTTGAAGTGTCTTTTTCTTCGAATGTTCACAACTGTTTGGAATTTTCCATCTTTCAGCTGTTAGCTAACAAGTCTTTATAAAAACATTTTCCTATAATCAGATCAACTTATTAGTAATAAAAAAAAACCAAACGCATTGCCATCGAGTTGATTCTGACTCATAGCAACCCTACACTACAGAGTAGAACTGCCCCATAGGGTTTCCAAGGCTGTAAATCTTTACGGAAGCCGACTGCCCCATCTTTCTCCTGAGGAGCAGCTGATTGGTTTCGAACCGCTGAGCTTTTGGTTAGCAGCCAGGCACTTAACCACTGCACCACCAGGGCTCCTTATATTAGAAACCCTAAATATAAATAGTAAAAATTACTGCTTTGATGAATAAAAGCACCAGCAATGCCTTTACCCATCAGGTGAAATGTGGTCATCATAGAAGTCTACAGCAATAATTTTAAATATAATGTGTGTGCAAATAGTATAAGTGGATTGGGATGATTTAGAAATACAGACAGGTGGGTAGATACAAAGTGAATTTAAAAATGTTAAAGGAGTTAAAGAGAGATGAACTTTGAAAAGCTAAATAAATATTGAATATTTAGCATTGATTTAAATTTCACAATTTTACCTTCACTTATGAAGCACAGCCTAGAGAGTATAGAAATCAAAGGTGATTTCCTGGGCTAAAGAGATATCATTTTATATGGGGAAGAATAAATGCCATCTTAGCCCTAATCTCTAAAAAGTAATGTTAAGAATATGATTAAAACCTCAGTGTCCTAAAAAGGTACAGAAGGGAAGAGGGAGCTGGTTGAAATAAACTCACAAGAACCCCCACATTTCGTATTGAGTATGGAAAGTCCTTGTACATATCTGCAGAGTATCATAGGGCCTCCAAATATGTGATTTCACACAACTGGTTAATAACTAAGCAATATGTATGTGTCTGTATTTCATTCCAAGAATATTATCATTAGAGAATTAGATTCAGGGAAGAGGGGGAGGATTAAGTATCTTCAACTTATGTTTCTCCCCAGTGACCATTTTTAAAAGTCTCCTTTCTGGAGCTATGGAATGTCTGCAGGCTCCCTTGCTGCTTCGTGGTGAGCGTCCCTTCTGGTGGTGCCATGGATAGGGTACAATGGGGCACAATAGAGTGCACTCAACCTCCCCTCCCCAGATATACGCTGTGCCCGTCAGCTCTGTCTGAAAGATTCAGCTATACAAATGGAAGCTTGCACACGTCAAACACTTCTGTGTGTCTCTCTCTCTCACACAACAGTACCAGGCTTCAGCTTTTGCCTCTGACTTTTCTGAGTGGGAGAGGCCTGTGAGTTCAGAAGCTGGACGGCTAGGTGAATGTGCTATAGCCATAGGAACCTGACAAGCAACTGAGGTTTGGTAGCCCTACCAGATGCAGTTGAGTTGCTTCCAACTCATGGTGACCCCATGTGTGTCAGAGTAGAACTGTGCTCCGTAAGGTTTTCAGTGGCTGATTTTTTTCAGAAGTAGATCACCAGTACTTTCTTTTGAGGTACCTCTGGGTGGACTCGAACGTCCAATCTTTTGGCTAGAAGCCAAGTGCGTTAATCATTTGCACCACACAGGGACTGCTTGGTAGCCCTAGACACATGGAAAAAAGGAGTAGCTTCACCTCTTTCACCCCACTATGAGTGGGTTTATTAAAATGTTGGCACTCATTCATTGTTAGGCCAAACCTCTAAAAGGCATTAAAAAACAGAAACAAAGCCCTCCAGTAATCCTGATATTCACATTTTGGAGGCAAGGGGGAAGCTATATCTCAGGACAAATGGATGATTTTGGAAGGGAGGAAACTAAGCAGTCTCAATTCATTTTGCTTCTTAGTTGGACAGGCAATTTGGATTCAGAAATGAAAGTCAAATGATGGTATTTGTGGCATATCATCTGATCCCATTGAAAAAAGAGCTCTTAACGAACTTGTGTGAACTGAAACCTGCTGATTTGCTCTGATGTCCTCTCAAGTGAGCCTTGGCGTCACTTAAGTAGGACTTTGCTTCCACACTGGAGGCCTGGTTTTAATTCGAAAACTGGGGATGGAATTTAAATGAGCCCCACCTTGAAAAGCTATAGCTGTTTAGAATCACTTGTTTTTTTTCCAAGTACCCAAATCCTTTGTTGTTGGTAGTGCCGTCGAGATGCTTGGCGATCCCATGTGTGTCTGAGTAGAACTGCTCTGTAAGGTTTTCAAGGCTGTGACCTTTCAGAAGCAGATCACCAGGCCTCTGAGTGGGCTCGAGTTGTCAAATATCAGGTAGTAATCGAGAGTGCTTATCCGTTTCCACCCAAGGACGCAAGTCCTTAGTGACCAGTAAAGCTATCAGTAGATTCTACCCACCAAAAACTATGGTCAGCATCCTGGACCAGCCCTCCAGCGGCAGTGATCCAAGCAATTAGACACTGATGTGTGAGTTTCCAAGTTCTTCCCTTATCTTTGCCCTCCGTGGCAGTGGCGGTCCGGCCTTACCGACCTGCTATTTGTGCAATGATTTCTTAGTTGTTTATTAATAATGCTCATTAATGTTTCCATCCTATGCCACACGGGTCAGTATATCATTATCCTAGTTTGGAAGAGAGAGAAAAGTGATAAAGTGAAATGGTTTGTCCAGCGGCACCAGGAAGTTAGTGAGAAATTAGAAACTCAAATGCCATGCAGTTTTCCTTCCCCTTTATGTCCCTGTGTCAAATAAATAAATAAATTCAGCAATCCTTAAATGTCTCCCTCAGCAATTCTGACTGAGTTCTAAAAATGCTTCTGTCCAAAAACGTGCTGATATAAACTGACTTAAAATGGTTAATCTGAATTGGGAGCAGTGTGTGTGTGTGTGTGTGTGTGTGTGTGTGTGTGTGTGTGTGTGTGTGTTTGTGGTGTGTATGTATTTGCGCACTTACTGGAGATCAGTGTGTGTGTGTGTGTGTGTGTGTGGTGTGTATGTACTTGCACACTCACCTGAACAACTCAAAACCCCAGTAATTTGTGGAAAAAGTTTATCTGAAGTCTAAATTGTGAAGGGCAGCAACTTCTCTCCTGTGGCCTTTTCCTAGAGAGGCCTGGCCATTCATTTATAACAAATTTCAACGCAGGCTAAGCAGAGCCCCTTGACAAGGGAGGCCCGTGGAGGAGGGCGGCCTGCTTTGCGTCTGTAGGTATTTCAGGAATGTTAATGGTATGCCTGAGTGGAGGGCTTCAGAGCCCAGAGCTCTGGGTTGAGAACTGTTCTTGTGGCCATCTGTTGTGGCCCAGAAAGTTTCATAGCAACAGCTTCTCAAGAATTTTTTTTTTTTTTTTAATTAAAATTAACTAACACAAAACCAAAAACTGCTCCACTGCTCAAGAAGAATCAGGACAGGGTTTGGATTCTTTCTGCGGAGTGATGAACTTTTAAGGAAGAAAAACCCCCACATCCTTAACTCCTGTTCTTTAAGTGAGCAATTTGTACTTGGTTTTGAGGTCTTAATTCCCCCACCCCCCACTCCCTGGGGTAGAATTCTTTTTTGGAAAAGAGTGGAGGTGGAAACAAGTTTCCAAAGCTGTTGAGAAAATAATTGGCAAAAATGTAGTTAAGAAAAAAAGTGGCTGGGTTTTGAGATTTTCCTGGTATTTGTTACTCTCAGCGATCCTGTCAGCAGCTGCATTTTTTTCCTCTGTAATAATGTGAGCTTTATAAGCCTGGCTGTTTAGTTAGTGAATTGAACTTCAGACAAAGACACTACTTTTACTGGGATGATGTATATGCTCCAATATGAATTGCTTGAATCTATGCCACAGTAGATCTCAGGAAAGGAGGGAAAGGAAGTAATATTTATACTTTTTAAAACCTTTTAATTGATGTGATATTGAGTTAGCCATTTACAAAAAGTAAATGGTTGTTCCTCAGGAGAGAAGACACTGGAAAATGATAAACCCTTGAAGCCTACCTACCAGCTGTGTGTACAGTGGCAGGCACCCTGCAGGGATAAAAAGAATTATATCCCATTCCATATTCTACCCCTTGCTGTGCTATTTTAGGAAGGTACCCAACCTCTCTGTGCGAAGTTCCTCATCTGCAAATTAGATTTCTGCATTGTTATGAAGGTTAACTATAATTACATAAAAGGAACTTACGAAGTGATCCTTACATCTGAATGGCAGCTATAAAGGAGTGTTATAT
Organism: Trichechus manatus latirostris; assembly: GCF_000243295.1. Classification (NCBI taxonomy): domain Eukaryota; kingdom Metazoa; phylum Chordata; class Mammalia; order Sirenia; family Trichechidae; genus Trichechus; species Trichechus manatus. The sequence goes on along the minus strand of NW_004444041.1, from coordinate 7,694,540 downwards.
GCTGCCATTCTTGGTGTTGTACAACCCTGGGAAAATATTTTCATGCACGCTTGTGTGTGTGTGTGTATCCCCTTCAGTTTTTAGTCTGACATGTTTCCCTCAAATCTTGGGAAATTTGCCAATAGAGTCACAAAATATTCTGACAAGTGATTTTGCCCAAGCATAGATGATTCTTGAATATAGTACACACTTGGAATACTTCTTTATGTTCTGACTTGCCAGCGTGCATCGCTACTCATGAATTATCAGTCAGAGCTAATGTATTGTCCCTGCTGGCTGCTGGTCAAGGGTAATGCCACCAACTCCCAGGAAAAGAATATGTACTCCAAGTTTGGTTTCTGGAATGTGGGTTTCTATTGCAATCTTTCTTTCTATAAAAGGCACAGCCACTTACTCTCTCCGTACATAACTGCCTCATGTATAAAACTTAACCCAAAAATATTTATTGAGTGCCTACAATATGCCGGGTGTGTTTCTAGATACTGGGTTTAGGGCTGTGGACAAAAATCCTTGCAAACATTCTAGTCAAGGGAGACAGATAACAAACCAAAGAAATAAATCAGTTATGTAGTAGGTTAGAAATTAGAAAATAACTGCTATAAAAAAAAAATAAATGAAGCAAGGAAGTATAGTGTATGGTGATGGAGGGGATATTCCAGTTTTTGGTTAGGGAAGGCCTAGGAGTCCCTTGGTGGCACAAATGGCTAAGCGCATGGTTACTAAGTGAAAGGTTGGCAGTTCAAACCCACCCAGAGGAGCCTCAGAAGAAGGGCCTGGTGATCTGCTTCTGAAAAGTTACAACCATGAAAACTGTATGGAGCAGTTCTACTCTGCACACATGGGACAGCATGAGTTGGAATTGGTCTCACTAAGGAGGTAATATTTGAATGAAGACTTGAAGGAGGTGAGGGAATGAGTCGTGGGGTTATATGAGGATGAGCTCTCCAGGCAGAAGAACAGCAAGTGGAAAGGCCTTGAGGGAAAGTGTAAATGACGTGTTTGAGGAAGAGCAGGGAGGCTAGCGTGGTGGAGCAGAGGTCAGAGCCTGCAGATCAGTGGGACCTTCTGACCACTGGGTGGAATTTGGCCTTTGCTCTGAACAAACTCTATGAGAACTTACTTCACAGGGCTGTTGTGAAGTTTAAATGAAATAATTATGTAAAGCCTTTAGCACAGTGCCTAGGACATAGAAAATCACCAATAATTGCTGGCTATTGTCTGTTTGCTTATTATTACCACTACCTAGGATATAAAGATAGAACAATATTAGGACACAGAACAGAGCTTTGTTCTGATCAAAGCTAATTGTTCCTTAGCAGAATTAAGTCCCAACTTTGGCCCCATAAGCGTTCAATTCTATCAGCTAAAAAGGTCTCTCAACTCTATAGCTTCACACCTGACCTTGTTGAAGCTAAACCATCGCTTCTGCTACGAAAGTACCAAGTCCATGCTCTCTAGGGACAGGTGTATTTTGAGACATTTGATTCACATTTCAACTTCAGAACTCCTGTTGAATTCCAGTGAATTCACATGATATCACAGTGTTCTTATGTTTGAGTTTTGATGTTGATTCCCTTCTCTAGGCATCAGGATTCGAGGTGGGGAAGAGGCTGTTACAGATAAAATGAAAATAAAGAATCAATGTGTTTTCATTCTCCCCAGAGTCCAAAAGCAGGATTGGGTTTCCAGGGCACTTTAAGGAGCCTCTCTCAAAATGATCTTCCTGGACATCCCTCTGGGGGTCTGAATTCTCTATATCTGCTTCTTCGAACTTGAAGGGTTTGGGTCATAACTAATGTCAAGTGATGACTGACTCAGGAAACTAGGGGTATATTTAGCCTGGGCTAGGTCCCTGGGTGGCACAAATGGTTTGCACTCGACTACTAACCTAAAGGTTGGTGGTTCGAATCTACCCAGTGGCTCCATGGAAAAAAGGCCTGGAGATCTGCTTTCATAAAGATTACAGCCAAGAAAACCCTTTGGAGCAGTTCTACTCTGTAACACTTAGGGATCCATGATTCGATGGACTCCACAGCAACAGATTTGGTTTTTGGTTTATTTAGCCTGGAGAAGAGAGGGAATCATTTTGTCCAAGCATTTAAAGACCATTGTTTAACATTGAGGTTATGCTTGCCTCCAGGACAAGAAGTTTGAGAGCAGTAATAGGAAGTACTTAATAATTAAAAACCAAAAACCCCATTGCCATGGAGTTGATTCCGACTTATAGCAACTCTATAGGACAGAGTAGAACTGCCCCATAGGGTTTCCAGGGGACCACTGGTGAATCTGAACTGCCAACCTTTTGGTTAACAGCCAAACTCTTAACCACTGTGCCACCAGGGCTTCTATTAGGGATGTTCAGTAAAGAAAAAAGGCTGTCAAAAAATGTGTGCCCTCATCATTGGAAATGTTTCAGGAGAGCCTGGTAACCGATGGTCAGAAAGGTCATCAAACATTTGGATGAGAGCTTGACTCTTAAGACTCCTTCCAAATTTGTGGTTCTGCTTTCTTCCAAAATCTGTTTCTAGAAATCCAGATTCTCCAGGAAAAGTCACCTTAAATTCTCTTTAACCATCACCTTAATTTGGGGAGTCTGAGAGCAAGAAGCAACTGATTGTGGAGGCTCAATTTTACATAGGGGTGGTGGCCAGGAGAGTCGTCTTCCTGCAGTGGTGACCCTGGTCCTGGTTCCAGGGGCCTCACCACTCCCCAGTGCTGACAATGCTGTGCACCTGTTTGCAGATTCCCAGGTTAGCATATTGTCTTATCATTGCTGCTTGTTGCAAAGCTGCTTGGTTATGATCAGTGGGTAAACTGAGCTTGTTTTTTCTTTTAAACAAATACGAGTATAGTATTTATGTTCTAAGTGATTTACAAAAATACTAACTCTCACAAAAACCTTGTGACATAGCTACAGATGTTATCCTCATTTAACAGACTGAGCAGCAGAGACACAGCTTAACTAATTTACCCAAGGTGACACAGTGACAGAGCTGGGATTTGAACTGCAGACAGTCTGTCTGCAGGGGCTTGCTACTAACTGCTACATTGGATTTGCCCACAAAATGCTTTGTCTAGTCTTAGAAACCCTTTTTATGTGTTGTTGCTGTCCTGTTGCTTTGGAGAAAAAAATGGGCCCAGTTGTGTGATATGGCAATCATTGTACTTTGTTGCCCTTGGTGGAGGGCAGGGGACATAACCTACTTGTCACCATTGATGTCCAGTGCCTAGTGTAGTGCCTGGTGCATCCCAGATACTCAAATATTTGTCAAATGAGTTGAAGGAGTGAGTGAGGGTGTGACATGAATAAACAGTAGTAAGGCCATAGAAATGCCTCCCCAGTCTCACAGAGCCACGGGGACATATGTGATTGCAGGGTGCCTCTTACCTAAAAACTTTAACTTAGAAGAGTTAAAAATACAGATAAGATTAGACATGATGATATAATGGGATAATTACTTGAACCAGTGTCAATAATTCATCCTTTGTTAGGTGCTCATTGGTATTTTAATTAATAAGTCACATCACACTGGAAATGCCAAAAAAACAAACAAGCCAGTTACCGTTGAGTCAATTCCAATTAATGAAGACCCCATGTGTGCAGAGTAGAACTGTGCTCTATAGAGTTTTCAAGGCTGTGACCTTTCAGAAGTATTTCGCCAGGCCTTTCTTCCCAGGCACTTCTGGGTGGGTTTGAACTGTCAACCTTTCAGTTAGTAGTTGAGTGCTTAACTGTTTGCACCACCCAGAGACTCCTTATGCTGGAAATGGTGCCCCCAAAAGACCCCGATATTAAACTAACACCTGCCATGGGAGAATTAGAGAAGGAGGAAAACAGGGAACAGTTGGAACACTGTGAATTCCACTAAATCAGGGTTTTAATGTATAATTTGGGCTGAGTATACTTAACAAACATTGAGACTCACAGATTAGTTAAGGGGTAGAGAAGGAGAACCCGAGTCTGGTCAATAGCAGTTTCTTAGGGAGTGTTTGGGTGCAGTGAACATAACCTTCTCAGACCAGCTCAAATCAAAAGATGGTTCTATGAAAAGTTATGGGGGAAGCTTATGGAATCCAACTACAGAAAGCCAGGAACAACTCAAAGTTTAACCAAATGGTTAAGAGCTCCGGAGTCAGAAGGCCTGATTGGCAGTCCCAGTTTTGCATTGTTGAGTTTGTGGCCTTGAATAAAATACTTAAATTCTCTGGACATTGTTTACCCATCTGAAAAATGGGAAATAATGAAAGTACCTACTTCATTGTGTTGTTGTGTAGATTAAATGAAGTAATTCAGATGAAACACTTGGAACACTGCCTGATACCTATAAATTCAGCTTTATTATTATTTAGAAAATAGGCAGCTATTTACTTTCTTTCTGGACTGCATAGTGTCTCATCTAAGTTAACTCAACATTGCTTCTCTTACCCTTCTTGCAGACTGACTTCCTCTCTATGGAAGGCATGGTTCCAGGGTTAGTTAATTCAGTCATAATGATGTCATCAAGGCCCCAGGTTTTTCCATATTTCCATTCTACCATCCTTAGCATGATGATTTTCATTGTCAGGTTTGCCTCTCATGATTACAAGATGGCTGCTGCAGCTCCAGGCATGATGTCCTCACACAACATTGTCCAAAGGCAGGGAGAAGTCCCCATTTTGTGTATTTTCTCAAGAATGAGGAAAGCTTTTTCAGAAACCCTCCAGAAAACTTCCTCTTGGGTCACATCTCATTAGCTAGGGTTGTGTCCTATACCTATGCTTAAACTAGTAACTGGCAGGGGAGTGAGATTACCATGATTTGTGTAGATCAAGCATGATTTATCTCCTGGGGCAATGGAAAGATCTACCTTCTTGAGCGCATAGTCATCTGATAGAGCAGTAGAATCAGAATTATGTTTATGAGGAAGAAGGGGATAGTGACCACTGAGTAAGCAATCATAAGAATCTATCTTAGATGAGCATGTGCCCAAGACAATATTTTTCAGTCACTGAGGCCATCTTCATCAGTGGACTTCTAAGATATTACCTTTTTTGGTTAAGTTTCTTTTTTGGTTCAATGTCACTTGCAACAACAACAACAACAATGAAATGATTTCTGATGTGTTTTCCCAAGATTCTGGGTTTCTGTCCTCTCACAGCAGCTTGCATGTGGCTTATGCTCACCATGGAGCCACCCTCTATGTGCATTCAACTCTAGAGCTTTCGTCATCTGGCTGGCTCAGTATCTGGGCCCTAGTTCCAAGTTCCACAGGCAAGAATCTGAATGGCTGTCCTTATAGCCGGGAAGAGCTAGTCCAGTCTCAGCCTTTCAGAGGGGGTTGGTCGGGGCCATGTTCTCCTGGAATATATGGGAGCAGGGATACATAACTGTTATCTCTGATAAAATACGCGTGCTATCCACCCAGCAGGAAACTCTGGTGCTGTAGTGGTTAAGTGCTACTGCTGCTAACCAAAAGGTCAGCAGTTCGAATCCACCAGGTGCTCCTTGGATACTCCATGGGGCAGTTCTTCTCTGTCCTATAGGGTCAACTATGAGTTGGAATTGACTCGATGGCAACGGGTTGGGTTTTTTTCTTTTTTATCTGCCCAGCCGTGCCTAAGATGGCTCCACCCAATTGAAACTGTATTTTTAATAAGTAAAAATGGCTAGGTTTCAGATATACAAGTGCCTTTGGCAGAGAGTTAAAATCTGGTGACTTTATAGTCTTTGGCCAGATTTAAATGTTGTTGTTGCATCTAGCCAGCTCCGACTCATGGTGACCCCATGTAAAAAGAAGGAAACATTGTCCGGACCTGCACCATCTTCATGATCGTTGGTATGCTTGAGTCCATTGTTGCAGCCACTCTGTATTTTGAGTGCCTTCCAACCTAGGGGCTAATCTTCTAGCACTATATTGGACAGTATTCTGTTGTGATCCATAAAGTTTTAATTGGCTACTGGTGGGAAGTAGACTGTGCTGTTGTGTAGATTAAATGAAGTAATTCATATAAAACACTTGGAACACTGCTTGATACATATAAATTCAGCTTTATTACTGTTTAGAAAATAGGCAGCTATTTACTTTCTCTCTGGACTGCATAGTGTCTCATCTAAGTTAACTAAACATTGGTTCTTTTACCCTTCTTGCAGACTGTCTTCCTCTCTATGGAAGACATGTTTCCAGGGTTGGTTAATTCCATGATAATGATGTCATCAAGGCCCCAGGTTTTTCCATATTTCCATTCTACCATCCTTAGCATGTTGATTTGCCTGCCTAGGTCTGAAGCTTTGCTGAAACACGTCCACCATTGGTAACCCTGCTGGTATTTGAAATCCCGAGGGCATAGCTTCCAGCATCACAGCAACACACAAGCCACCACAGTATGACAAACTGACAGACGGGTGGTGGAGACTTAAATGGGAGAAGAGAATTCTGGGTTCGTATCAGTAGGGAATTAATGAAGGATCGGAGGAGGGTTGTGACTAAGAGAGCTGAGTAAAGTCCTTAATGAAATCACTGTGGCCATGAGAGACAGGCCAAATGAGAGAGCCGAATAGCACTAATGAGCAAAATCCCATGGAAGGTGGATATATAAGAAGTTGAGTCTGTGATTCATGATGTGTGGCTGACTCTTCATTTTTTAAATATTTATTTTTACTTTTAGTTATGAAAATGATCAAACATTTATGAAAGTAGAGAGTACCACAAGTTCTTGTGTACCCACCATCCAGCTGGATGACTGTTGTTAAATAGAATATGACAGGAAGGAGAAGATGAAAGAATGGGGCAGGATCCAGTGAAGGACAAAATGTTCAATGACAGATGTATTAGTGAACTTGTCAGGACGGGACAGGAAGTGGAAATCCAAGAACTTTGTACTTCTTAATCATAGGTTAATGAAATAATTGCTAAATGAGATCTGGCTTCTAGCTATTTGAGTAGGGATTATGTAATTTGAGGAAGCAGACGCCATGGCCTAATCTCCAAATTGCTCTGGGGGGCTGGGGAAAGGCTGAAAGGCCCACATCCCACACAGAGACAAGGCTGAGAAAGCAAGAGGCAACATTTGTTTGACATCCAGCAACTATTTATTCACTATCTCCGGGGCACTTCGCTAGGCTTTGCAGGCACATAGATCTGAAAGACAAAAACAAAAAAACCCAACACTGTTGCCATCCAGTCGATTCCGACTCATGGCGACCCCAAGTGTTAAACAAAGCAGTACTGCCTTATAGGGTTTTCTTGGTTGTAACCTTTATAGAAGCAGATTGCCAGGCCTTTCTTCCACAGTGCTGCTGGGTGGGTCTGAACCGTCTACCTTTAGGTTGATAGTCAAGTGCAAACTGTGCTATCAGGGTTCTTGCTTTCAGAGAATACCATGTCTAGTGGAGGAAACAGACAAGAAAATCTGTCATTATAACAAACATGTTATAATGAAGTTTTCAGGTAACATAGAAAGAGTGAAAGCTGCTTGTATGAGCATGATTGTATTGATTTTTGGAGGGATGCATAGGACTTAAAACCAAAAACCAAACTAGTTGCTGTCGAGTCAATTCATAGCGACCCTACAGGGCAGAGTAGAACTACCCCATAGGGTTTCCAAGGAGCAGCTGCTGACCTTTCGGTTAGCAGCCGAGCTCTTAACCACTGCACCATCAGGGCTCTGCATAAGAGTTAGGTAGATGGTTTTAGTAAGTAAAGGCATTTAGATAAAGAAAATAGTTTGTGCAGAGGCAGAGCTGTGCTTAAAGAGAAACTTAATTCAGGGCTGCTGGTTACGTTGTGCACTGTGACCTGCCAAAAGACAGAGTGGAGGTGAGGTAGGGCTGGCCAGGAAGCGGGGAGCCCATCAACCCTCACTCCCTGGTGCAGCTGCACCCACCTGGAGGAAGGAGGGGCCTTTTTCTAATTTGTACAGGGTGCCATGGGGGCTGGGGGTAGCCCCTGTCTGAAAGTATTTGGTATTGTTTGAGTAAAGAGTATGTGTGAGGATGCCTATGAGTTTGAACAGGACCCTGAAGGTGATAAGAGCTAATGAAGAATTTAAAAAGCAGAACAGTGATCTGTGTTAGAGAAAGATCACTCTGGCCGCATTTCAGAAGGTGGTTTTGAAGATGGCGAGACTGTAGGAAAAGAAACTAGTGAGAGAGAACTGGCCATGGTCCAGGAGAGAAATAATGAGGGCCTGGACTAAGGGCATGGCAGGGGGATGGAAAAGAAGTGGTGAGTTTGACATCTAGAGGTGGAATAGGTAGGCTTGGTGACAGGCCAGCTGTTTGGGGAGGGAGAGGAAGGAGATTAGGATGACTCCAGGTTCTTAACTTCAGCAGCTCAGTGGACGGTTACAGTATCTCAGCAAAGACTGGGAAAGCCAAGTACTTTATAGGGGTAAAGTGTTAACCGTTGAATATTAGCAATAAAAAAAAAAAACTCTTTATATAAGCATTGTGGTTAAAGATTAATAGGAAGGAAGGCTTCAATTGTTGTTTTTTAGACAGACGTAAAACAGCAGATCTTGAGTTGTTTCCTCTTAGAGAAGGATCGATTGAAATGAAAGGCAATTGTGGCTGTTTTTTGGGTTACTACGCCTTACAAGTGAGGGCAGTTGCGTTTCAGTGGTAGGATTCTCATCCCTCCATGCGGACACCTGGGTTTGATTCCCAGACACTGCACCACATGTGCAGAAACCACCCGTCTTGTCAGTGGAGGCTTGCATGTTCCTGTGATGCTGAAACACAGGTTTCAGCAGAGCTTCCAGACCAAGGCAGACTAGGGAGAGAGGCCTGGTGGTCTACTTCCAAAAATTAGCCAGCGAAAACCCTGTGGATCAGAACTGTCTGATCTTGTGCATGGTGTCACCATTGGTCAGGCTGACTCCTGACAGCTAACAACAACAACAAGCTCTTTCAAGTACAGCAAAACCTCCTGCAGTGGATAATCAGTCTTTTCAAGATAGGATGTAAAATCATTCCTGGCCCGAAACAGCTAGTTCGTCACCATTATTCTTCTTTAAAGAATACAGTGTTATAAACCTAGAGTATCCCAAACTCATTTTCCCATTCTTTTGGAGAAAGGAGTTTTTTGTTTGTTTGTTTTGGTTCGTTTGGTTCTGATAGTGCATCTGCCAGCAGTGTTCTTTCTGCTCTCACTGTGCTTGGCATTGTGGTTTAATAGCACAGGCTTGGAGGCTGAATGGTCCTGGGTTTGAATGTCAGGTCCATCACCTTCTGTCACGTGGGACAGGATACCTATCTCTGTGAACCTCATCTGTGAAATGGGGAAAATGTGACCTGCCTCACAGAGCTGTTGTGAAGGCTGAGGGATAATGAAAGGGAAGTGTTTGGCCTAGGGCCTGACACACAGCATGCTGGTAACAAGTCGTGGTGGTAGAACTGGTCGTCGTTGTTGCCGATGTTATTGGTATTAACACCAGTTTTCAGACATCGAGAAAGGATTAAAAAAAACAGTTACTGTCCAGTTGATTCCAACTCATGGTGACCCTGTGTGTGGCAGAGTGAAACTGTGCTCCACAGGATTTTCAATGGCTGATTTTCTTAAGTAGATCACCAGGCCTTTCTTCTGGGAAGTCTCTGGGTGAACTTGAAACGCCAACCTTTCCATTAGCAGCTGAGTATATTAACCATTTGTACCGCCCAAGGACTGCTAAGAAAGAATACAATTTGCTTTTGCAGCCTTTAATTATTCCTTGGGCCTGCATCTATTAGATGGTGACTATACATCATGCTGCCTTCTTTGTGGAATGGCCCTCGGAGAAAGAGCTTCATGCCCTGTGAGTCAGAGGGCAGGTTACATACATCACCTGCTCCTTTCTGATGAGCCTTGATTACACTCTGGACAGAGACGCATACCATTAGGCTATGTAAACCACTGGAAAGAAGGCAGAGAACTATGATACTCCTGGTTTTCCCCGTGACCGAAGATGTTTTACTAGGATAGAATAGGCCATCAAAGCTACACTTGGTATTACATTTAATAACTACCGGCATGTGTTTCAGCAGCCAATAGCACCCACAGAAAATGTGCTTCAGCTCTCTTATCAAGAAATGATCCTGATAAGACACTTAGTGACTGTAACAGTGGTCATTGCTCTGGAATGTTCTGCCAGTTTTCATTGCCCCATAGGGGTGATATGGAAATTTCTGTAACTGCCCCATTTTGCTTTCATGAATTAAAAATTAAGCACACCAGTGTGCTTCTATCTTACCTATAAAAAAGGGAGTTAATATTCTTAAAGTGCCCAGGATAAAAAGTAGAAGTTCAAGCATAAAATATTATTCTTGTTGGTTGCCACTGAATCCTTGTGAAGCAACCATGAGAATCAAATGGAATAAGAAACTAAGAAAAGTGGAAAGTCTGTTTTTTTTATATTGTTGTTGTTAGTTGCCATCAAGTCAATTCTGACTCATGGCAACCCCATGTGTGCAAAGTAGAACTGCTCCATGGGGTTTTCAAGGCTATGGCCTTTCAGAAACAGATCACCAGACCTGTCTTCTGAGGTGCCTCTGGGTGGCTTCGAACTGCTGACCTTTCCAGCTAGTAGCTGAGTGCTTAACCATTTGTGTCACCCGGGGACTGCTCTGTTTTTCTTTTTTTTTGTGTGTGTGTGTTGTTGTTGTTGTTATTGTTGTTTTGTTTATTTGTTCATTTTAATACCACTCTAAAATCTGTTGTGCCTTTGAGAAAGAAAGAAAAAAGAAGCTTTCAAAATGCTTAAAATTAGCCATTCCATAATAATGATCCCTTTGCTATGAAGGGAAAGAAGAAAATTTGGTGACAGGTAATAATTTAAATTAGTGGTTCTCAATTGGAGGTGATTTTTGCCCCCCAGGGGACACTTGGCAATGTCTGGAGACAGTTGTAGTTATCATAACTGGGGGTATTGTGCTACTGGTATCTAGTAAGTAGAGGTCAGGGATGCTGCTGAACATCCTACAATGCACAGGACAGCCCCCAATGAAAATTATCCGGCCCAAAATGTCAGTGGTGCTGAGGTTGAGAAATCCTCAGTTAAATAATTGGTGTTGGGAACAACAGGTAGTTATTATTCAGTACTGGACTGTCTCTTTTAGCAAGAAATTAGCCTTCCCATTGCTTTCTTTTTTTGTTTTAAATGTTAGCTATTATTTTTATTCTTATTAAATGAAGGAGACAGGATTGGAAAGATTTGAGGATGTCACATAGGGCAATACAGGGAGCTAAATGAGTTTCTTTCCTAGATAATGGTTACATATATGATATCACTGCTTGTTCAGTGAATTAACTTCGGTAAAAGTACATTCACAAATCCTGACCAAATAAGAGGTTTTTTTCTCCCCCTCACAATTATGGGGTTTATTTAGGGAAGTAACAGTTACAATTCAGGCTCAGGAACACTCAGGATACAGTTCTTCCATCAGGATAGCCCCTTCCCAGCCATGCTTGCAGGCACTCTTTTCCCTGGCCCTCAGTTTCTGCCCAAAGGCGCTCAGCTTTCTCTCTCCGTGGGCCAGGAAGCCCATGTGCTGTCTCCTGCTGCCAGGTCTCTCCAGCTGGACTCTCCTTCCTTGGTGGTGGTGGGCTCTTCTCTCTGCTCTGGAATTGGCTCTCTTTTAAGGCAAAACTGACCGATCCCCGTGGTGGGCCTCAATTATCTGCACAGCCCCGCCCAATCACCTGGGTGGGAGTTACAACACCATGGTGAGAAAGGCCATACTAAGTAATTCATCACACCATAATTTTGTAGAGGAAAAATCAGCATGATGGGTTGAGTCAGAGAAGGATCATGAAACAGATTAGATTTGAACTGCTTTTTGATAAATATGTAAGATTTGAATGAAAGGAAGAAGAGAGAGAAAGTATTCATCTTTGTGAAAATATAATCAGTTACAGTGGGGAAACAATATGTAAATAATAGTATAAATATAAATTTATCTGTAGAAGAGACTCTGATTTGGGGAATAGACGTAAATACAGATTGATAGAGCAGAGTCCTTCAGAAATGATCTGAATGTCAGCCATAATATTGGGATTGTAATAGCATTCAGGGAACCTACAAATGATCTTAAACAGTGAATATACCTTGACATTTCCGCTAGTATGAGATTTACTGTTGAAAGGGCCCATTAGTTCATTGTTCCCATTGCTTTCTGAGAATTCAAATTATTTTCCTGAGTCTGTATAGGGAAAAAACTGCTATACCTTGTTATAGTTTAGTTTTGGCTGTCTTCTTTCTAGATAACTCTCAAGTTATCAGACATTTCAGTCCAAAAAATCATCGGGCTAGTTGCTTGGGAGACTGGGGGTGGGAAAAGAAGACAGATTTACCAAATTGTTCACTTTTCAACTGGTTGGTTTAACACTCTGTGGACACACAGCCTTTTTGTGGCGATAAAGGGAGTAGAAGAGAGAGGCTGAGTGAGGAAATGCCTTCACATTTCAACACTCTCCTTCACGGAAAGGGAATGCTGGCTTTTCAAATACATGCCAAGTATGAAGCCATTCGGGAGCAATCTCTGAATCTGCCTTTTGTTCTTTCTTCTCTTTTCTCCTTAATTATCTTTATTTTTAAAACTACTTATTGAGGACTTGCCATGCTAAGCCCTGTGGTAAGTACTACTCATGATACAAAAAAAACTCAGATGATTCTTTCTAGTTGCCATTGAGTTGATTCTGACTCAAAGCAACCCCATGGGTGTCAGAGTAGGACTGTGCTCCATAGGGTTTTCAGTGGCTGATTTTTTGGAAGTAGACTACCAGGACTTTCTTCCAAGGTGCCTCTGGGTGGACTCGAACCACCAACCTTTTGGTAAGCAACTGAGTGCATTAACTGTTTGAGTTACCCAAGGGTTCCCAAATGATTCTATGCCTAATTAAAAGCAAACGACAGTGTCCTAAGGCACTCACATTATCGAAAAAATAAAAAGTCTGACAAAGGATTTTCCACAAGATTTTATGTGTTTATATCTTACAAAGTATAAAATCAGTCCACATTTTGCTGTACATTTAATTGTCTTTGTTGAAAACCGTTAAAATATCCAGAATTCATGATAAATGACTACTGTAGCCATATGTCAATTTTCCTGGCTTTTTTTCTCAGTAGAATGCTTTTGCTTTCTCTTTGAAAAGCAAAAGCAAAAGATCTGGGGTTTGTTAGTGGAGGTGTATTAGTGCATAAACCAAAACCAAACCCGCTGCCATCCAGTTGATTCCTACTCCCAGTGACCCTTTAGGACAGAGTAGAACTGCCCCACAGGGTTTCCAAGGCTGTAAATCTTTATGGAAGCGGACTGCCACATCTTTCTCCTGCAGAGTGGCTGGTAGGTTTGAACTGCCGACCTTTTGGTTAGCAGTTGAGCGCTTTAACCACTGCCCCACCAGGGCTCCTGTATTGATGCCTACAATGAGTTCTGTCTTTTTTTTTTTTTTAATGTGTTGGTGTTTAGTAGGCAAATATTAAATGTAATTAAAATAAACTTAAGTATATAGAATGGTTTTTAAGTTGAGACACTATAGGTCAAGCTGTAGGAAAACAATTTTTTTTTATTATGATGAGTATTAATACATCTTCAGATATATCAGTGGAACTCACTGTGCAATACAGAGCTGAGACAATATGACATCAGAGTTAGGAGGCTAGATTTTGGAGCCAGACTGCCTGGATTTAAATTCTGGCTCTGTCGTTTACTCTTTGTGACTTTGGGCAGATCTTTTGTTTCTCGGTGCCTTAGTTTTCTTATCTTCAAAATGAGAATAATAGTATTTTCCTCAGATGATTGTAAGGATTAACAACCAAACCCATTGCCATAGATTCCGGCTCATAGCGACCCTATAGGACAGAGTAGAACTGCCCCATAGGGTTTCCAAGGAGTGCCTGGTGGATTTGAACTGCCGACCTTTTGGTTAGCAGCTGTAGCTCTTAACCACTATGCCACCAGTGTTTCCCTTTAGGCAACAGGGGACATATATTACAATTTCCATTTTACCTAAAACTCAAGCCTCTGGTTGTCTTTAAAGTGGATATTGTAAAGGACGTCATTATCAAATATATTCTGGCTATATCTACTGCAAGTTGCTAACATGTTATATTTATTATCCTTAAAGCTAATTAGGATAAAAATGGCATACGCAAATAGGTGGAGATGGTTTTTTAAATTTATTTCCTTGAAGCATATCCCACTTGCTCTCCTAAGTAAAGATACACGATTGCTTTTGAGCTTAACTACATCACTTCGAAGTATGCACCTCCTGTGTAGCTGTATCTAAGCTGCTATGTATTATTCCAATAAACAAAGGTGCTTGATCAAACTGGTCTTTTGAAAGTCTGAATTTCCTTATTAAAATGAGAATCATCCATCTAAAGAATGCTTTGAAAATATTAAAAATCATTCTCTTTCAGGCACTGATGTTAATAATAATTAGACAATGTCTGAAACTTTTGAAATCATAACTACCTAAAGCAGTAGGAGGAAGACGAAGAAAAGGAATATAGAAACACTAAATTGTAAGTTTTATAGGATAAAAATGACGTTATCTTTAAGGTAAGATATCCTCTTTTAAAAATTAAACACTTAAGGTGAATCCGTGAAACATAACATGGAGGAATCTGGAAGGTATTATGCTGAGTGAACTTAGTCAGTTGCAAAAGGACAAATATTGTATGAGACTACTATTATAAGAACTCAAGAAAAGGTTTAAACACAGAAGACTACATTCTTTGATGGTTACGAGGGAGGGGAGGGAGGCAGAGGGGTATTAACTAACTAGAAAGTAGACAAGAATTATCTTAGGTGAAGAGAAGGACAGCACATACTACAGGGGAAGTCAGCACAACGGGACTAAACCAAAGCTAAGAAGTTTCCTAAATACAACCAAACACTTCAAGGAACAGAGTAGCAGGGGTGGGGGTCTGGGGATCATGGTTTCAGGGGAAATCTAGGTTAATTGGCATAACAAAGTTTATTAAGAAAATGTTCTGCATCCCACTTTGGTGAGTGGCATCTGGGGTCTTTAAAGCTAGTGAACAGCCATCTAAGATGCATCAATTGGTCCCAACCCACCTGGAGTAAGGATAATGAAGAACACCATGGACACAAGGGAAGTATTAGCCCGAGAGACAGAAGGGGCCACATAAAGCAGAGACTTCATCAGCCTGAGACCAGAAGAACTAGATGGTGCCCAGCTACCACAATGACCACCCTGACAGGGAACACAACAGACAGTCCCTGACAGAGCAGGAGAAAATTGGGTTGCAGAACTCAAATTCTAGTAAAAAGACCAGACTTAATGGTTTGAGTGAGACTGGAGGGACCCTGGAAGACATGGCCCCTGCACTGTCTGTTAGCCCAAAACTAAAACCATTCCTGAGGCCAACTCTTTAGACAAAGATTAGATTGGACTGTGGGACATAAAATGATACTCGTGAAGAGTGTGCTTCTTAGCTCAAGTAGATACATGAGATTAAATGGGCAGCTCCTGTCCAGAGGTGAGATGAGAAAGCAGAGAGGGTCAGGAGCTGGTTGAATGGACATGGGAAGTCAGGGGTGGAAAGAAAGAGTGTGTTGTCACAGTATAGGGAGAGCAACTAGGGTCACATAAGAATATGTATAAATTTTTGTATGAGAGACTAACTTGAATTGTAAACTTTCACTTAAAGCATAACAATTTAACAGAAAAACACTTAAGCTCATCAAAAGACTTCACCAAAAGAGTAAAAAGAGAACCTACAGACTGGTAAAAAATTTTTGGCTATTACAAATCCGACAAAGGTCTAATCTCTAAAATCTACAGGAAAATCCAACACCTCTACAACAAAAAGACAAATAATCCAATTAAAAAATGGGCAAAGGAAATGAACAGATACTTCAGAGATGACGTTAAAGAGGCTGACAGACACATGAGGAAATACTTGTGATCACTAGCCATTAGAGAAATGCAAATCAAAACCACAATGAGATACCGTCTCACCCAGACATTACTGGCACGAATCAGAAAAACAGAAAATAACAAATGTTGGAGAGGCTGTGGGGAGATCAGAACTCTTATGCACTACTGGTGGGAATGCAAAATAGTATAACTGTTTTGGAAAACATATGGTGCTTCCTTAGAAAGCTAGAAATAGAAATACTGTATGATCCAGCAATCCACTCCTAGGAATATATCCTAGAGAAATAAGAGTCGTCATACAACTAGACATATGCACACCTATGTTCATTGCAGCATTGTTCACAATAGCAAAAAGATGGAAACAACCTAGATGCCCATCAACAGATGAGTGGATAAACAAACTATGGTACATACACACAATGGAGCACTTGCAACGATAAAGAACAATGATGAATCTGTGAAGCATCTCTCAACATGGATGAATCTGGAGGGCATTATGCTGAGTGAAATAAGTCAATCACAAAAGGACAAATATTGTCTGAGACCACTACTATAAAAACTCATGAAAAGGCTTACACACAAAAAGAAACAATCTTTGATGGTTACGAGGGAGGGCAGGGGTAGGGATGGAAAAACTAACAAGACAATAGTTAAGTGATAACTTTGGTGAAGGGTAAAACAGTACACAATACTGGGGAAACTAGCACAACTTGTCCAAGGCAAGGTCATGGAAGCTCCATAGACACATCCAAACCCCCTGAGGGACTGAATTGCTAGGCTGAGGGCTGTGGGGACCATGGTCTCTGGGAACATCTAGCTCAACTGGCATAACATAGTTTATAAAGAAAATGTTCTACATTCTACCTTGGTGAGTAGCATCTGGGGTCTTAAAAGCCTATGAGCAGCCATCTAAGATACTCCACTGGTCTCATCCCTTCAGGAGCAAGGGAGAATGAAGAAAACTAGAGATACAAGGGAAAGATTAATCCAAAGGACTAATGGACCATAACTACCATGGCCTTCACCAGACTGAGTCCAGTACAACTAGATGGTGCCCGGCTACTAACACTGACTGCTCTAACAGGGATCATGATAGAGGGTCCCGGACAGAGCTGGAGAAAAATATAGAACAAAATTCTAACTCACACAAAAAAGATCAGACTTACTGGCCTGACAGAGACTGGAGAAACCCCAAGAGTATGGCCCCCAGACACACTTTTAGCTCAGTAATGAAGTCACTCCTGTGGTTCACCCTTCAGCTAAAGATTAGAGAGGCCCATAAAACAAAACGAGACTAAAGGGGCACACCAGCCCAGGGGCAAGGAGTGGAAGCCAGGAGGGGACAGGAAAGCTGGTAACAGGGAACCCAAGGTCGAGAAGGGAGAATGTTGACATGTTGTGGAGTTGTTAACCAATGTCATAAAACAATATGTATACTGTTTAATGAGAAGCTAGTTTGTTCTGTAAACCTTCAACTAAAGTACAGTTAAAAAAAAAAGATAAGAGATTAGATTAGGAGCCCTGGTGGCACAGTGGTTAAAGCACTTGCCTACTAATCAAAAAGTTGACGGTTCAAATCCACCAGCAGCTCCGCAGGAGAAGGATGTGGCTGTCTGCTTCCTAAAGAGTACAGCCTTGGAAACCCTTTGGGGAAGCTCCACTCTGTCCTATAGAGTCACTAGGAGTTGGAATCAACTCCATGGCAACAAGTTTAGTCTTGATTGAATTTCTAATAAATAGCAAAGTAAATAGGAAAAAGCTAATTACATGAATATGTAAGGCTAAGGATGTACTCCTCTGTAAAACCAAACATGAGAACTAGTTGCTGTCTAAGTTAACGTTTTTTCTCTAGAATGTCAAAATCAATTTAATGTGGTTTCTGGATTGGATTCCCCAAGGGGCAAAGTATATGCACATTTGAATCAGTACTGAACAAAGCCTTACTAGTAAACAGTCAATTGACTGGATTTAAATACTGTTTTACACAATGCAAATGTGGGCTCTAAAAGTAATGGCTCCATAGTGATAGAAGCCTCAGTGTGAGTGTACATGTGGACAGATTTGTTGTAAGAAGATCAGCCAGCGCTATTTCACAATGACTTCAATGATTTGGGAGCAGCAGTGGAGTCAATGTCTTGATGACACCATCAGAGTGAAGTTTAGTTAAAAACAAAAGTGGAAAAATTAAGATCCTAGATTTACCAGGGAAACAGCTAAATGACATTCAGCCCAGAAAAGATATTTGGTAAGGATATTGTTGATGTGTTGTGAGATTGTTAACCATTGTCATAAGGCAACATTTGTAGTAACTGTTAAATGGGAGACTATTTTGTCCTGTAAGCCTTCATCTTAAGTGAGAATGACAGCACAATTAGAAGAGCGTAGTCAAGGTCACTTAAATGTGTATGTAAAAAATTTTTGAAATGGCGTATCTTTGGCTATGTGTATTTTCACCAAAAAAAAAAAAAAAGTTGAGAATTTAGAGGGTTAAAATGTTGTGGGGTTGTTAACCAATGTCATAAAACAGCATGTGTGCTACTGTTACATGAGAAACTATCTGTTCTGTAAGCCTTCACCTGAAGTACAATAAAATACTAAAAAAAAAAAAAGATATTTGGAAGCCCATTTTATTACATGTTAGTGGGAGAGAATAGCTCTCATGATAGACATTCTAAGATAAGTTAGAAGAATAATGAATACCATAAATTAGATTTTAATCTGACTATGTTGTAGTCTCAAAAACACCTATTCTGTATTCCTTTAAACTCTTAGTGTAGCCCATTCCTCTGACTTGGGTAAGCAGAAATTCTAATATCCTAAATTAAGATATAAATAGCAAAAGAGGAAATGATAAAGTCAAATAGAATTACCTAAGTCTTTGAGAGAACTGTGGAACTCAGCTAAGTGACAACAATGGGAGAAACCTAATGGAATTGCTAGGAGTTGTGGTGGGGGATGTATTTTCAGTGGCATAAATTCCAGAGCAAAGAAAAGAAATAAGGAAAAAATGTAGGCTTTTGAAATAGATGGAAAAAACCTTGTTTTCTAAAGTATACCTCTAAAGACATTTGATGGAAATTCTAATAGCTCCAGTTAATTTTCTTTCCGATAATAAAATTTAAATACAGAATCATTCTTTATCATTTCAGATTTCCAAAAATTTGTTAGCAGTACAATACTGTATATTTTAAACAAATGTCTTTAAGTATCATGCTTACTGCTCACTTTGCCACTTACCAGTCATTTAGCTATTTAACTGCTCTGAATCTCAGTTATCCCATCTGTAAAATGGGAGTAAAAATCTCTGCTCTGCAGAGTTACTGGGAGTATTAATTACATACCGATACAGATACATAGTATTGTATAGGGTAGCAGTAGGAATCTAATAAATGGTGTAGGTGTATGCAGGTAGTGGTCTTAGTATATGAGACTCTATCCTGCCTAGGACACAGTTTGTATATCTTTTAACAAATCAATTCACTGAACTTCAATTTTAAAATCTGCAAATATGGTAGGAAATCTGTCATATTTAGAGATATATAAATATATATATGAACAAAAAACATTTGAGATTTGCTATGTGTTCATGAATATAAAACATCTTGGGGACAAAAAGATACCACTCAAATACAGATGATTATTTTTTCCCCCAGTTTTGTTGAATAAAAGCATCAGTTGCAACATCTCATCATAATCTTGACCATTTCTATTTTTTGGACTCAAAATTTGACTCAGTGCATGTTTTGTGGTCTTTCTGAGTCTAGGAGAGGAACAGGCCGAACTGGAAATAAACAAAGCCAGGAATCTTAAGCAAGAGCATAGAGACGTATTCACTCCCACTCTGGGAGGAATTTATGACCAGTAGGTTGCTCTCTAATGAGCAAAGAATGAGAGCGTTGGATCTTCTCTTAATTAGTTTGACAGATATTCATTTAAATTTGAAAAGATTCCCAGGCTTGGGATAGCAAAGGAAGGTCGTGAATTCATTTTGCGTCTTAATTCTGTTTTTGTTGTGGTGGCTGTAGGGAATGTCAACATCTGAAGGCGAATAAAGCCCATGTCTTCATCCAGAGACTCCACATTCTGTCGATAACGGGTGTGAGCCACCATGCTTTCGGTGTGCAGCTGTGAAATCCAGCACAAAGCACCAGGTTCTTCGAGAACACTGTTGTGCCTGATTTCTATGAGGGGTGGATTTTTTTTCTCATTCCTAATAAAGGACAGAGTTTCAAGGCAGGCCTTAAATAACCAGCTTTATATCAGAATAAGTCATTGATTTGGGGGTGTCAAAGACCTGAGGTACAAACCCAAGCTGATGAATTCACTAAGCTACAAATTGTTTTTACCCTCAATACTTAAAATCATCATGGATATCAGGTTACCACCAGCCTTGGTTATCCATGGAAATGAGTAAACAGGATGCTAAATCTATCTACTCCCAAACTCTCTTAACCAATAGTAACAGAGATTTTCTACCAGCCAGTGTACCTCATGTGCAGCCACCACCTATCTGTCCATGGAGGCTTGCATGTGGCTATAATGCCGAACAGGTTTCAGCAGAGCTTCCAGACTAAGGTGGACTAGGCAGAAACACCTGGCGAGCTACTTCCCAAAATCAGCCAAAACCCTATGGATCACAGTGGTCCGACACCACGGTCAATATGAGAATGATGCATGACCGGGCAGTATTTCGTTCCATTGTGCATGGGGTCGCCATGTATCAGGGCTGAATAGACAATAGTTCCTGACGCCCATTGCCATTGCCATCGTGTCGATTCCAACTCATAGCGACCCCGTATGACAGAGTAGAACTGCCCCATTGAGTTTCCAAGGCTGTAATCTTTACAGAAGCAGACTGCCACATCTTTCTCCTACAAAGCCGCTGGTGGGCTTGAACCACAGACTTTTCGGTTAGCAGCTGAGTGCCTACCCACTGTGCCACCAGGGCTGCTTAGCTCATGATAACAACAGGGTTTATCAGGGCTGTTAAAGTATAGCAACACTGGTGATGAGTCCATTTTATCACACTTTATAATCTCTTGCTGTGCAGGCTGTTCACTGCAGACAGTACCTGTTAAGGAGCGCACGGGAGCTGAAATCCAGCCCTCACTTGCCTGGCTAGACACCTGTGGTGCTGTCTGCATAGATTCTGAGAGGTGTCATTTCCTTCCGCACACAAAGGCCCTGACTGGAACAAACCTGCTATCAGGGAAATGTCCAAACATAGACAGCCTTGCGAGGAAGGCACAACACTCCCCTAATGTACAAAAGCTAAATAGTTTGCTCTTGAGAGAGTTCATTCATTAGGTCAGTCTGGTATAGCTCTACTTTGGCAGAGTGTTCCACCCCCCAACCACCATTTTCTCCATTGCCCTAAAGCAGATTCCTTTTGCTTTGTCAGCTCATCTTTTTTTTTTTTTTAATAATTTGTTTTATTTTTTGTTGTTGAAAATATGCACAGCAAAACATACACCAATTCAACAATTTCTACACATACATTTTACTAACAATGGTTACATTCTTCAAGTTGTGCAACCATTCTCACCCTCCTTTTCTGAACTGTTCCTCCTCCATTAACATAAACTAACTGCCCTATCCTTCCTATGTAATCTTTCGAGTTGCTGTTGTCAGTTTGATCCCGTATAGATAGTTCTTTAAAAGAGCACAGTGGTCAAGGCAGAGCTTTGTCAACTCATCTTAATGAAGCCAGAACATACCATCCAAAGAAAGTTGTTTGGAATTTCAGTTCTGATTTAAAGTGGCGGAGCTTGCAGAGCACCACCTATTCTCTGAGTCCGTTGTCCTGGTCATTGGATTATATTCTCTGTGAACCCATTTGACTTATTGTGGTAGAGATGATGTAGGACAGTGTCAGGTCAGAATGACTGGGTGGAAGTCCCTGCTCTACAACTTGTTAGTGGAATAACCTTGAACAAATTGCTTCATCTCTTTTGAGTATCCGTTTCCTTGTTCTGAAAAACAAGGATAATAATGTGAGGATCAAGTGAGACACATGTAAAATGCTTAACACACTATTGCTGTGGAGAGCAGTGCTTCTCAAAGTGTGGGCCCTGACCTGCAGCATCAGCATCACTTTGGAACTTGTTAAAAATGCAAATTCTGGGTCCCCAGATAAAAAAACTCAGGTGTAAGGCTCAGCAGTTTGAGTTTTAACCAGCCTCCACGTGGTTCTGATGCTTGCTCAAGTTTGAGAACCACTGATGTAGAGTAAGCATTCAAAAATGGTGGCTGCTAAAATAATATTTTAAAATTATTATTATTACATATTCATCAGTAAAATATAAATGATGTTCAGTATAGTTTGATTTAAAATATATTTCCTGATATTCTAATTTTTGAAAATTGGTGGGCTATATTTGGAAAATCTTACCAGGGGAATTGGGATATACAATTAACAAGAACACCTTTCTCCCCCAACCATTTTACATTGAGGAAAGCTTGTTTAGGTTTATAATATCCTGATAGCTGAATGGAGAAGGGCAGTCTTTTTATTTCTGGAATGCACATTTAACCTTGTGAAGCCAAGCAATCATTTTTCCAGACTTTCAGGACTTAATATTCCATGTAGTGTATTTCAGGGAGCCCTGGTGGCACAACAGTCAAGTGCTCTTTGACTAACCTAAAGGTTAAAACCCACCCAGCAGCTCCGTGGGAGAAAGACCTGGCGGTCTGCTCCAGTAAAGATTACAGCCTAGGAAATCCTATGGGGCAGTTCTACTCTGTCACATGGGGTCGCTATGAGTTGAAAATCGACTGGACGGCACCTAACAACAATCAGCAATAGTATATTTCTAGAATCCTGTCAAAATAGTCCTTATGCCATTTCTGACCTTGCTTCCCCTCAGGATTACAGACCTACTTTAAAAAAACAAACAAAAAAAAAAGTGAAAAGCCAAATAATGTTGTAAACTTTTTATTTCCTTTCAAATGGCCCATCAGATTTAGAACAGATGTTAACAGCAGTGTTAGCGGGCAGTGTCTCTTTGTGCCCATCTGCTACTTCCTAACATTTAGCTAAACAGACAAAGTATAGAATTATACCCACACAGTTACAGACTTTGAAGGAATAATAATAGAAGAGGCAGCATTACATTTTCAGTAGATGATGCTTAACTGTAGACATCTTCTTAGCCTTGCATTTAGATTCTCAAACTTGTTTCTAGGCAGCCTTTCCCACCTGACATCATTTTGCTTTATTTTATTTATCTTTTGGAGGGCAAAGGGTGATGGGCTTTGAAGACACACTCCCTTAGGCAAGCAAGGAAAAGCATTTTCTGTAAGGAAAATTGATTGCACTTTGTTTTCCTTTACAAAGAGCAATGAGGATATAATCTCAATGCTATACTTGACCATCATCTGTTAAACCAAAGCAAATAAGCTGGGGCCATTCCTGCCTCATTGTACAACCAGGACAGAAGATAACCACCAGGTGGTGGTTGTCTAGCCAGAGAAAACCACCCTCATTTCAGACAATGTTTACTTTTTGCTCTCATGGAGTGATGTGCCATTAAGGTAATAGTTATATTATGGCATATTGTAGAAAGTTTGAATTTGTTTAACAAAACCACAGGCATTTATTTTTGCTAATTTTAGCTTTCTGAAAAAAAAAGTCAGTAGATTCTGTATGTGATTTTTAATCATCTTTAGTGGACTGTTGTTCTGATTTGAACATGAGGAAATTGAAGTGCCGAAAAATGGTAGAGTGGTTAGCATTTTGGTGTGTGTATTAATACGAAATTTAGAGAGTAAACCTCCTCTTTTGCAGAAATAACTGCCTCTCCTATTTTATGCCATTCACTTTTATGTATTTCTCAATAGCCTCATATATTGGTAAACTCTGGTAATGATTCTTGTTATGTTTGTATGTATATTCTTTTTCCACTGAGAGTCACCTTTTCCATGTTTTCTTCTGTAATCTGGGGTTTTATTTTCAAATGCCTTGGTGGTGCAATGGTTAAGCGCTTAGTAGCGAACTGAAAGATTGGCAGTTTAAACCCACCCAGCGGCTCTGTGGGAGAAAGAACTGGCAATCTGCTTTTGTAAAGATTGTTGTTGTTAGGTGCCGTCGAGTCAGTTCTGACTTATAGTACAACAGAGCAAAACACGGCCTGGTCCTGCGTCATCCTCACCGTTGTCACAATGTTTGAGCCCATTGTTGCAGCCACTGTGTCAATCCATCTCTTTGAGGGTCTTCCTCTTTTTCGCTGACCCTCTACTTTACAAAGCATGATGTTCTTCTCCAGGGACTGGTCCCTCCTGATAATATGTCCATCCAAAGTACATGAGGCAAAGTCTCGCCCTCCTTGCTTCTAAGAAGCATCCTGGCTGTAGTTCTTCTGAGACAGATATGTTCGCCCTTCTGGCCGTCCATGGTATATTCAGTATTCTTCGCCAACACCATAATTCAAAGGCAACAATTTTTCTTTGGTCTTGTCCATATTCATTGCCCAGCTGTTGCATGTATATGAGGTGATTGAAAATACCCTGGCGCACCTTAGTCCTCAAAGTGACATCTTTGCTTTTTAACACTTTAAAGAGATCTTTTACAGCAGATTTGCCCAATGCAATACGTCGTTTGATTTCTTGACTGCTACTTCCGTGGAGGTAGATTGTGGATCCAAGTAAAATGAAATTCAAGCCGGATTCAGAAGAGGATGTGGGACAAGAGATATCATTGCTGATGTCAGATGATCTTGGCTGAAAGCTGAGAATACCAGAAAGATGTTTACTGTAAAGATTATAACCTAGAAAACCCACTGGGGCAGTTCTACTCTGTCAGATGGGGTCTCTATGAGTTAAAATTGACTCTATGGCACCCAGCTACAACAACATTGGTATTCCTGCAGAGAAATCCTGATGTTACTCTTTTCCAAGGCAAATCTCAAGTGTTGACTGAGAGTCCAGAGTCCGAGGTGGGGCAGGGATTCTGTGTGTGCTGCTGGCCCAGCTGCAACTCCTCACCAGCAAACGAGCCCTCCCCATACCCAGCCAAGATTCTTGTGATTGGTGAGGTGAAGTACAGCTTCCACCCAAGTTCAGTAGCCCCTGTTCAAATGAGAAACTTAAGAGGTTTCACCATCTCGACCTGTTTGTCCTCCACCATGGATGGTGGTGGTGGGGAGGGACCTGCTTGAAGAGTTTAGGTGATTTTTTTTACTTCTTGCCTCAGCTCCCAAATTCCAGTTGACGTTGTGTGCTTTATTTCTGTCTCTCTCTCTCTTTCTGTGTCTATGTTCCTGTTCTGATTCTTTAACTTGAAGAGAGGGAAGGCTTTTTTTTTTTTTTTTAACACTGCTTGATGAATTGATTTTGGTGGAATTCAAACGATCTTGTTGTTTTGGTTTTGTCTTATCGGGAATGCTAAATTTTTTCTAAAAGTGATGGCAGAGGTGAAACGGCAAAAGGGAGGCACCTTTTCTGTGAGTCAATTTAGCAAAAGAGAGGAGATGGTGAGGTGATATTAAATCATTCCTAGAAATAGCTTCTGGGTGCTATAGGGGCATGTTGCGTCTTGGGAAGAACTGAGACACCCAGTTTTTACCTAGTAAACCTGGCTGTACTTTTGGGCAACCTGCTCAGTGTTTTTATTTGCTCTCCATTGATAAGAACTTTTTAAGGTCATAGTGCCCTTGGGTTCCCACTAAACTGGGTAGAGGGAAGTTCTTTAATATTTACTGAGTGTGCACAGCATACTAGGAACTGTATGAAAGATATGCGGAACCTGCCCAGCCCCTGCCTTGGCCTGACGTGGAGAGATTTCCACATACGCACACTGTCTGCTGGTTCCACCTTCTGGAGTTTCTGGGGATACCTCTTGGGAAGAGACGATAACCTTCTTCACCTAGTGTCTAAATGAGAAATGTCTTTGTGCTTTTCACCAGCATCTTCTCCTTCCTTTGCTTTGATGAAAAGCCCTCAGGTGGTCTTGGGAACATAATACAGCCAGATGGATTGGTATGGAATTTGCAAAAGTCAGAAAGGGCTTTGATGAAAGTCACCCATTCAAAGCTGAACTTCATCTCCAACCGTATTTGGCTCCTCTTCTTATAATGTTGATGGCAAGGAGGAGAAGGCCATACCTAGGTTCATGTGAAGGGCATATCTGAGTGGAGGGTTGGGGAAATAGTGGGTCACTCGGTCACGGCTTTTATTGGTCATGTTGTGTCTCATCCTCACGTCTGAGGAAATAGCATCAAGAACAACATGTTATCGTTTTTGCTCAGCCAGTCACTAAACCATATGATCAGGGGACTGGAAGACCAACCCCAATATTTTACAGATAGGAAAGCAGATTTAATGGTCCTTGAATGTCTGCCGGCTTGCAAACTTAAATGGCTGTAGGACCAAAGAAGAAATACAAATGAAGGGGACCGGGTACAAAATAAAAATGGCCTCATTTCCAAGAATACAATGAGGAGTGGTAGGGACTGGGGCAAATTGGAGAGCTCATGCTCTATGGAAAGGGGGCAGTGTCTTCTCAACTCCCGTAGGCTATTATTATGAAGGAATGCAGATCCAGTGTTGCCAGAAATCTGGATTTTTATGTGAAATACCCCAAATGATTAAATGTTCAAATTGAAAAGCACTGTGTGGACTAACACAGCGCATGCCAACTGAAACAAGCCTGTGAGCCAAATTCTGTTTGCAGATGTTGCTCTGGATTAAAGAAGTTCACCGATGGGTTGTGTCCAGAGTAAAGGCATTAAAGAATGAGACTGTACGAGAAGGGAGAGTGTTGACATGTCATGGGGTTGTTTACTACTGTCATAAAACAATATGTGTACAAACTGTTTAATGAGAAGCTAGTTTGTTCTGTAAATCTTCATCTAAAGTACAATTTAAAAAAAAAAGAAATAAAAAAAAAACAAAAACGAAACAATGAGACTGTAAGTGGGTCCAGATGGTTCTCTGCAGTTGACCTTTACCAATCCTTCTCTCTTCTCCAGAAAAGATTCAGTTAAGCTCTGTGCCACTCCTAGTTGCTCTCTTGAAATCAGCTGACCGTATCAGAGTGTAAAGAAGGAAGCTAGCAGAAAATAGGAGCATGGGAGCAAACATGGAATAAGCAAGGAAAGAACATGGAATACAGGAGACCACAGAAAGGTCAGGCACATTTGAAAACATACCTGAAGTATTTTTTTAAGTTTTATTCATTTTGTTGTTGTTGTTGAGAATACACAGCAAAACATACACCAATTCAGCAGTTTCTACATGTACCATTTAGTGACAGTGATTATATTCTTCGAGTTGTGTAACCATTCTCACCCTCCTTTTCTGAGTTGTTCCTCCCCTGTTAACACAAATTCACTGTCCCCCTTAGGTTTCTTTCTAATCTTCTGAGTTGCTGTTGTCACTTTGATCCCTTTAGGTAGTTCTTAAAAGAGCATATGCTCAAGACATGCCTAAAGTTTTGCTGTTAGGAACATTTTGAATTTTTCTCTTTCCTAAAGAAGTCCCCTTACGTAGCGCATAAACAAGTACCACCTTTGACGGAAAGTGTAGTTAATGGATTTGAAATCAAAACTCTCAAGTCCTATGCGACATGGTGACTGATCAGTTGCCTGTAATTTTGCCTGACATATGCTGTTCAGGGGATCAGATGGGAAGAGTGCATGGCAGGAACACTGGGGAAGTTTGGTCCTAATTTGAAACCAACGATTTATGCCCACCTGGTGAAATTCAGCCTGTTTCCATTTAAGAGAAGTTGCTGAGGAATGCAGCTTTTGTGACTTTCCCCATTTATCATGGTGTTTACAAATCCTGTCTGAAGTTGAAAGTAAATCATCATCCCCCTGCTTAGTGGCTGTTTTACAACTAAGAATTTTAGAAGTGAGTTAGCATAAACCCTTCATGGGAGAGTCATGTTAGGGAGTGAAGAGGAAGCGGCCAGCGGTAAAGCACCCACTTTGGTGAGTATATAACATATAATCTGAGGACACTGATGGTTCAGTGGTAGAATTCTTGCCTTTCATGTTGCAGACCCGGGTTTGATTCCCGGCCAGTGCACCTCATGCACAGCCACCACCCATCTGTCAGTGGAGGGTTGCGTGTTGCTATGATGCTGAACAGGTTTTAGTGGAGCTTCCAGAGTAAGATGAACTAGGAAGCAAGGCCTGGCGATCTACGTCTGACAATCAGCCAGTGAAAACCGTGTGGATCACAAGGACCTGATCCATTTTGCTCCCTTGTGCATGGGATTGCCCTGAGGCAGGGGCCAACTTGAAGGCAGCTAACAACAACACCAGTATTTAAGCTAGGGAGAGATGCTAATGGCCACATCATGAAAGAAGGAAACATTTCTCCTCCAGATAATTATTGTCCCAGTTGAATGGCGTTGCTATATAAAATGTGGAGGCATTTCAGAATTAGCTGGGATTTGCAGTTTTGATCAGGTGATAGAATCAAGAAATGGTCTGGTCACTCAGCTTCAGGTATGCTTTTAAAATGTGAGTAGGCATCAAGTAAGGAAGACAAAGCCTTCGCTTCATGGAATCTCATGCTCTTCTAGCCTGTTGGTTGTCACATCTGGGGGTATTTATCTTAGAGAAGACTCAGAGGGATTGTGTGTGCCTTTCAAAATCTTAAAAGGCCATTATATGAAAACAAGATTAGACTCCAGAAAACATACCTAAAGTTTTTTTTTTTATTTTATTCATTTTATTGTTGTTGAGAATATACACAGCAAAACATATACCGATTCAACACTTTCTACATGTACCATTTAGTGGTACACTAAATGTTAGAATTAGGACCAATGGGTAGAAGTTAAAGGGAGGCAGAAGTCAGGTTTGACATTAGGAAGAAGTTTCTAGCAATTGTTGTCTGAAAATAGAAGAGGCCTTTGGTCAGGTTTGAACAACTGCTTGTTAACAGATGTTCTAAATGAAATTCAAGCATTGTACGGGGGCTACGCAAGATTAAGTCTCTAGTCTTATCAAATATTGAGATTCTATGACCCTAATATTCTGGCTTGGAACCTTGAAAGCACCAACCCTCTTGCATTTCCTGCTTTCTGGATCATAAATAACATTTTAAAAATAATAATTTGGCTTTTTTTTCTACTGATTGAGTTTCCTCATACAGAAGTTAAAATACAACAGGTAGCGAAGTTAAACAAGAAATATAAGTGATAAGAAAAGTGAGGAAATTTCAGAAATTGAAGTGAAGTGACTGTTTATTTCAAAATCAACTTCGCATTTGAAAGTTAACGTAAAATGGTTTGTATTTTATCTAAACTAGAGTTACCCATGGGAACAGTGGTAGTTCAGTGGTTCGACTTTCATACAGAAGACCCGTGTTTGATTCTTGACAAACGCACCTCATGCGCGTCCATCAACCCTCTGTCACTGGAGGCCTGAAAGTTGTTATGATGCTGAACAGGGTTCAGCAGAGCCTCCAGACTAAGATGGACTAGGAAGAAAGACCTGACAATCTACTTCTGAAACAAATCAGCCAATGAAAACCGTATAAATCCAAAATGGTCTGATCCGCAACCCATTGTGAGTCTTCATGAGTCGGTTTGACTTGAAGGCAGCTAACAACAGTGTTACCATAGTGGTAGAGACCACAGGCTTTGGAGCCAGATTGCCTGGGTTCAAGATCTGGCTCTATCTTAGACTAGACCTTGGGCAAATTGCTTAACCTCTCAGTGCCCCAGTTTCATCTTCTGTAAAATAGAGTTGATGATAGTACTCACCTCATAGAATTAGTGAGAAGAGTAAGAGAGTTGAGTGTGTATAAAACCTTTGTAACTGAATGTGGCACATAGTACTAGATCGATAATACTAGCTATTGTTGTTATTATTATACAGCAGAGTGATAAACTGTGTTTACAGAGCTGATCTGATGGACTAAATTTTACTTTTCTTTCCCCCTGAAGAATTTATTTAGTTCAAATAATATCCCATGTGGTGTTTGAAAAGTATGTAAATATATTAATTGAATATTTTCCTGTGTGAGCTGGTGACTTTATGAAGACTTTTCTTTAAGAATGATGATACAGTTTATAAAAGGGAGTTTTAGTGTTCTGAGGAAATTTACCTTTGACTACAGTCAGATATTTTTTAGACTTCAACTTTGTAGATCTATACTAATACGTATGACTACTTCATAGCATCGTGTGTAT
Source organism: Trichechus manatus latirostris (assembly GCF_000243295.1). Lineage (NCBI taxonomy): Eukaryota > Metazoa > Chordata > Mammalia > Sirenia > Trichechidae > Trichechus > Trichechus manatus. Next base: position 7,664,531 of record NW_004444041.1, on the reverse strand, counting down.
GTGTGTGTGTGTGTGTGTGTGTGTGTGTCAGCTGCCATCAGGTCAACTCTGACTCATGGCGACCTTATGAAATATTACCTGGTCCTGCAACCATCTTCACAATTGCTAGTATGTTCAAATCCATCCTTGTGGCTACTGTGCTAGTCTATCTCACTGAGGGCCTCTGCACCCTCATCGGCCCTTTACTTCACCAGACATGATGTCCGCTTCTAGTTATTGATCCTTCTTGATAACGTGTCCAAAACAAGTAAGTCAGACAATGTTCTGTTGTGATCCATAAGGTTTTCACTGGCTATTTTTCAGAAGGTGGTTGCTTCCTAGTCTGTTCACTGTGGGTGACCCTGCTGGTACTTGAAATACCAGTGGCATATCTTCTGGCATCATAGTGGTTGAGACCACAGGGATAATTCTAAAGTTTTTAATACTTTTTATTTGGAAATAATTTCAAACTTATAGAAAAGTTGTAACAATAACTTTATAGAGAACACTCGTGTATCCTTGACCCAGGCTCACCTATGGTTTATATTTTACGCTATTTGCTTTATCATTTGTGCTATTTATAATATTTTTTGAATGATTTGAGGGTAAGCTATAGCATGACTGTTTCACTTCTAAATACTTCAGTATGTATTTCCTAGGAATAGAGATGTTCTTTTTCATAACCACAGTACAACGATCAACTCTAGTAACTAAAACATTAACTTAAAACTTTAATCTGCTGTCTATATTTTATTTTTGTCAGTTGACACAATAATGTCCTTTTTAGCGTATTTTTTCCTTCCAGTAGAGGGTCAAGTCCTGGACCAGGTATTACAGTTACTTATCATGTTTTTTTAGCCTCCCTTAATCTGGAACATGTCAAGAACCTTTCTTTGTCTCTAACGGCATTGACATTTTGAAGAATATAAAACCAAAAAAACCCATTGCCATTGAGTCAATTCCAACTCATAGAGACCCTATAGGACAGAGTAGCACTGCCTCATAGGGTTTCCAAGGAGCGACTGGTGGACTTGAACTGCTGACCTTTTGGTTAGCAGCTATAGCTCTTAACCACTGTGCCACCAGGGCTTCTTTGAAGAATATAGCGCCCCCCACCCCTTTTTTTCAATAGAACACTGAGGACTTAGTTTTTATTACTATCTCTTATTGGCAGAACTTGACCTTCTGACCTACGTTGTGTTTGAGTGAAAGGTGATTTACTTTTTTTTTTTTTAAATTAAAAATACATATATTTTATTGTATTTTTGGTGGAAGTATATATTCAACAATTTCTATGTGTATTTTTCAGTGACATTGGTTACATTCTTCACATTGTATCAACATTCTCATTTCTGTTCTAGTTGTTTCTTTCTCATTAACCTAGTCTCACAGCCCCCAACCTTCTGATCTCTGCTTTAGAGTGTTTGTTGACCATTTGGTCTTATATAGGTGAATTTTTTTTTAAACGAACACAGTACTCCAGGGTGATATTCATTATTTTATGGGCTAACCTGCTGTTTAGCTAAAAAATGACTTGAGGGAAAGGGTGATTTACTCTTGAATTCTCAGGCTGAGTCCTGCCATCACCGTACTGAATCACTATGTCATGGAGCTTAGACTTGTTATATGACTTTTCTGTATGGACCACTTCAGTCTTGGGAAAGATGCTTGACATTAAACTTATCATCTCAGAGGTTTAATGAAGCCATCAATCAAATGCCCTCACATCTTAGTGAAATTTGTAAACATACAAACATTTACCTGTTTTTAAAATTTTCAAAATAGCAAATAATCCCATGGTCTCTTATTTATTTGTTTTTGTAAAAGTATGAAAGCAAGTAGTGAAAGACACGAGAAGGGTAGACAAGCTCAGTGGAAACATGGGGATTCGTACTGTTGAGGAATGGCAGTGAAAGGGTGAGGCTCTAAGCATAACTCTGGGAAGGAACTTGGGTATTTCGTGGCCATGGAGCATCAGAGGCCATTGTGAGTTGTTAGCCTCCATCTTGGAGGCAGCATGGAATTGTGATTGTGCTCGTTATTCTCCATTTACCCCTCTAGATCCACTTTGTTTTGCTGCCTAAGGAATCAAGAATTTCCCGTTGGTGAGAGTGGCTATTTTACTGACATGAATGTTCCTTTGCCAAGAGTGGCCATTTTATTGACCAATTCAGGTAAAAGATTTAGTTTCAGGCAAAGTGGATAGGACAGAGGAGATTCTGCTCTCTTTTTTAGAATCAGAAGAACAGATTCATCATAGTAGTTCAGGCCACTCAGACCCTTGTAGAGCTCCTGCTTGCCCTCAAAATGACGCTAAGTTGAAAACTGTTAGATCTTGTGTTTAAATTCTGAGTTCTTCAAAAATTTAAACATAATCAGTTTTGAACAGTTATTCTGGAGAATTAGAAGGTTCCTTTCCAGTCTTTTTGGATTTTATTTTTTTAGAGGGTCCCAGACAGAGCTGGAGGATAAACGTAGAACAAAATTCAAATTCACACACACACAAAAAAAGACCAGCCTTGCTGGTCTGACAGAGATTGGAGAAACCCTGGACACACTTTTAACTCAGTACTGAAGTCATTCTTGAGGTTCGCCTTTTAGACAAAGATTAGACAGGTCTATAGAGTCAACAATAACACACATGAGGGACATGCTTCATAGTTCAACCATGTATACGAGATTAATGGGCACACCAACCCAAAAGCAAAGACGAGAAGGCAGGAAGGGACAGGAAAACTGGACAAATGGGAATAGGGAACCTGGGGTGGAGAAGGGGTGAGTGTTGGCACATCGCAGGGTTGGCAACCAATGTCACAAAACCATTTGTGTATTAACTGTTTAATGAGAAACTAATTTGCTCTGTAAACTTTCACGTAAATCACAATTTAAAAAAAAAAGAGAAAATATGTCATACCAGAATGAGTTTCTTTAATTATGTAAAATAATCTCAGGTGATTTTTTTTTTTAAATGTTCATTTCAACTCGGAAAATATTCATCAAATACACAATTCAAATTCTGCCCTAAAAGGGTAAATGGGTATGTTGTTGTTGTTGTTAGATGCCATCAAGTTAGTTCCTACTTATAGCAGCTCTATGTACAACAGAATGAAACACTGCCTGGTTCTGCCCATCCTCACAATTGTAGTGCTGTCCAACCTGAGAGGTTCACCTTCTGGCATTATATCAGACAATATTCCACTGCTATTCATGAAGTTTTCACTGGCCAATTTTTTTTAGTAGACCATCACGTCCTTCCTAGTCTGTCTTACTCTGGAAGCTCCACTGAAACCTGTTCACCATGGGTGACCCTGCTGGTATTGGAAATACTGGTGGCATAGCTTCCAGCATCACAACAACACACAAGCCACCACAGTATGACAAACTGACAGACGAGTGGTGATAAATGAGTATACAAGCATATTAGTTGGAAATGCAGAACCAAGTCTGGATAAGCATCTGATTTAGAATATAGATTAAATTATAATTATAGAGTACAGATAGAGATTCAGAAATTATCTATGTAGAGGTGATCAGTAAAGACAAGAGAGTGAATGAGATCAAAGAGAGGAGGGCCTTGTACGTTAGTACTTTAAAGAAAGAAAAAATATAACAAAAGGGACACATGGAGAGATAATAAGAACATGTTATTCTGGAAGCTGAGGGAAGAAGGACTTTCAGGGTAGTGAATGGTTAACAATGCTGACATTGAAGAGAGGGCATTGAAGATGTACACTGACAAGAGGCAGCCAGATTCAGCCATTGACTAGGAGCAGTTTGGACAACTATGAACTCCAAGCCCTACTTCAGGGGGTGAATAAATGTAAGTGAAGGGCGAGGAGGCAGAGGCAGAACAAGCACAGGGCTCTTTGAAGATGTCCAGCTCTGGGGGCAGTGAGAGGACTGGGGGTACAGGGTCACCAGGCCAAGGGACCCACAGCTATCTTCCTGGATAACTCAGTCTTTCATCTTAGCCTGGAGGCATTTCCCTGCTCTTTAATGAATCTTTAAATCATTCAACAGTCACTTCTATCCCAGAAGCAGATGAAAGAATGAAGGGGCACTTTTCCCTTGGTCAGCCCTGTGGCCTCATATCTGAGGTTCTGCCAGGGAAAAGCACCTTATCAGCCCCATTGTGTGAGCTAAAGGGGCTAGGATGACCAAATTAAAATCCTAAGCATACAGCCCTCAAGAGGGGATGTGAAAACTCGAAGCAGCCGCTTAATAATGGAAAGAGTCCAGCAAACTAGAGGTGACTTCAGTGGGATTTTTGTGGTTTTCTCATTTCCATCTCCAAGGGCCTCTTACTGCCAAATATTTTTTTTTAAAAAAAGCCTCCTATCAATTGTCTGGAAACCCTGGTGGCGTAGTGGTTAAGAGTTCAGCTATTAACCAAAAGGTCGGCAGTTTGAGTCCACCAGGTGCTCCTTGGTAACTCTGTGGGGCAATTCTATAGGGTCGCTATGAGTCGGAATCGACTTGATGGCAATAGGGTATAGGGTTCCAGTTGTTTTAATTTCTTAGTGCTACTATAACAAATACCACAGATGAGTGTCCTTAATGAACATAAATTTATTTTCTCACAGTGAAAAAAAACCTGTTGCTGCTGAGTTGATCCAGTCACATAGCCACCCTATAGGACAGAGTAGAACTTGGAAACAGAGAGTTTCCAAGGAGTGGCTGGTGGATTATGAACTGCCGATCTTTTGGTTATCAGCCAAACTCTTAACCACTGTGCCACCAGGGCTGCTCCTCACAGTTAGGAGGCTCAGAGTCCTAATTCAGGGCACTGGCTCTAAGGGAAGGCTTTCTCTCTCTGTTGGCTGTGGGGAAAGGTCCTTGTCTCTTTTTAGCTTTGATTCCTTGGTGACCTTCATGTGGTGTGTATCCTTCCCTCTGTGCTTGCTTCTCTGTGCCTAATCTGCTCTTTTTATATCAAAAAGGTTATTGGTTTAATTAATACACACGCTACAATGATATGGTCTCATTAATATAACAAAGTCCTATTCCCAAATGAGAGCCCTGGTGGTGCAGTGGTTAAGCGTTTGGCTGCTAACCAAAAGCTCAGCAGTTCGAATCCACTAGCCACTCCTTGGAAATGCTATGGGGCAGTTCTACTCTGTCCTATGAGTGGAATCGTCTCTACAGAAATGGTTTTTTGTTTTTATTTTAATTATTCCTAAATAGAATTGCATCCACAGGTATAGGGTTTAGAATTTAAAATACATATTTTTGGGGAGCACAACTCAATCCATAACACCAGTCAAGGGCAGAGTATCAGCACCGCAAAGAACCTCACGCTCCGGTCACCAGGTCACCAGACCACAAGTGCCTGCCCAGGTGAACTGACTATTACAAAAACTCTGGTGAGCTGCAAAGTTGCCTGAGGACATTAGGCTCACTCTCCCGCAGGGTCACTTCAGAGAAGTGTAACTGGTTTACACTGGATTAAGAGAAGACACAAACAGTACGAAGAAGAATTTCTAATAAGGATTATTTTACACACTTTCCTAATCCTCAAACCAGTTTTTGTACCAAAGTAAATTCTTTGGATAATTGGGCCTTGGAGGTTATTTATTTTTACAGTGGTGAGATGAATCTTTATTTTCTTTCCCCCATTCTTTCTTTTTTCTTCCGTTTAGGTCGATTGCAGGTCCCAGTTGCCTAAAGAATATAGTGCCAGTGTTTTCTTTCGGTCTGATATGATTTGAATTTTCTTCCATCCTTAACATCCTGTAGTTAAGGTCAAAATTATGCTTTTTTCCCCTAGGTATTACTTCTTTGTGAATTTGTAGTTTCAAGGATAGCTACAGCAGTATAATTCATCTAGTATAGTACCAGTATGCAGAAATGTAGTTCCTGTGCTCACTGCTACCTTCTTTTCCTGGAGCCAAGTCTTTTACTTGAATGTCAATAAAATGGCAGCACTCAGCAAGAGAACATTCTTGATTCTTAAGCAGGGAACCAAGCCAGGAGCTTGTAAATCTGTTTTCAAATGAACTGGTTCTTGTGTTGTAAATATTTAACCATTCACCATAGTATTCCTACCAAAGTTTCCATTAGATTTTCAGTTAATGCCATTTCTCATAGGCAAATAAAGGTCCTCTGACTTTCCAGAACCCTATTTAAGCAAATAAAGATTATATTCAGGAGTGTTTGGTTTGAGAAAGTAAAATAATTGGGATCTGGAAAGCATATATTTCCCTTGGTTGAGGCGAGGAGCCATGGAGAACTAAGTCCTTCAGCAAAAAATAACGGAGGTAATGGTGAATCTTATTGATGGTCATGGATATTCTTATTGCTTCCTATGCTATCTTTGCTTAAATTGCTGGTGGTGATAGCTAGAAGCAAAGGGGTTTTTCCTTCTCAGTTTATGGTTTTGATAGTCAGATGGAGGGACGTTAGCTGTTAAAGCTACTGAGGAGAGTCAGATGATCTTATCTCTTTAATGAAAATGACTCCAGTCAGCTTTCTGCTAACCTCTTTGTGGTCTGGGCTCCTGAACTTCCATTTCTCACTGGTGTTTGCTCTTAGGAGGAAACTAGGAATGCATTAGGCAGAAGATTTGGATCTACAGTTCATCTCTGTTTTCTCTTTAATGATATACTTATTTTAGGGGAAAAAGCTCCTTATATGACACGTTATGCTTTTAACTTCTCAAATGACTCCTCTTTTAAATTTAAGATATTTTGCCTGCAGAAAATATATTTTTGTGCTTTCCTTTCCTCCCACCTTCTTCCTTATAACAGGTATCTCCTGCTGTCTCAAATTTGTGGACAGCAAGACAAGAAGTCAAGGGAAGTCTGAACGTCTGAGCCGATCACTCAGTACGCCACCTTTAAGAATGCCTGATGGCACTTGAACCATAAATGACATTTAAGGTCAAAGATCATAAGCATGACTCAAATTGGAACCATTACCTTGTAGAGCCTGTCCGTCTGCCTGGTCACTTAGCAGTTCATAAAACTTGACTCCTAGCTAGAAAGTTAATTGCCAGAAGACCTAACCAAGGAAAGCACTGTGCCACCACTTGGAATCTTTCACTTACTACATAGCCCAAATGATCACTGGACCTTTTCAAGGAGTTAGCAAGAACAGTCTATATTTTCCTCATCCAACTTGCACACATATTTCTTTTAAGACAGGCAATTTTTTTATTGTTATAAATATATATAACACAACACTTGCCAATTCAACATTTTCAGATGTATAACTTGGTGATAGCAATTACACTTAGAGAAAGATGATATTTAAAAAATGATTATACATTTGAATATTTCTCAAAGTAAACTTTAAAAATAACTAATAAACATGATCCAGGACTATTTTCTTTGAAGTTGAGTGTGCCTCAAAATCTTTGTCTACCTCTTTCCTATTTAGCTTTGGATTTGCATGAAACACTAAAGTGTTTTTCAACAGTGTGGGCTGAGAGTGTGGAATTGAAAGAACACTCCTGGAATTTGAAATAAGAGATTTTGGGAGGGGGGAAGAATGAGCAAATATAGTCCCTGTGTGCTCAGCTGGACCACAACTCAGGACCCCACGTCTTCTTTTGAAAGTGCTCAGTGGAGAGTTCAAGCCCGACTTTGAGAGAAGCTCCTCTTTAGTTCTGTTTTGCTTTTAACCCCCAGCATGTTAATATCTATAACTCATTTACATGGGTTTTAAATTTAGGTTATTTAAATTTTTTAACCAAATATTATTCAAATGTGCATTTACGGTGCAGAGAAATGGCCATTCTAAAAGAATTAGCCAGTATTTTTAACATGGATAAAATGATCATAAAACCTTCTCATTTCCCCTTTATTTCTCGTTAAAATGCCAGTGAAAAAACGGTAACAGGCATGCTCTGCATTCAGACATGTCAGCGTGCTGCACGTCTGTTGTTCTCTTGTCTGGGGCCACCTATCTGTAATCACTGCATTGTGCTTGCTGATAAAGGTTTTCTTCTGGATGCGATGCCTGCCCTTGGTCTTGTGGCTTTGACACTGAAGCACTGTTGTCTGCAAAGACAGTACATTATAGCTCCCAGGTTCACTCTGCTGCCTGTGTTGCTCCCGTAACCTCATTCTTGGGAAGTTTCTGGGTTTCCCGGGAGATGAAGCATTTGCACCAGCCAGAGTTATTTCTGAAGGCCTTGAGTCCTGTTTTGTTTTGCAGGTTTCCAAGGGTGGGTATGGGGCATGAGAATTCGCAGCACGGGCAATTACTGCTCCAGATCAAAAGTTGGTGCCATGTGCCTCTCCTCTGTCACGTTTTTATAAAGAGCGGTTTTGGTGATGGTTTTTAAGGTGGGCCATGTTTGCAGAAGCTGAACAGAAAGTAGAAAGAAATGTGTGAGATGAATCAGTGTGTTAAGAGTAGATCTGAGCTAATCTGGTGCAAGTATATATGTTGGATATTTCAGAGCTGCCTCAATTCCTTTTTTGGATTTAATTATAATATTCAACACTGGAAAGATTGGTTGAGTTAAAGCCAGATGAGACTTGCCACATGCACAAAATTTTTCGGTGTGCTCTGTAGTGGATTTTAATTTAACTTAATTATAATTTCAAACCACCAACCTTTTGGTTAGCAACTGAGCACTTCACCACTGTGCCACCAGAGCTCCTAAATTTTCATAGGTGCTACCAAACATTGGTTTGAATTATCCTGATGAAAAATTACAGGCCTTTTATTTTTGTTTTCAAAACTTTTACCTAACACCAAATAGACAAAATGAAATACAAAAGGACATTCTCCTTCTTTTGAGGGGTATGAGACAAATCTTTCCATTTTCAACAATAATTTCCCTCAGTCCCTGTATCCCCTCCTTCTTAAAATCTTCCTCTGTTAAAGTCCTAATGGCTCCCCACTGTCTCAGGATAAAGCCAAGATTTATGCACAGTATGCAAGGTTTTTCTGTCCAGCCTCACACCTGACCTTGGTCTCTTTCCTTTCCACACTCCAGTCACTCTGAACCACTTTCAGGTCTTGAGCATACCATTCTCTCTCTCTCTCCTCCAGCCCTTGCACCTGTTAATTCTCTAACTAGAATGCCCTTCCTCCCCTCTCTAGAAGCTAGTGAGTATTCTCATAATGTCATATCTTTGTTTACCCATATAACCAACCACATCATATTCTATGTTACCTTATCTGTTTTCCGCTTTAGACTCTAAGCAACTTGTGAGCAAGGACTGTGTCCGTTTCGTTCACCATGTACCACTTACAGCACAGAGCCTGGCATATAGTAGGTGTTCAGTAAATTATTGTCGAAGGCTTGATTGATTTTAGTCGTCACTCAGTTTACTTTACATGCGGAGAAATCCCTTAACCTTTCAGTTTACTAACCAAAGGGTAGAATGTACCTGGGGCATTTCATAAACTCAGCTCTTTATGGTTTCAGGGTAGAGATGCCATCACTAGTTGTCATTAAGCTGATTCTGACTCATGGCGACCCCACTGTGTCAGATTAGAGCTGTGCTCCACAGGGTTTTCAATGGCTGATTTTTCAGAAGTAGATTGCCAAGCCTTTCTTACAAGGTGCCTCTTGGTGGTCTTGAACTGCCAGCCTTTCAGTTAGCAGCTGAGCAGCTGAGTGCATTAACTGTTTGCACCACCCGGGAATTTGTAAGTGCTGTCATTGTTACCAACTGCTGTGAAGTTGGCCCCTGACGACTCATGGTGACCCCATGCACAACCGAGTGAATATTGCCTGATCCTGTGCCATCCCCATGATCAGTTGCAGATTATACTGTTGTGATCCATAGGGTTTTCATTGGCTGATTTTTGGAAGTAGACTGCCAGGGCTTTCTTCCCAGTCCATCTTAGTCTGGAAACTCTGCTGAAATCTGTTCAGCAACATGGCAACATGCAACCCACCCCTGACAGACATGGGATGGCCGCACATGAGGTGCTTTGGCTGGGAATGGAACCCCAGTCTCCCGCATGCAAGGCGAGAATCCTGCCACTGAACTACCACTGCCTCACCAGGGACTAGAGATGCCATTATATAGATTTAAAATTAAAGCACCGAAGGGTGATGAGGAGGCATACTGGGCAGTTTCCTCAGGTTAGACTTAAACCATGTTAGAAAATCACAGGAAAGAAAAGCCACTCACTCCAAATGACATGGTCACGTGGTAAAAATGATTGTGGGGTTTCCCATCTCAGTTGAGATTGTTTTAAAATTTGCCTCTTATCTTTAGTGAGATTAAGAGAGGACTGCCTGCTACCCTGCTTGCCTGAGCATCAATTGCTGGTATGTAAATAAGACAAATTGAGTTTCACAAATGCTGCTGCATGTCCACTAAAATGAAACTTCCAAGCTTCAGAAGCTGTCTAAAACTTGTGGTCTTATAAAACTTAAAACTCTATCTTTATTTGATATGGTGAGTGAAGGAGGAGGTGCCCAGATGACTTCTAGGATGAAGGCTTGTGCAGTTGGATGGGTGGTGCCCTTCACTGAGATGGAGGGACTGAAAGACCAAATTGGCAATACATAGATAGCTATTCTTTCATAACAGACAAATAACCTATGCTTCCTACATTTTAAACATTGCTTACCATTTGTCCCAAGTTGCATTAATAGTAATAGTTTCAGATAACAGCGTTTGCAATAGAGAATGTTATGCTACCTTTTCGTAAGGAAAGGCATTTTTCTTTCTAAAAAGAAATTCATTTAAAAGATATACCTAAAAGCCAGCGCAGTTATGTATAAAACTTCCACACATATCTACACACCATATATATGTGTATGCCCAAGTCCCCAGTTATGAAGGCCAACCCACAGCCTTATTTTAATAACAAACTAATGCTTGATTATTTATTCATTGAACAAATACTTATGTTCATAGGGCTGTGTTGTGCACACCTAGCACTGTAATATTTAAGGCCATCTCTTCAGTTAGAGAACTATCCATGCACACTGGTTCTTGTTTTCCGTTGCTGGATTTAAGAAATACAGTTGATTCTCATTATTTGTGGTTCTGTAAAGTTGCTGTGAATGCAGAGTTAGCAAATACTAAGAAACCATTGCTCCTAGGGAAATACAGGTTAGGTTTCTGTGAGCTTCTGGTCACAACATTTTTATCAACTGATCAATACATCACCTTGTTTTATGTGTGTTTCTGTTTAAAGACCCTTTATTTAACATACATTGTTGACCAGTCATACTGAACTCACAGCCAACAGCGTTATAACTTCATGGCTGAGTGAAGCTCATCAAACACTCGTACGTTCTCTGTAAGGCACATCACAGCCTTCTTGCGCTTAGGAACACCAGACAGAACTTCAGCAGCGCACTTGGGGGCCATTTTAAACAGTGAAATCACCAACAGTAACAACAAAAAAAGGCACAGAAATGCAAAAAAATAGACTAAATAGACTGAGAAAGGGACACTTGTTTTAAGTATGAGAGCTGAAAAAAGAATGCAGAGCGTAGCCTTGTTTGACCTCAGTTGGGAGCGTGCAAGTTGGGCAACTCAAATTTTTTACCGTTCTACTCATGTCTACAAATGACTGCAAAAGCGCTGTGAGCGTTGATTTTAGGGTTACAAATAAATCTTAGTGAATAGATGAATTCACAAATACAGAATCCATGAATGATGAGGATTGACTGTATACTGTTAGCTGGCATAGGTGGAATTACCCGAAGTAGCTACTACCATTTATTCAGTCTATGCCAGGCATTTTTTTTCCTTCACATTTTAACTTTTTTAAAAAAATATTTGTTTTGTTGCTATTGTTGAGAACATACACAGCAAAACATACACCAACTCAACAGTTTCTACATGTACAATTCAGTGACATCGATTATGTTCTTCAAGTTGTGCAACCATTCGCACCCTGCTTTTCTGAGTTGTTCTTCCCCCATTAACATAAACTCATTGCCCCCTCAGATTTCTGTCTAATCTTTTAAGTAACTGTTGTCAGTTTGATCTCATATAGATAGCTCTTAAAAGAGAATAATGCTCAAGGCAGATATTTTTTACTACTTAAGCTGAACTATTGTTTGGTTTAAGAAGACTTCAGGAGGGTATTTTTGGTTTAAGGTTTAAAGATTTTCCCAGGGCAGTAGTTTCAAGGGTTCATCCAGCGTCCATGAGAATTTGAAATTCTGTTCTGCATTTTCCCCCTTTTGATCAGGATTCTTCTGTGGAATCTTTGATCAGAATGTTCAGTAATGGAAGCTGGGCACCATCCAGTTCTTCTGGTCTCATGGCAAAGGAGGCAGTTGTTCGTGAAGGCAATTAGCCGCAAATTCCATTTCCTTCTCCTATTCCTGACTCACCTTCCTTTGTTGCTCCAGGTGAATGGAGACCAATTGTTGTGCCTTGGATGGCCACTTGCAAGCTTTTAAGACCCCAAGCACTATGCAACAAACTAGGAAGCATTAAACACATTATTAGGCCAATTAACTGGGATGTCCCACGAAACCATGACCCTAAACCTCCAAACCAAGGAACCAAATGCCATGAGGTGTTTGGTTGTACATAAGCAGCCTCAGCAGCTACTCTTTTGTTGTTGTTGTAAGTATATCTATCACACAACTTTTTTCTCTTTTTCTTTTTTTATTGTGCTTTAGGTGAAAGTTTACAGCTCAAGTTAATTTCTCATGCAAAAATTTATACACATTATTATGTGACCCTCGTTGCAATCCCTATAATGTAACAGCACACTCCCCCTTTCCACTCCGTGTTTCCTGTGTCCATTCAACCAGCTCCTATCCCTTTCTGCCTTCTCATCCTGCCTCTGGACAGTAGCTGCCCGTTTAGTCTCCTGTGTCTACTTAAACTAAGAAACACACTCTTCACGAGTATTATTTTATGTTTTATAGTCCAGTCTAATCTTTGAAGAGTTGGCTTTGGGAATGGTTTTAGTTCCGGGTTAACAGAGAGTCTGGGAGCCATGTCTTCTGGGATTCCTCTAGTCTCAGTCAGACCATTAAGTCTGGTCTTTTTATGTATAACACAACTTTTGCCAATTCAACTTTTCATGTACTGACAGCAACTACAGTGATCGATTGTGCAACCCTATGCTTAACCAATTCGATTTTTATGCCAGGCATTTTATTTATTTATTTATTTTATTGTGCTTTAAGTGAAATTTTACAATTCAAGTCAGTTTCTCATACAAAAATATATACACACATTGCTATGTGACCCTAGTTGCTCTCCCTGTACTGTGACGGTACACTCCTCTTTTCCTCCCCGGATTTCCCGTGTCCATTCTACCAACTCCTGTCCATCTCTGCCTTCTCATTTCACCTCTGGACAGGAGCTGCCCATTTAGTCTCATGCATCTACTTGAGCTAAGAAGTACACTCCTCACGAGTATCACTTTATGTCCCATAGTCCAGTCTAATCTTTGTCTGAAGAGTTGACCTCGGGAATGGTTTCAGCTCTTATGCCAGGCATTTTATATACATCACTTCTGATCATCTCAACAAGCTTGATGGATGGTTAGTATTGTGCCTTTTTACAGATGAGGGAATTGAGCCTCAGAGAGGTGAAACGCCTTGACCAGTGTCGCATATTAAGGGGCAGATCTGAGATTTGAAACCTGGTCTGTCTGCTCCAAAGCCCCTGTTCTCTATGGTATATTTTTTTCCTTTAAAGAGTGCCATTGTTTTCTTGGGTATTGGATATTTGTACATGTCATTGTAGAACACTCTATTTTGTAAGGACCCATGATGACACAAGTGGCTGATGGGCCACCAACAGCAGCACTGACGCATCATCCATGAATTTGTGACCACAGACAGTGTTGTAGAACTTGGTACTTTACTTCAAACTGTTGAGAGTCTGCCCCAAAACTCATATGATGAGCCAGGCTGATGAGTCTATGATTGTGTTTCCCAGAGTTCTGTAGCCATGTCACAGTATATAAGCCATGTTCGGCCATGTTACTGTATTATTTGCTACTGTTAGCTCCCAACTTCCTGACTAGTCCAAGTAGGTAAGTTAGGAGCTGATGGAGAGCAGCCTGCAACGGGAGAACCAAAGGTTTATTTCAAGCTTAAGAAACAGTCTAAAACTTGGGGCCTGAGTCAGACCCTCCAGAAATGTTTTATTTCTTAGGATAAAATTCTACCCAACAATCATGTTTTCAGGGACTTGTGGCTGAATTTTTAAGAAGCCTACATTTCAAACCTTGCAGTTATGCCAGTGAGACATTCACTGGTTAGAGAGTCTATCTAGTGTTGTGTTCTCTACTCTTTGTTTTCTGTGCATAAGGATAGAGGTGACAGAGATTTAGGGAGAAGGCCTGTTTTAAGATGTCTGAAAGTTAAATGCTGAGGAAATCTGCAATCTTCCTAAGGTTATCCACAAAGCCTATGATTATCGCAGGTTTAAGGGCATATACATTCCTCTGTTTTACAAAAGTCTTGCTATTGATTTCCATTAACAAAGGTAATTCAGAAGATGGGATATTAACTCCAATTTACAGAAGCTGTAAATATTAGAATATAGTGAATTACTATAATTTGACACTGACAACTTCCCTTTAATGGAAATCTCCTTTCAAATGGTTCCACTTCCTTTCTCTATATTGGATTACCATACAGGCCTTTTGAAAATAGAAATCCTGCTTTGTGAGAGTTAGGCAGACCAACAGGTCTGTATGAAAAGGCACTGAAAATATAAGTGTGATTGCCCCAAAGAAATTTAGAATTGGCTTTAAGAAAGTTTTAGAAGGTGATATCTAAAAGAATTGTAGAGTTAAAGTTGATTTTTGGAAAGTAGTTTAAGAAAGGATTCTAGATATTATATTAGAATGATATTTGGCTACTTACTTCACTCTGAGCAAATTAATTAATTATGAATCACTGGGTTTTTTCCTATTTCTGAAATCCATGGTTCAATGGGGAAGTAGCTTTAAAATCAAGGAGAGCAAAGCTCATAATTATGCACTATTGTGGTTCAGTGAGCAGGTTGGAGCTCTCATGAGATTCTCCATAGTAGGATAAGATCAACCAAGAGGAAATTTGGACAATGCTCAGAGAACCTTAGACAATTAATGCTTTTCCAGGAAGTAGTGGGGAAGAGGAGGGGAGACATTCAGGTACTCTTAACCCATAATGATACGCATTTTTTATTTCATTCAACAAATGTTTATTGAGTGTCTATTTGTGCTGAGCACAAAGCAGACAAAAATCCCTCCCTTTGTTGAAATTATATTTGGGTGAGGGGATAGACAATGAATGTTAAGCATAATACATAACTACTTCATAAAGAATATTAGAAGATAGGGAAAAATGGAGTAGGGGATCAGGAGTTATGGCGTGGTGAGGAGGAGAGGTTGTAATTTTAAATAGGGAGGTCACGATAGGCCTTGTAATTTTAAATAGTGAGGTCAGGATAAACCGAAACAAAACCAAACCCGTTGCTGTTGTGTAAATTCCAACTCATAGCGACCCTATAGGACAGAATAGAGCTGCCCCATAGGGTTTCCAAGGAGCAGCTGGTGGATTTGAACTGACAATCGCTGGTTAGCAGCCGAGCTCTTGATCACTGTGCCAGTTTTAAATAGGGAGGTCAGGATAGGCCCCAGTGAGAAGGTGACATTTGAAGGAGATGAGGGAGGTATCCATGGGGAATTGTCTGTGCACAGGCCCTAAGGCAGGACATGCCTGGTATATTTTAAAAATATCAAGGAGGCTATTGTGGGACCACAGTAAGGAGGGGGTGGATAGTAGCAGATGAGGTCAAAAAGGTCATAAAAGATGGGAAGGAGTGGGCCGTAAGGGACTTGCAGACCATTGCAAGACTTTAGCTTTTACTGCGGATGAAATGAGGAAACATCGCAGGGTTTTGAGCAGAGGACTGGCGTGGAGTGGACTTAACATTTTAAAAGAACAGTTTGGCTGCTGTATTGTGAAAAGACTGGAGGTCGGAGGCAAGGATGAAAGCAGAGATTCCGGTTAGAAAGCTATGGCAATGATCCAGGTGAGAGATTATGGTGGCTTGGACCAAGATACTAGCAGTAGAAATGGTGAGAAGTTGTTGGATTCTGGATTTATTTTGAAGGTTGAAGCAATAGAATCTACTGGAAGATAAGATATGGGGGTTAGAGAAAGAGAGGAGTCAAGGTTTTAGGTTTGAGGACCAGAAGGATGGAATTGCGATCAGCTGAGTTGAAGAAGACGACAAGTGGAACAGGCTTTGGGGGAAAGGTTTAGACGTTTTAAATTGGTTATAACTATTAACATCAGTTGAAGATGTTGAATAGGGAGTTGGGTATATGAACCTGTTGTTCAGGAGTGGGAATTGAGCCAATGATAGGAATTTTGGAGTCTTCAACACTTAGCTGGAGACTAAAACAATGAAAATATATATAACACCGTGAAATATACCATGGGAAGTATTTAAAACCATGTATATATGTTTTTCTGTAAAACCATATATATAATAAAACCATGTGTATATAACCAAGCATATAAAACCATGAAAAGCTGCACCCAAAGACATAGAACTCAGTCCAACCTTCTGGGTCAAGCTGACCCTGCCTTCTAATTGTCTTTTCACTACAATAGGACAACTCCAATAATAACCAGCTGCCCCAATTAGTTCAATCATTTTATATTTACTGGATACAAAAAGTTTCCACACCACGCTCAGTTAGTAGAGGCTATCTACTAAAAGTCTCTCATTTTATAGATAAAGAAAGGAGGCTCAATGAAGTGAAATGACTTGCCCCAAATTACCGTAAATGTTTACAGCAGAGCCAGGAGTAGACCCGCCTTCCAATTTGGTATTCTTCTTTACACCATCTAGAGCACTTACAGCTTCATTAGACAGAGCCGGAAAGGTAATAACAGAGAGGTATAGTCAGAGATTGTATCTGCCATCAACTCTTGCTTTCTATGCAAAAATTAGGTAGTGGAGTTCTCTTATGCATTAACTTCAGAGGTACTGTATCCCTTATTGTAAAAAAGACACAGAGTGAAATTCAGAAGGCCTGCTTCCAAAGGGAAAGTTGGAAAGCACCTTCTGAGTTGCTCTGGCCAGGTTTTAGATAAAGCAGGGAGCAATCTTTGGGTCACATGAAGCTGGGGCTCAGAAGGAATCATTTCTTTTACCCAATAACTCACAATAAAATTATTCTTTTTCGGTGAGACTTGGAAACTAGAGGAGGAAGACAGTATAGGCAACTCTAGTGTCAGCTTTTGATGATTCTTGATGAATTGGAGAAGAAGCCTGGAAAGGGCTAAAGCAACCTAGAGTTAAACATAATACTTAACTTGACTGTGGATTACAGCCAGACACACACTTTGCTTCAGTTTATTCCTGGTGCCAGCCCTTTCTTAGCTGTTGGTAAATTCTTTGGATTGTCTATGGTGTTCCCGTTGGTCTCTGTGTATAATTTGCAAGCTACTATTGAACTTACAGATACTTCATTCAACACATATTTATGGATTACCCACCATATGGCAGGTGTAGGGGAATGTAGTGTTGAGTAAGATAGATGAGGTATTTGCTTTCTTAGAACTTACATTCTCATGGGGGTACACAGACAATAAACAAGTAAACAAATAAATGTGGAGGATAATTTCAAATCGTACTAAGTGCTATGAATTAAACAGAACAGGATTGTGGGACAGAGAAAGATTGAGTGGGCTACTTTAGGTAGGCAGGTCAGAGGATAGGTGACTTTTGAACTGAAGCCTAAATAATAATAAGGAGCCAGAAACGTGGAGGTGCGTGGCAGAGCATTCCAGGCAGAAGAAAAAATCAAGAGCAGGGGCCTTGAGGTGGGAATGATCTTGGGAGATTTAAGGAAATGAAAGGAAGCCAGCCAGTATGACTGAAGCATAGAGAACAAGGTAGGCAGGCCACATCATGTAGGGCCTCATATGCCATAGTAAGGAATTGAATTGTATTCTAAGTGTAGCATGGAACTATGGGGGGATTTTAAACAAGGAGAACAATATTATCAAATTTATTTCTTTGAAATATCACTGATTCTTTGTTATTATTTTATTTTATTGCTTTTCAGATATAATTATTGTTATTTCTAGGATGAGGGAAAATTCCCTTTCCTCTAATATATTTGATATTTCCACGGCCAGCCTAGATCTTCACTGTGATTCTTTTTTGGGAAATAGATTGTGTGAGGGCAAGAGTAAAAGCAGCGAGATCAGTAGAAAGCTGTTATACTAAGGAGATGATGATAGCTTGCTCTAGGATGGTAGTGGTGGAGATGGCTGAAGAGATAAGATTTAGGACATACTTCTGAGATAGAGTCAACTGACTTGCTAATGGATGAATAAAAGGATTAAGGGAAAGAATAAAAAAGGATGATGCCGAGTTTTGGCCTGTACAATTGGGATAATAATGGTGCCCTTAGTTAAGATGGAATAACTGGAGAACTGCAAGCTGGGAGGCTAGGGTTGGGTGGGAAGTGGGGAAGGGGGTGGGAGGGTGTTGAGGGACAGCAGAATCAAGAGTTCTAATTTAGACATATTATGTTTGCTATACTAATCAGATAATCTGGGTATATAGTTGTGAATGAGTTTGGAATTGAAAGGATTAGAGCTCGAGAGTCATCAGCATATAAACAGTATTTATGGTCATAAGACTGGATTCACTCACCTGAGGAGAGAGTTTAGATAGAGAAGAGACATGAAGACCAAGCCCTGGGGCGCATCAACCTTGAGAGGAGGTGAAACCAGCAAAAGTTACTGAGAAGTAACAGTTTGTGAGCTGGGGGAGGGGGCAAAGCCTAGGAGGATGTGGTATTTGTGGAAGTCAAGAAAAGAAAGTGTTTCACCAAGGAGGTAATAGTCAGCTGGGATGAATGCTGCTGCTGCTGAGGGGTTCAGTGATGTGAACACAAATCACTTGGCAAGGTGGAGAATGATAGTGACTCTGACAAGAACAATCACAGAGAAATGATTGGGATGAAAGCTGGACTGTATCGAATAGAAGAGAGAATGGGAGATGACAAAGCGGTGGTAGCAAGTGATGACAATTTATTTGTATTTATGGTTTTATCACCGTTTTGGTGCCTTGGTGGCGCAGTGGTTAAGTGTTTGGCTGCTAACCAAAAGGTTGGCAGTTCAAATCCACCAGCCGCTCCTTGGAAGCCCTGTGGGCAGGGCAGTTCTACTCTGTCCTGTAGGGTCACTATGAGTTGGAATGGACTCAATGGCAACAGGTTTGGGTTTTTTTTTTGGTATCATCATTTTGGAGTTGTTAGTTGATGCAAATGGTTAATGGCGCAAACAGTTAACGGCGTTTGGATGCTAACCAAAAGGATGGAGGTTTGAGTCTACTCAGAGGGATCTTGGCGTTCGGCCACTGAAAAGCGCTATGGAGCACGATTCTGCTCAGACACATATGGGATTACCAAGAGTCAGAAACTGCTTTATCACCGTTTTAGCTAGGGATTTGCTTATGATATAGGACTATAACAATATTGCTAGAAAGACTCCTAAATCCTAGGCTTTAAAGTGGTGAATTAAAACTAGTCACATGCCTAGGAAATTTGATCTGCTGTGTCTACTTGGGGGGATTAAGTTTTCGTGGAGTCACCTTGATGTTTATTCATGTTGCTCCTAACCGTTTCTTGACACAAGTTTCTTGGGGTATGTATTTGCTACTCTACCCCTAAAGTAGAACAAAAGGCAATAATAATAAAAGCTAGCATTTATAGAGAACTTAGTGTGCTGTACTAGCTCATTTAATCTTCACAATACCTCAAGAAGTACCATTTACCATTGAGTTGATTCTGACTCATGGTGACCCTGTGTGTGTCAGAGTAGAACTATGCTCCATAGGGCTTTCAATGGCTGGTTTTTTGGAAGTATATTGCCAGGCCTTTCTTCTGAGGTGCCTTAGGGTCGACTTAAACTGCAGACCTTTCGGTTAGCAACTGAGCACATTAACCATTTGCACTACCCAGTGACTCCCCTCAAGAGATAGTGGTTATTATAATCTTTTTCTGATAAGGTCAGGCAGCATCCTCTAAATTCCAGGTGATCAATTTATAATTGTAATCTTGCAACACAGTTTGTACTTAAGTTGGGGACTACCTATATTTCAGTAAAATTGTTTATCTCTTTCCTTTTCTTTTCACCCAAATACCAAATACCATGTTTAAATGGCAGCGTCAGTATTGGAACCTAGGCAGTGTGGGAGTTCTGGAACCCTGCTTACACCCAACATTCTATCTTTCATCTGCAGGCAAGTGGAAGGGACACTCCAGAAAGCAAAACCAGAGGACATGTAAAAGAACCTATACTGGTACAAAATTTCTTAAAAGTTATAATGCATGGAGCTGGAACCAAAAATTTTATTTTGGAGACCATTTCTTAGTAATGTTTTTTTAAAAATATGCATACTGATAGAGCCCTCACTGATAGAATGTTGGTCCTGTGCATTACTCAACATTCCCCTCCTTCACTCGTTTTCACCCTGCTGATGAATTGCCCCTCAAAATCAGAATAAAAATATTGCACATGCACACTTTATTTTTGGAAAGATTTTTGGTATTTTTCTACCTGACAGCTAGTAAAACAGCCTTTATTATCTTTTAAGACTGGCTCTCATTTTGGGGTGCAGTCAAGGTAAAAAGAAGGGACATTTTCTGAGGACTAATATGCGCATATGATGTAAGAGGCCTTGTCCTCTAAGTTAGAAAAGTCCAGCAGTCATTGGTACCCAGGAAGTGCCCTAGACTGGACTTGTTTTTATTGTTCTCATCTGAAAATGACAATATAAACACAACCAACAGCATCCAGCATTTTATTATGGGTGACACAGCTTTAATTGGTATATAGAAGGCATGCCTGTAGAATTAGTCCTTGGCGTATTGGCCAATCAGATCACTTTCGACATTTCTCAATGTTTAGTTTCATCTTATAATTAAGTAACAACGATCGTTTCCTGGTAGCTAATGACTGGCTAGAGGAGTTAGAAGCCTCATTAAGTTTATAATTTATCAAATTCTAAGCTCTTCATTTACAGTGTTGCAAAAAGAGAAAGCATCCTCAAATTCCAAAATGATGAAAGACAATCACAGACCATATTTCATACGTGTGAGTGTTAACTTGTTCTTCAAAGACTGACTTTGTTATTTTCCAGGTTTTTTGGTAATAACTGTGTATTATTATATGAGCAGGGAAAAATGGTTATATGACTTTGAGAGAGATGTATCGGACTAGGGTAAAACACACCTGCACACTTAAAAGCAGAACTGGTATACGTTTCCCTTAAGGATCTTTTTGTGAGAATTCAACACCCTTTCCTGATAGCAGGCTTCACTTTCCATTAATTCCAGCAATAACATCTCCATAGTCACTTCAGAAATATTTATTGAGCACCTATTATATGTCAGTCACTGTTCTGAATGCTGGGGACAGCATCGAGGAAAAAAACAACAACAAAAAACCCTGACCTTGTTGAGCAGATAGTCTAAACTTAAATTTTCTTTCTTCAAAATTACTCTGGAGGACTGCAGATCGTTGTTGTTAGATGCCGTCATAGAATTTTCCTGACTGTGATCTTTACAGAAGCAGATCACCAGGCCTTTCTTCCACGGAGCCACTGAGTGGATTCGAACTGCCAAACTTCAGTTGGCAGCTGATGGTAAACCATCTACACCACCCAGGCTCCTGCAAATTAAATGAGCTTGAAATGCTCATGCTAACGGTAGACGAGATCTTCATTGTATCATCTTGGCCAACTTGCTTCTGATTGTCTTCTCCTTAGTATGATCAGTACACAGAAGTCCCAGATTCTGCTAACTCAGGTTCACTCACTGATCAACCATATTTTTGAGCTTATAATCTTTCCTTTAGCAAAAGAAGTAGAATCCCTTCTCCTTGGGAATCTACTGCTTTTCACTTCATTTTGAGGACCTGAGCTAGTCACAAAGGAAACAGTGGCTTCTAATTCCTTGATTTAGACATTTATTTCTACATGTTGAAATAAGCACCTAACAACAACAACAACCAAGCCAATCCTGGGATTTCAGCATCAGAAATACCCAACATTGTCCTGCAAAGAATCTATGGGCACTGGCCCTGGTGCTTAACGTGGAAGTTATCTTTTTGGTATCCCAACTAGTTCTCTTGGTTGTAGACTGTTCACAGCCAAGAATTGGGACTACCTAGTTCTCATGCTGCCAAATCCAATTAACCAAATTGATTTCTGGGAACTCTTCTTAATATCTGAGCACCTTGCCCTGAGCCAAGGTGCTTGGGTAGTGCAAGCAATTTGCATTCAACTACTAACCTGAAGGTTGGCAGTTCAAACCCACCCAGAGGTGCCATGGAAGAAAGGCCTGGTGATCTGTTTCCATATAGACTACTGCCAAGATAACCCTATACAGCAGTTCTACTCTAACACATGGGGGCTTAATGAATCAGAATCAACTGGAGGACAACAGATTTGATTTGTTTTTTTGCCCTAACCCTGTTTATAAATGGCAGAAGCTTGTTTTCTTCTATAGAAATTTTGAAATTTCAAGATGTTTTTCATTACTTTGTTTTAAAGCAAATATTTATCACATGGTATTGTTTTTCACCGATGCTTTCAGCGCAGCTTGGACTTCTTCCTCCAATACCGTGTGATAAATATTTGTTTTTTCTTCTTCTTTATTCTGATCATGTGATAAATATTTGAAGAAATACCAACTATTTTAAAATCATTTAGCAGACTTCACAGTGCAAAAACATACACGTATCCCTACCTCCTTAATAAATACCCCAGCCATTAGGAGAAACAAGTTGGTGATTATTTAATGGACTTTCTTCATAACCACTTTCAAGTAAAATATAGCTAAGGACTCAGTAGTAGGCTTTTACTTCATCCCTGAAATTGCTAATATCAGTAATTGAAAATCACTTTTCCTAATATGCCTAGCAATTCTATTTACCAATACTTGCCCAAGAATTATATTCTTCTACTTCATTCCTGGATAGGAGAGAGGATTCTTCTATAACATGTTGTTAGGCGCCATTGAGTCAGTTCTAACTCACAGCGGCCCCATGTACAATAAAATGAAACACTGCCTGGTCCTGCACCATCCTTACGATCGTTGCTATGTTTGAGCCCATTGTTGCAGCCACTGTGTCAATCCATCTCGTTGAGGGTCTTCCTCTTTTTCGCTGACACTCCACCATATATTGAGCTTTTCCATCATCTCTTTCCACAGATGTAGTCGATTTGATTCCTGTGTTTTCCATCCAGTGAGGTCCACGTCTATAGTCGCTGTTTATGTTGTTGAAAAAGCTATTTGCAGTGAAGAAGTCATTGGCCTTGCAAAATTCTGTCGTGTGATTTCTGGCATCATTTCTGTCACGAAGGCCATATTTTCCAACTACCAATCCTTCTTCCTTGTTTTCAAATTTTGCATTCCAATCACCAGTAATTGTCAATGTATCTTGATTGCATGTTTGATCAATTTCAGGTTGTAGAAGTTGGTAAAAATCTTCAATTTCCTCATCTTTGGCATTAGTGGTTGGTGTGTAAATTTGAATAATAGTTGTATTAACTGGTCTTCCTTGTAGGTATATGCATATTATCCTATCACCAACAGCGTTGTACTTCAGGATAGATCTTGAAATGTTCTTTTTGACAATGAATGTGACACCATTCCTCTACAAGTTTTCATTCCCCGCATAGTAGATCATATTATTGTCTGATCCAAAATGGCCAATACCAGTCCATTTCAGCTCACTAATGCCTAGATATCGATGTTTATGCATTCCATTTCATTTTCAACGACTTCAGATTTTCCTAGATTCATACTTGGTACATTCCATGTTCCGATTATTAATGGATATTTGCAGCTGTTTCTTCTCATTTTGAGTTATGCCACATCAGCAAATGAAGGTCACCTCTACTTTGAGGAGGCAGCTGTTTCCCAGTTGTAGTTTGAGTGCTTTCCTACCTGAGGTGCTCATCTTCTGGCACCATATCAAACAGTGTTCCGCTGCTAGTCTTAAGATTTTTTTTGGCCAGTTTTTTCAGAAGTAGACTGCTATGTCCTTCTTCCTAGTCTGTCTTAGTCTGGAAGGTCCGCTGAAACCTGTCCACTGTAGGTGATCCTGCTGGTATTTAAAATACTGGTGGCAAAGCTTCTAGTATCACAGCAACCCACAAGCCACTGCAGTATGACAAACTGACAGACCAATTCTATCTATAACATACTTAAAAAAAAAAATCAACATTCTGTATCTGGAGGACATGGAAAGATGGGCTTATAAAGATTGAACCCAAATACTTTCATATGCAATAGGAAAAGCCTCTTTGTTCCCCTATCCTCCCCCCACACTGCCCCCTGTAGGTCTAGGTCTAAGGTCGCTATGAGTCAGAACCAACTCCATGGCAATGGGTTTGGGTTTTTTTTTTTTTTTTTTTTTTTTAGGTAGGTCTAATGAAAACATAAAGGATTGAAGATTTGACCTCACCCCGGTAATATAATCAGGAATGGAACCATGGCAGCAAAAATTGAGGATAACAGAAGCTTCATGCTTAGGGAGGGGAAAGGCCTAGAAAAAGAGAGATTACTCTCAATAATTTAGGCTCCATTTCTCTTTTTCTTGTGCAAAATTCAATGTGTCCTTTACAATGCTCCTTTTAGCTTCTACAAATGGTAATATTATTCTGAGAAGAAGGATGTGCTCAGGGCCCGTTGAAGCTGATGGCAGCCTTACTATTCACTGGTTCTTCTGGGCAATGAAAAACTTGCTAAAGGGGAGAAAAACTGCAGAGACAGAAGATACCACCCAGAATGACCAATCTGTGTGCTCTAAGGATGAGTCCAAGCTAGAGTAGCTGTGGGAATGTCCTCAGTCAGGAGTGAGACAAAACTTTTTCGGTTGCTTTTGTTGGGGGAACACCTTCTTCACTAGGCCTAGGGGTTATGAGTCGAAGCCAAGGGCTCCAGCCTCACTGATCCAGTTGGTGTCTTGAAAAGGAGTAAGCAAGAAACTGGGCTCAGTGCCTCTTCTAAAAGGCCTTTCCCCTCCCAGGTCAGGAAGTCAGGTCTGGCAGGATTTAGTGACTCTGAATGTCTGCAATGAGAGGCATCTGGATAGCCCAGGGGAAATAGGCAATACCACCTAACTAGCCTGGGATTGGAGATTTGAGCCTTGGGTGGAGTGAAGGTGAGCCAGACACCTAAGAGGTTGTCTTCTCAAGGAGGCCAAAGAAAGCTTTTGCCAAGTGTGCTAGGTGAGTTAACAGTAGGCTTCTATTGCTACTTTTGTCCATCCTGTCTTTTTTTTTTTTTTTTTTTTTTTTTAGTAGCACTAAATGTATAGGAAATTCAGAAATGAATTGTCTGGTATTGTGTATTTATATTTATCCCTTAAAAGAGATGGTTGATTGGTTGGTTGGTTGGTTTGTTGCTATTTTAAATGCATGGGTTGCCACATTTATACACTGGGCATAAGTATTAAACAAATCAAAAATGTTTTTACTCAAAATCTTCTTTTGAAAGGACCTAGTAAAATGTTAATTTTCTAGCATGCAGTGGGACCAGGGCAAGTGGGGTAAAAATTTTAATGACATGATTCATCCATGAAGACCATTCCCTCTCATTTTCTTCAGAGTCTTCATTTGCACAGCTCTAAAGTGACCTTCAGAAAGGAGGTAAATTAGCTGGTTTCCTTTTTTAAAGCAAATTTAAGAGCAAGGCAGAAATGAAATGATCTTTTTTAATCTACATTTCCCCTACGGTCTGATCCTAGGGAAGTGAGTCCTCTGTGGATCAGGTCAACAGAGATAGTTTATTTTGCCAACCCTAAAAGTGACCTAACTTCTTGGGGAGGGAGGGACATTAGGTCAAGAATGACATAGGCCAGCCCAAAATTCCCATGGACCTGTAAGCCCTTGCCTGTTTAGAAACTAAACTGGGCTTTGGGGGAAAAAAGAGAACCGCCATCCTGCCCCCACATTTGTAAGGCAGTATCCTTGAAGCAGAGTCCCTGGGTAGTGTGAACTGTTAACATGCTTGGCTGCTAACTGAAATGTTGGAGGTTTAAGTCCACCCAGAGGCACCTCAGAAGAAAGGCCTGGCAATCTACTTCCAAATTATTACAGCCATTGAGAACCCTATGGCGCGCAGATCTACTCTGAAACACATGGGGTCACCATGAGCTGTAATCAACTCAGCAGCAACTTTTTTTTTTTAAACTCTTAAAACAGCCAGCAGCCAGATCTTTTGGGGTGGGGGAAGGGTCTCAGAAACTACCTTAACTTGAGTCCCAAAGCACTGCTGACACCTTTGGCTGGCACCCCTGAGCAGCAACTGTTAATAGATACAGGGTGACATTCTCAACCCAAACAGAACAATCCATAGCCATTCACAGAGTACCTAATAAATCCATGTACAACAGCATGGTCCTTCCTCATGATGAATGTGCATTCTTGTTGAGGAGCCCCTAGAAAGCCCCTCCTGAAATGAAAGTTCCTCTGAAGGGTACTGGGTTCTCATGTTTGCTCTCTGCTTGTTGGCCCTTCCCCATGTCCCAGCTCCCTTCCCTTTCATGCCCACAGCAGAATCTATTACTGCACATTGGCGATGAGGCAAGGTGGTTGGGAGGTGCTCCTATGTGTGCAGGGAGTTCTGTTGTTTTATAGTCAGTGCCGGCTCTGAGTGGAGGGTGAGTAAGAGCCTCTTCCTCTTGCCTCTGGGCTCTCAGCTGTTGTCCTCTCCTGCACCAACCTTCTTATTGGCCTGTTTCAAAGATGGTGCTGAGCAAGGGCGACATACGATTATTAATGGATGTTTGCAGCTGTTTTCAGTCGTGCCACAACAGCAAATGAAGGTCCCAAAAGCTTTACTCCATCCACATCATTAAGGTCGACTCTACTTTGAGGAGACAGCTCTTCCCCAGTGGTATTTTAAGTGCCTTCCAACCTGAGGGGCTCATCTTCTGGCACTATATCAGACGTATATATAGTGGTTTTAGGTTAGACAGCTGTTTCTCAAAGGGAAGGTTATTTATGGCATAGTTTCTTTTCTTTTCTCGTTTCTTTTTCTTTCTTTCTTTTTTTTTAAACAGAAATAACATCTACTTGTTCATTCTTACTTTTGAAAGTTACAACATAAGGGCAGTAATGGTTATCCATACTTGCTGGACATTGATATTACCATTTTCCATCTTGCTTATGGGAGTAGCATTTGCTTTGGATTTTAGTTGTTCTCTTTTGTACCTTGCTAACAGTTTTCTCTGCTGCCAGATATAAAAAAGCAGATATAGAAGGAGGTTTTCTTCTAGGGAGGTCTGTATAGTTCATACTGAGAATTTGTTTTGCAAATTCTGTAGGGGGGAAAAATTCATCAGTGTCTTTGATTTTATCTGTGACTGTGATCTCCAATGATTTCTGCATCTTTAGGCATAAAAATTGGCTTCTCATTTTGTAACTTGATTTGTTTTCAAACTTTTAGTTTGATTGAATCCAACTTTGAGTGTCACTTTAAAAAATGCTGTTCTGCACAGGAAACTCTTCTACAAACCAGGTTACTTTCACACTCACCTGCTGGCAGTGTTTGATTATCAGCCAACAGCGACCGGGTGTTCTTTGTGTCAAAACCACTCTAAATATGGGAGTCTGTGCTTGAGAAGACAAGCTGCGCTAATTATTCAGACCTCCTTCTTGGAAGTAATGTGCCAAAATCACCGAAGCAGAAAAGCCAGAAACAGCATGAGGCTTAGTATTGAGGGACCGTAAAATCAGAATTTCACCTCCTAATATTGCTTTGTTTTGGGATGCATCATCCTTGCCAGCTATGAGCTCATTCTTGGTCTATCTCTGGGCCAGTTGGCATCATTGCCAGTCTACAAGTGGAGAATGGGAGATGCTGCTAGCAAGCCAAATTGCTTCAAAGCCCAGTGTTCTAGCTAGAACTGGGAGCCAACTCCTCTGACTTCTCTCTAGCCCCTTGCTGCCTGAGACCACAGGGCTAAGAAAAGGCAAGCTAGAGGCTAAATCAAATTGTCTGGTGTTGCCTGAAAGCAATCTGTATTTGGCTTACCATTCAGAGGCCAGGAGAAAACCAAACAGTGGATCAAAGCAGAGGGACTGGATGAGTACAGAAATAGAGATTGGAAGAAGACAGCAGAGAATAATTAAAAATGAGGAAATTGACTGTCTAAGTCCAAGAATACAGGGTATATTCTGAATATCCTTTTATGTAGGCCATGGTGGGTCTTTTAACTGTAGGCTGAAATATACTGGATATTATACAGAAAGTACAAAATGTCCTTCGGCAGGAAATGGTAATCAAAGTAAAGCTAAGTTAAGTCATTAGTTCGGTAAATATTTATTGACTATCTCCCATGAGTCAGACTCTATAGTATTCATCTTTGCATCCTCACTGCCTATCACATGGTAGGTAGATTGAATGGATGGAGGGATGGAGGGATGAATGGACAGATGGACACATGCTCTCTATGAGATTTTATTTTAAGGACTTCCTGTCTTCTCCCTTGGGACAGCTCATGTAATGCCTGTCTCATCACTCCCAGAACCACCCCCTCACAAACCAAAAAAACCAAACCTGTTGCCGTCAAGTCGATTCCGACTCATAGCGACCCTATAGGACAGAGTAGAACTGCCCTATAGAGTTTCCAGGGAGTGCCTGGTGAATTTGAACTGCTGACCTTTTGGTTAGCAGCCATAGCACTTAACCACTATGCCACCTGGGTTTCCACCCACTCACAGGAAGGAGAATTTTCCTTAAAGAAGGCAAGTAAACATGGGCCAGTGTGCCCACAGGGAGGAAGCCTTTATATACTTTTACCCAGACTGAGTCAGGGAAAACCGTGGAGGAAGGAAGATCACACCCTAACCTACTCACAGGAGTAACATTTGCATATCACAGGCTTCATGGCAACAAGACAACACACAGGTGTGTAATCTTTGGGCCAGGCAATCAGAGCAAATTTGCCTCTGTGCCCTCCAGAGTTCCCCCACCCTTCATCCACTGTCTCTTGAGCTTGCCTCCTAAGATCTCAGCTTCAACTCAGATATAAGCAGCCAGAATCTAGGAAAGGCACACCAAGCACCATTATTTGTTGAATGCCGTCAGTGCATTGGCCTCAAACCAAATACAGAATTAGATTACTGTACCTGACCAGTTGGTTCACATTTTAAACAAATAAATAGGCAGGTAAGAGTGAACTAAGTAGTAGGAAAGGTGGAAATATACTCCAGGGAGAGGCCAGTGCCAGGGAGGGGAAACTGGTCAGTGCCTGTCATTTTGAGAACTTAAATAGGACAAGACTTAAAATATTTTAGATCTGTCTCCATGTTTTCGATCAGCCAGAGGAAGAGCAAACATGGTTGGGAGACAGAGAAGAGCCACACACTTCATGCCCTTAATGTTGATTCATCCCTTTGTGATTATTTGTGTCTTTGGATCACCACTGTGTCTTATTTGTGCCTCTGACACAACACATAGCCAGCCATGGCCAAGCAATTATTTGTTTACTTTCCATGTAGTAAACTAATATAGACCGTGAGCTCAATGACAGCAGGGACATTGTCTTTTTCAGCTCTGAATCCCAAAGCCTGATCAATAAATGCTTGTTGAATTAATATATGAGCCTCCCCCTGACAAAAATACACAACAGGGCAAGGATGACTATAAATGAGTCTCAAATGAAAGCAAGGGCCAGGATGTTAGATGCTCTGTAGTTGTTGTTAAGTGCCATCGAGTTGATTTTGACTCATAGTGATCCCATGTGACGGGATAGAACTGCCCTATGGGGTTTTCTAGGCTGTAATTTTTATGGGAGCAGATCGCCAGGTCCTTTTTCTTGTAGAGCCACTGGGTGAGTTTGAACTGCCAACCTTTTGGTTAGCAGCCAAGCACTTAACTGTTGCGCTACCAGGGCTTTAAAATAGACGTAACTTGTGGATTCCTACGTGTCCTTTCTTTGGGTGGTGCAAGCGGTTAACACACTCAGTTGCTAAACAAAAGGTTGGATGTTCAAGTCTAACCAAAGGCACCCTGGAAGAAAGCCCTAGCGATCTCCTTGTGAAAAATCAGCCATTGAAAATCCTATGGAGCATGGTTCTACCCTGACACACGTGCAGTTGCCATGAGTCGGAATCAACTCAAGTGCAACTAGAATTGTGGATTCAAGCTTTCTTGAAGAGGTAAACTTGACTGGGATCTTGAGTAGATGGGATTAAGGGTGGGAGTGGCTTCAGAATTAGGAATGCTCTCATGTCTGGCAGGGAACAGTGAGTGGACCAGTATGACTGAAGCGGGTTTGCATTTGAAAGAGAGGGTGACATACGAGAAAAGCAGGATGAGGCCATTGTGTGAAGGAGCCACTGAAGATGTTTGAAATTTAAACTTTTGGCAATGGGAAACCACTGGAGCCATTTAAACTAAACTGTAAAAAAATAAAAGGAAAAGTCAAGAGAGCTGAATCCCCCAGTGCCAGGCAAGATGAATTGGAGCATGAGGTGCTAGAGGCTAGGAGCCTGAGTAGGAGTGTAAAGCAACAATCTGTGAATCAAGTGGTAAAGTTCTGGTCTAGACTGGTGGCAGTGGGAGTCAATTTCAAGACTTGTTTTTGTTTTTTGAGATAAATTTAAAATTTGCATCCACAGTTTTCTTTTTAAATGAAGATAAAAGTAACCATAGCTAAACTTTTTGAGAGCTTACTAAATGCCAGCCAGTGTTCTAAGCATTTTGGATATAGTATCTCAACTCTTCCTCACAACAACCCTCTAACTATTATTAGCCTCTTTTGACAGATAATCAGCTGAGGCACAGAGAGGTTAAGTAACTTGCCCAAGGTAATACAGTTAGTAAGACATGGAGCCAGGATTCAAACTAGTATATAAGGCCTCACAGCTCAAAGTCTTAGCCACAAATGCCCACTTCAACAGGTTGTTGGAGGATATATGTTATGATACCAATCTTGCAAAGAAGATTTCAAAAGTGATATGTGTTATCATTCATTTGAAAAGAGACTAAAGAAACAATTCAGCTTATCTCTCAAAATAAATTGCCTATTTCATCTTAAGAAGATCAACCCAAACCAAACCCATTGCTGTCGAGTCGATTCCAACTCATAAGGAGATCGGTATACAGTAAAATTTAAAATCTGTAATAGGATAATATGCTTTTTTTTTTGCCATTTAAATATTGATTTTCCTAATTTAGAAATTAATAATATTCATTATAAAAATAAAATATTACAGAAATAACAGACATAGAGAGTGAATGTTCCATGTAATCTTAATCGCCCCCAAATTATCATCCATTGTTGCGTAGAAATTCCTCCAGGCCTTTTCTTCTATATATGCTGACATATTATCATTATTTATGTTAATAATAATCCTTTTTCACAATGGTGATCCATCCTACTGCTTTGTAACATGCTTTTACATTTCATGTATTTTAGGCATCTTTCCACGGTAAGATAGACGGTTTTATTTTATTTCCTTTAAAAGTTGTATAGGATTCAGATGTACTTTCACTTTCAGCATGACCCAGTCTGGATTCATGTTCTTTTCCAATCAGCAGAGCAACAGGTCTGATGTGACCTAGATTCTTCCTTCAATGCCACTTTTGTTCCTTTTGTGTCTTGGACAGGACTCAAGGAGAAGCAGGCTCAAGTGGGACTCAGTTTTCTGTTTCTGTGAAAATAATAGAAGCTAGCATTTATCTAGTACTTACTCTGAGCCAGCAACTATTCCTAGTCCCATTTTAGAGATGAGGAAACTGAGGCCTAAAAAAGTTAAGTCACTTGCTCAAGGTCATACAGTTAGAAATTGGAAAGTTAAAACTTGACCCTGGCTGACTCCAAAGCCTGTATATTTTTGCACCATGCTGTCTCTTTATCTTTTTTAGAAATCTTTTACCTAAACTGATTAAAATAAAGTGGTTTCCATAGCTTCATGTTGAGATCAACTGGATTACAAGTGAGCCAATAAAGATGAACTCTGCCACTTCTCTTTATGGTGCTCTTCACAAATACTAGCAGCTGAAAGGGGGAGTTGTCTAAAGGAGCACCTTTCTGCTGCTTCTCTCTCTACCAGGCCACTAGTTAGCCTGGAGTTTGACTCTCTGCTCCTCGACATCCCCAGAGGATGCCTCCTAGGACTTGAGCCTCATTTAGTATCTCTACTTGCTGTAGAGGCCATGAATGGAAAGTTACTGAGGGTTCCTTGGTTGAAGTTGTGTTCTCTGCATTCTAACTGGGCAACATGATGGCTACAGAAAGGCTATTTGAATCTACCCGGCACAACTCACACAGAAATTTCAGAGGAGCTTATTTAACTAGATGAATGTAGATAAATAATCCTGGTGGGACATCCTTAAAAGGACTTTTTTTTTGGCTTTTTGTCTACATGAACTAGACTGGTTTAACAATGAAATAAAGTAACTCTCTCCTTAGCTGTGCCAAGAAGGACATACAAGATAAACCCCGTACTCTAAGATCCTATTACTATTAATATTTTAATTATTTGGTTGTACTAAGTTTTGTTGCATCCAATTATTTCTCCCCAAAGTAAGCCTTTTCATAGAACTCTAGGGCTAAAAGAGAACAGAAAATTCAATCAGTTCACTTTCCCATCAGATCCTTTTTACAGCATTCCCCCACAGTGGTCAACTAACCTCCATTTGAACACCATCAATGAAAGTGAACTCACTAAGTCCATAAGCAGACTACTTTATTTTCAGAACATTTCGAATTACTACAGCATTCTTCTTTATATTAACTTTATCATTCGCTATCCCATAACTTCAATCCTTTCCTCCTTCTTGGGCCACACAGAAAACATCAAATGGTTTTCCCACTTTACCACCTTGCATTCTTTTGAGAACTGTTAGCATTTTCCTGCCAAGTCTTTTTTTTTTCTTTCCAGGTTAATGTCCTTAGTTCTTTCATGTTATTCCCATGCTGTGATCTTGAGTCCTGGGCCGTTAACATCTCTCTTCTTCGGCTGTGTTCTTCCAAGTCCCTCTTAGACTGTGACATCTAACACAGAATGCAATGCTCCAGGGAGGACTAGATGAGGGCAATCACCTACCTTGTTCTTAATTGTCTACTTCTGTTAGATGTGTTAAACTTAGAATTTTACCTAATTCTTCAGAAGAAAGGGAAACTGAGAAATTGTATTCTGGAAAGTTTGTCAAGAAATCAGCTAGTCAGTTTATTTTTCTTCAAGCAATAATAAACAAAAAAGAAAACCGTAGACCTAGATTTTTCATTTGTGTATTGTAGCATCTTTTGTGATATTCTATTTTTTGTAATAATATTTATCCATGGTGCCATCTATGATGGGGATTATGTGAGTGAAAATAACATTGCTTCCCTTTTCATAAGTATCTTGGAAGCACCAAAGATCAGAGTTTCTTAAAATATCTTGAAAGTAAAAGGAATGAAATATTGTAGCATATTCCTTTATAGCAGCGATTCTTTGAAGTGGTTGGCTAGCTCCTTAAAGACTAGAGCTGTTTTTTTTTTTTAGCAGCTCCACTTGCTCCTTCTTACCACCGCTCCTGCCTTGGTGGGGTTGTGTTTCTGTGATTTTATTCAGATTGCCTTGAAAGGACTCACTAGTTCACTCCTCCACCTCAGGATTTAGCTACTCACTTCAGATCCAGATTAGTTTTTATAACGTTAAAAGAAAGTAAAGTAATAGAGTAGGTTTACCTCAAAAAGCTTTCTTTGATTAGAAACAGTGACTGTGTACATGTAAGATTTGGTTACACCCTTAGACTTCTCCGGGGAATTTAGTGCTAAAATATACAGGGCAACGTGTATGTGTGTGGGTGTGGAGTACATGAAGATGGGAGAATACATTTGATGCCCATGTATCATTTTCTAAAAAGCATATGATGGGGGGATTCTGTATAGGACAGTATCACAGAAAATTAAGGAAACCATTGGCAAAATTAACATTGCCCCTCAGCCATTGGCTAAATCAAAAAGAAAGGACAAAATCTTAAAGACAAGTGAATTTAAAATAAAGGCCAACTAATTAAAGCAGAGAATATATTGGATAAGAGTGGGTATATGTAATTATATAGTAATTATGTTGAAAATGTAATTACATGCCACCAGCCAGCTACCTAAACATTTTGTTTGGGATGAAACCACCCCCTGCAACCATCCCCTTCTGATCTCAAAGACCCACACTGACTTTGTGAAGTGTGGACTATGGTGTCCTTCTCTCAGAAGGGTGACCTTTTCCAGGCCAATTAAAAGGTGCTGCTTTGAGGATATTGAAACCCATCCTCAAAGGGATAAAAGGAAATGGAAACCTCTATTAAAAGGAGCTAATGATGCCTGGAGCAGTTGGGATTAAAGTAGAACAAAGTCAGTTTTAAAAAGATCCTCCAAATCAAAGAGCTGCTTCTCTCATCAAATACCAAGAGAAAGCAAAACTGAGTCTTATATCATTCTTTCATGAAAAATGGGGCAGTGGAATTAGAATTAGCCTATTGCCTAGATCGTGGGATTTCAGTTGAAACCAGTGAGAAGTTTTTAGCAAAATTGTTTGAACTGCTTGGGAGACATGTGCTACATAAATTTGAGATTAATGTCACAAAAGATTAAACTAGTTTTTCTCCCAAATTAGATAAAATGATCCAGAAAAGTATTGCAAGGATAATAATAAAAACCAGTATGCGTAGGATTGACTTAGAATTGGTTTTTCATCTGATAAAATGTTCCTGGATTGAAATCTATCATGTGAGTGACTTTTAATATATGTAGTGATAATCATTAGGTGATTGCTGTGATTGTAGTTACTATAACCTCAGTAGGTTGTTCACTCCTTAATAGTATGTATGATAACCATCCAACAATAAGGAAGAGGTCAGGGAACTCCTAAGTTTGAAAAGGGGCTAGGCTTCCTGCCATACTTACATATCAATGGGTAATGCCTTTGCTACTTACAAAGTGGGTGGCGCTTGGTTGGTTGGTTGGCACTTGGGTGGGTTGCTGGTAAGCAGTCACGAAACCTAACAGCAGGCCACTGCTAAGTTTTCTGTTTGTTTAAATTATAAATGAACTAATTGCTCAAGCCAAAGAGCACCGGACCCTTGACACAACCAGCAGAAGCCTCTTCGTTACAAATTTGCTTGAACTCCCTCAAGATATATTTAATGGCAACCTAGCTGATGGGAAATTCACTATCACAAGCCATAGCTTTTGGACGTTGGTTATCTATCTTGCAAATTACGGCGTTGACAAAGGCAGCTCCATAGTATCCAACTTCACTGGCCCTGAACGTCGATCTGTGGTTCTAATGGTGGCTAAAACCATTATTTTAGAATTGTAAAGGTTTTCTAGAATAATAAAGCAGTTCACTCCTACTTGTATTGTGAAGCCACCTAAAGGGGCCCAGGATGCCTCTCCTCAGCTTAGAAATTCCAGGATGAATTAAGTGTTACATTCCTACATTCTTTAATTAAAAAATAATAATAATAAAAAGAAGAGTACACAGCCACTTCTGTGCAAGTGTGTATGAAGCAGATGCAGACTCATCTGGTGCTGGCAGTTGGTTTTGGTGGTTTAATAATTTGAACTAGAACGAAAGGAGGGCTGCTGAGACAAGAAAGATGGCTTGTCTTAAAAGCAAAAGACATCTGGGCCGATAAGAAGGCAGCTGAAAGAGGAGCTGAAGATAACCAAGAGCAACTGATCATAAATATGCCTCAGGGTTCATACAGAGGGTCATGCAGCTGAATGATAGGCAGAGGTCATAGTGGTAGCTTTAGAACTTATGTCCTGATTTTGATACCTCTAGGACCCTATTTTACCATGCACTCAGTCTCCAAACATTATAGGAGTCTGAATATGCATAGATGAAATGCTCAGTTTAAACATTTATTATGGGTTATGCATAGTTGATGGGCCCGTGAAGTCCCTGAGAAGTGGGTCAACCTGTGTCCCATATCACAGGCTCCTGCCTAACCTGTGCTCTTCTAAATGGCCAATAAAACTGACCTGAACAGCTTAAAGGTTTTAATCTTTACATTTCCTTTATGATCCCAAGGGGCCTAGGCCTTTCTGGAGAGGGAGTTCCAGACTTTAAGTTAACACAAGGTCAGAAATACATTTGAGTACATGTATGTATATGCGAAGTGCCCCAGCACCCACGCCCGGTGACCAGAGGCACACTCTCCCCCTCCCGCATCCTCTCAGTGACCAGCAGCATGAGTCTCCCACACCCTTGCCACCCGCCTGCCTGGGGACCATGGTATAAGCCCCATTTCCCCCTACTCGTGACCGGTGAAGCACGTCTGCCTTGCCCACCATCCCCAGCCACCCTGCCTACCTGGCGAGTGGCAGTGCACAGTCCCATGCCACCAGACCAACAACCAGCAGTGACACCCCCCCACCCCACCCAACACCCCCCCCACCGAATATCCTCCC
>NW_004444041.1:7609153-7628100 GCF_000243295.1 Trichechus manatus latirostris | reverse complement strand
AGCAGCAGCACGTGCTCCGACACTGCCAAACCAACAACCAGCGGCAGTGCCCACCCACCTCACCCATCACCCCCACCACCATGTCCACAAGATGAGCAGCAGTGCACACTCCTATACCTCCAGACAGATGACAGGTGACAGCAAGTGCCCGCCTGGCCCACCAACGCCCCTGCCACCTCACCCACCCAGCAAGCAGCAGCATGTGATCCCATACCTCTGGACT
This sequence comes from Trichechus manatus latirostris, assembly GCF_000243295.1. Classification (NCBI taxonomy): domain Eukaryota; kingdom Metazoa; phylum Chordata; class Mammalia; order Sirenia; family Trichechidae; genus Trichechus; species Trichechus manatus. Next base: position 7,627,877 of record NW_004444041.1, on the reverse strand, counting down.
GACGACAAGTGGTGATGTGCACCCAACCCACCCATCACCACCCGTCACCACCTGGTGAGCATCAGCGTGCACTCCTGCACCACTGGACCAGTGACTGGAGATGGTACACACCTGCACCACCTACCTCCCACCACCACCCTCCAACCCAGCAATAGGTAGTGAGTGCTCCTGTGCCATCAGACCAGTGATCAGCAGAGCATGCCCGCCCTGCCTGCTATGATATGTCAAAACAAAACAGAAATCTCAGGTCAAAACGGACAACGTACAATCAGTAAATAAATACATAAATAAATAAAATGACACCTTAATGCCTCAGAGACAACAGACAATAACAAATCATATGAAAAAATGGGATAAGCTAGCTCAACCAAGTGAGTAAAATAAAGGGAAGAAAACCTTCTTGAGGAAGAAATGATAATAGAACTACCTGAGAAGGAATTCAAAAGACTTATATTTAGGATTCACAAAGAGATCAAGGAAAACATAGGCGGAAAAAAAAAAAAACCCTATAATTCAGGAAAACAATGCAAGAGCAAACTGACAGACTCAATAGACAATTAGAAACTGCAGAAAAACAACAATTAGAATTTCAGAAGATTAACAATAAAATATCAGAAATAGATAACACAATGGAAGGACACAGTAGACTTGAATCAATGGAAGAAAAAAATCAGCAAAATAGAGAACAAATTCCTTGATACTAATTTGTTTGAGGAACAATGAGAAAAAATAAGGAAGAAAACCTAAGAGATATGTGCGACATCATCAAGAGGAATAATTTATGTGTAATGTGAATTCCAGAGGAGAAGGAGAAAAAAAAAAGGACAGAGAATTTTTGAAGATATATTGGCAGAAAACTTCCCAAATATCATGAAAAACAAGAGGTTTCCATCCAAGAAGGCTAACCAACCCCATATAGGATATACCCTAGAAGAAATTCTCCAAGACATGTCATAATCAAACTTTCCAAAACCGAAGACAAAAAAAGAATCCTGAAAGCAGCTCATGAAAAAAGAAATATCACTTACAAAGTGGCACCAAGAAGACTAAGCACTGATTTCTCATCAGAAGCCATGCAGCCAAAAAGGCAATAGGACAACATATAAAATCCTTAAAGAAAAGAATTGCTAACCAAGAATCATATATCCAGCAAAATTCTCTTTCAAAAAAGAATAATGAAACTAAGTCATTCCCAGATAAGCAGAAATTAAAAGAATTTGTAAAAACCAGATCAGACTTATAAGAAATATTAAAGGGAGTCCTTATGATAGAGAACCAACAACAACAGACAACAACCTGAGAAAACTAGAAATCAATAACAAAAAGAGCAAGGAAAAATAAATAAATACATGGAAACTGAATAACACATCACTTACAAACTACTGGGTCATAGAAGAAATTAAAAATGAAATAAAAAAAAATTCTTAGAATCAAATGAGAATGAAAACACAACATACCTAAACCTCTGGGACACAGCAAAAGTAGTGCTCAGAGGAAAATTTATAAATGCACGCATCAAAAAAATAAAAGGTCCAAAATCAATAACTTAACCTGACAACTTCAACAAATAGAAAAGGAACAGCAAAAGAAGTCCACAGTCATCAGAAGAAAGGAAATAATAAAGATCAGAGCACAAATAAATGAAATAGAAAAAATCAACAAACTAGAAGTTGGTTCTTTGAGAGGATTGATAAAATTGACAAACTACTGGCCAAATTGACAAAGGAAAAAAATGTGAATATGCAAATAACCAAAATAAGAAATGAAACTGGCGACATTACAACAGAACCAACCGAGATAAAGAGGATCATAACAGAATATTTTGAAAAATTGTCCTCCAGCAAATATGAAAACCTAGAAGAAATGGACAAATTTCTAGAAACACACTACCTACCTAAACTAACACAAATAGAGGGAGAAAATTTGAGCAGACCCATGACAACACAAGAAATTGAAGATGTCATAAAAAGACTCTCAACAAAAAAAGCCCCGGTCCAGACGGCCTCACCGGAGAATTCTACAAACATGCAGAGAAGAGTTGACACCAATACTACTCAAACTATTCCAGAACACAGAAAAGGAAGAAATACTCCCTAATTCATTCTTTGCAGACAGCATAACCCTGATACCAAAGCCAAGCAAAGTTACCAGAAAAAAAGAAAAAGAAAATCACAGACCAATATTCCTTATGAATATAGATGCAAAAATTCTCAACAAAATTCTACCCAACAGAATATGACAGTATTTCAAAAGAATTATACATCATGATCAGATGGGATTCATAGCAAGGATGCAAGGGTGGTTCAACACTAGAAAATCAATCAACATAATTCATCACATAAGTAAAACAAAGAAAAAGAATTGCATGATCATCTCAATTGATGCAGAAAAGACATTTGATAAAACCCAACACCCTTTCCTGATAAAAACTCTCAGCAAAATAGGAATAAAAGGGAAATTAGTCAACATAATTAAGGACAAATATGCAAAACCAATAGCCAACATTTTTCTCAATGAAGAGAGATTAAAAGCATTCCCCGTGAGAACGGGAACAAGACAAGGATGTCCATTATCACCACTCTTATTCAATATTGTACTGGAAGTCCTAGCGAGAGCAATAAGGCAAGAAAGGGAAATAAAGGTATCCAAGTTGATAAGGAAGAAGTAAAACTATTCCTATTTGCAGATGATATGATCCCATAACATAGAAAATAACCAGAGATTTCACAAGAAAGTTACTGGAACTAATAAAAGTGTTCAGCAAAGTGGCAGGATACAAGATCAATATAGAAAAATCATTTGGCTTGTTCTACCCTAACGAGAACTCCAGAAAGGAAATCAAGAAAACAGTACCATTTACAGTAGCCCGCAAAAGGATAAAATACCAAGGAATAAATCTAACCAGGGACATAAAAGACTTATACAAGGAAAACACTACTCCAAAAAACAAAGAGACCTACATAAATGGGAAAACATTCCATGCTCATGGATTGGAAGATGTAACATTGTAAAAATGTTAATACTACCCAAATGTAATGTGATCCCTATCCAAATCCTGATGAAATTCTCTAACAAAATGGAAAAACTAATCTCCAACTTTATATGGAAAGAGGCCCCAAATAGCTAAAGTAATATTGAAGAGGAAGAGGAAAGTAGGAACCCTCACACTTCCTGATTTCAGATACTATTATGCAACCACAGTAATCAAAACAGTTTGGTAATGGTACAACGACAGACACATAGACCAATGGAACAGAACTGAGAACCCAGAAGTAAATCTATCCATCTATGGACAGCTGATCTTCAGCAAAGGGTCGAAGTCCATTCAGTGGGGAAGGGACAGCATCTTTAAAGAATGGTGCTGGCACAACTGGATATCCATTTGCAGAAAAATGAAACAGAATCCGTTCTTCACACCATACACAAAAGTTAACTCAGTGGATAAAAGACCTAAATGTTTAAACTAAAACTATAAGGTTCCTAGAATATAACATAGGGACAAAGCTAGGCATCCTAATTTTTGGCATAAACACACTATCAAATGCAACTAAAAATGCACAAACAACAGAAGAAGAGCTAGATAACTGGCACCTCCTAAAAATTAAATACTTATGGTCATCAAAAGCCTTTACCAAAAAAGTAAGAAGAGAACTTACAGACTGGGAAAAAAATTTTGGTAATGATATATCTGACAAGGGTCTAATCCCTGAAATATATGAAAAACTTCAACAACTCCACAAGAAGACAAACAATCCAATCAAAAAATGGGCAAAGGACATGAACAGACACTTCACCAAAGAGGACATTCAGGTGACTAACACATGAAGAAATGCTCGTGATCATTAGCCGTTAGTAAGATGCAGGTCGAAACTACAATGAGATTCCATCTCACCTCTGCAAAAATGGCACTGATCAAAAAAACAGAAAACAACATATGCTGGTGAGGTTGTCGGGAGATTGGAACTCTTATACACTGCTGATGGGATTGTAAAATGGTATGACCACTATGGAAAACAGTGTGGCACTTCCTCAAAAAGCTAGAAATAGAAATACCTTATGATCCAGCAGCCCACTTCTAGGTATGTATCCTAGAGATATTAGAGCAGTGACAAGAATAGATATATGCACACCCATGTTCATTGCACCATTAAACACACAATAGCAAAAAGATGGAAACAACCTAAGTGCCCATCAGTGGACAAATGGATGAGCAAAATTGTGGTACATGCATACAGTGGAATACTATGCAATGATAAAGAATAATGATGAGTCGGTGAAACATCTTATAACAGGGATGAATCTGGAGGACATTATGCTGAGTGAAATAAGTCAAACACAAAGGGACAAATATTGCATGATACCACTTTTATAAAAAGACAAGAATAAGTATACATACAGAAAACGTTCTTTGATGATTACCAAGGATAGGAGGGGGTGAAAAGGGGTATCACTTACTAGATAGTAGACATGTGTTGATTCTAGTAATGGGAAAGGCAATACACACTATGGAGGTAGTCAGCATAACTTGACCAAGGTAAATGAGGACACTGAGAGGTACACACGAATAAAGGACAGCTACGGTAAATGCTATAACATATACAATTTTGCAACAATAGTAAGAACAAGCAAAAAATATGTGAGTGTTTACATAGGTAGATATGTATGCTCTATGAGTGTGGCAAGACATATAGGAGTTCATGCACATGCATATATAGGTATATTTGTAGGCATATGTATATATATGTTTGTGCTGCATATATATTCATATATACAATAAAGCACATAGTAGGCATAGTTATGGATACTTCCTAGACATGCTTGAACACCTCATGGGATTGATTTACTGGGTTTGAAGATTCAGGACCATAGTCTCGTGGGACATCTAGGTCAATTAGGCATAACTAGGCATAACTTAGTTCATAACTTAATGTTCTACATCCTAGTTTGGTGAGTAGCATTTGGGGCCTTAAAAACTTGCGAGCGGCCATCTAAGATACAGCTATTGGTCTCTTCCCATCTGGAGCAAAGGAGAGTGAAGGAAACAAAAGACTCAAGGAAGAAATTAGTCCACAGGACTAATGGCCCATGCAAACCACATCCTCTTCTAGCCTGAGACCAGAAGAACTAGATGGTGCCCAGCTACCACTACCATCTGTTCTGACCAGGGACACGGTAGAAGGTGCTGGTTGGAATAGGAGAAAAATGTAGAACAAAACTCAAATTCTTAAAACGACCAGACTTACTGGACTGACAGAGACTAGAGGAATCCCTGAGACCATTGCCCTAAGATACCCTTTTAACCTGGAACTGAAGCTACTCCCAGAGGTCACCTTCAGCCAAATAGTAGATTGGCTTATAAAATAAACAACGTCAACCATGAGGAATGTGCTCCTTTAAACAATCAAGTATATGAGACCAAATGGTCAACATTTATGGAAAAACAACGATGAGAAGTCAAGGAGGGGCGGGGAAATGGGATGGATGGAAACGGGGCAGGCAGAGTGGAAATGGTGAGAGTGTTGACACATTATGGGGATTGTCACCAATGTCATAACAATTTGTGTATGAATTGTTGAATGGGAATCTAATTTGCTGTATAAACTTTCACTAAAACACAATTTAAAAAAAATTGCCATCGAGTCAATTTTGACTTATAGCAACCCTATAGGACAAAGTAGAACTGCCCCGCCCCATAGGGTTTCCAAAGAGCGGCTGGTGGATTTGACCTTCCAACCTTTTGGTTAGCAGCCGATCTCTTAACCACTGTGCCACCAGGGCTCCAAAACACAATAAAATATTTAAAAAAAAAAAAAAAAAAAGAACTGAATTCACTTAGGTGTGATACTGTGAAGTGAGCTAGTATGCAGAATTGCTCTTTAAACTTAAAACTGTATTATATAGCTATGTAATTTATATCCATTATGATTATCATTTCTTCCACTAGTGCCACTAGGCTACCAGGGTTAGAAATCCTATATTGAGGTCTTCCATGTCCCAAGCCCTGTTCTAGACTAGGATTTCTCAACCTCAGCACTATTGACATTTTAGACTGAATCATTCTTTGTTGTAGGGGATAGTCCTGCATATTGTAGGATGTTGAGCAACATCTCTGGTTTCTACCCACTAGCTACTAGTAGAACCCCCACACCAATTGTGACAGCCCCACATGTCTCCATACCTTGCCTAATGTCCCCTGGGGGGCAGGGATCACACCTGGTTGAGAACTACTATTCTAGACATGATGTGTTTGAGATGGGATGTGGCATATGCAAAGAGCATGGACCATGGAGACACATTCCTTTCTTCATTCCTTCATTCACTTTATTTATTGAGTCCTTGCTGTGTGTCTGGAGCTGTGTTAGATGATGGAGGAACAAAGATAAATCAAAGATGGGTTTTGTCTTAAGGAGAAGGGTCTTGTAAGGGAAAAAAACTCATTAATAAATTACCAATCAGTGTGGTAAATGCAATGAAATAGACATCCACAGGATTTGGGAGCTCATGATCATGGTGGGAGTAGAGAGCTACTGACCCAGCCTGGGACTAGAAGCTGGAGGCATCGAGGAAGCTTTCCTGAGTTACCTAGTCTGAGTTGAGTTTTAAGATAAGTAGACCCACTAGGATGACTTTTAAATTTTAAAAACAGGAAAATAAAGGTGTTGGCAAGGATGTGGAGAAATTGGAGATTGGAGCCCTCGTGCATTGCTGGTGGGAATGTAAAATGGTGCAGCCACTATGGAAAACAGTTTAGCTGTTCCTCAGAAAGTTAAACAGAATTAATTTATGACCTAGCAATTCCACTCCTATGTAGATACTCAAGAGAATTGAAAGCGAGGGCTCAAACAGATACTTGTACACTAATGTTCATTGCAACATTATTTACAATAACCAAAAGGTGGAGACAACCTAAGTGCCCATCAAGAGATGAATAGATAAAATATTGTATATTCATACAATAGAATATTACTCAGTCATTAAAAGGAATGAAGTGCTGATACACGCTACCACATGGATGAACTTTCAAAACATTATCCTAAGTGAAATAAGCCAGAAACAAAAGGACAAATATTGTATACTTCCATTCATATGAAATATGTAGATTAGGCAAATTCATACAGACAGAAGTAGATTAGAAGTTACCAGAGGTGTGGGGGGTGGGTAGTAGCAAGTTATTGCTTAATGTGTACAGAGTTTCTGTTTGGGGCGATGAAAACTTTATAGCTAATTGTGATGATCGCACAACATTTTGAATGTAATTAATGCCACTTTATTATATAGTTAAAAATGGTTAACATGGCAAACTTCATGTTACATATATTTTACCACAATAATTTTTTTAAAATACAGACCAGTCAAAATCCCCCCCCCCCACAAAAAGATAAGTAGGTGCTAACCAGGTGAAGGAGGTGAGAACATTAAAGGAGCATTGTAAGACAAGACAGGTGAAAACAAGCCTAGAGTGTGTGTTGAGTGTTGTACAGGGAATGTTAAAAGTCCAGAGAGGTAGACAGGATGACCTTGTCTTCGCACTAAGAGCTTGTACTTTATCCTAGAAGAGTGGACCCACTGGAGGGTTTTAAGTGAGGGAGTGACATGCTTTTGTCTAAACCAATTGCATTGGTAAGGATGCAGAAAATGGATTTCAGGGGCAGAAGAGTGCAAGCAGAAAGACCACTTAGGAGGCCAAGAGATAAGGAGGGTCTGAACTAAGACAATGGAAGTAGGGGAGAGATTTGAGAAACATCTCAGAAATAAATCGGCATGACCTAGTGACTGGATGTGGGAAATGAGGAAGAGGGAGAGTTCAAGGATGACTGCCTGGCATAATTGCTATAAGGTGCCTTTCAGTGTCTAGCACGTAAGAAGTTCTCAGTGAATGGTGACCATTATATTCTGCTATCATGTAAACTTCTTGTTATCCTCATTTTGCAAATGAGGAAACAAGGTCAGAGAATAAAAGTGGTTTGCCCAAAGTCACACAGCTGGTTTGAGCCCTCTTGGACTGTCTCAACTCCTACCCTATGGTAGTACATAGCTTTGGCTAAGCGGGGACTGAATATGTGAAAACGAATTCACTCAGAAAGAAGTGGACTTGGTGACTATTGGCTCTTATGCTTGGTAAGTGCTCAGTATTTATTGAGTGGAGGAACGATTTCATTGTAAATTATACCTATATAGACATATAATTTTCATATGTTCTAAATTGTTAAGGGGAAGAAGAAATAGCTTACCAAATATTTTGCAAATATCACCCACCTGGCCTGAAGCTTTAGTCTCTTCTCAGGTTCCTGGCACCTATAAGTAAAATCTTGAGACCATGAAGTCCGTTGTTCTGCCTCTTTGTTTAAACTTCAGTATGTCTCTTCAAACCCAGAGCCAGGGATATAGGTGCTTGTTAAATGATTTGTCATTTGCGTTATTTTATTAGCACCACCATTAAATTCTAGGCTAATAAGAGGACCTTCAGTTCTATTGTTATTTCTACCCGAAAATATTACATGTGACAAAGACTAAGAATTAATGTTGGATAGGACAAAGGCGAGAAAGTCAAAGGACTGAAGATTGAATCTTATGGATGTTATTAAGATAAGCAAGAAGAAATTCCTGTGTTACTTCTCTCCAGGAATGCTCCACATCTAGACTTCAAAGCCCCTAGAAAACCAAGATACAAAGTATAGGATTAGTTGTGCAATTTACTTCTATTTTAAGAAAGTGTCCAAAAAGGCCAGTTAAGCCTATCTGACAACAGTGACAGGTCTCAACATCAGAAAATTCAGGAATGATTATAGCCTGTACAGCTCTCAAGGCCTGTAAGGATTGCCAGGGAATGTCACTGGGATTTATCTCTCAGGATCACCTTCCTTCTCACTGCTGGGGGAGAAAGTTCTGGATCTGGATGGAAGAAGATTCACAGCACTCCAGTTACCTGTAGCTACTCAGAGCTGTTATCTGTGCATGTGAGTTTTTGTACCAGAGCTGAGAATGGAGACAGTTGCAATTTTTTACTCCTGAAATTATAAAATAGAGACTCACTTATACCAGGGCCCTCTGCAGTGGCTCACTTCTTACCCTGTAGAATTCAGGATTTCCTCGATCTGGGGTCAGGGCCTCACACAGAGTGAGTCTACCAGGAGAGCTGGCCAGGAGTTCCTCCTTCCTGCTTGGGTTCCATCTACAAGGGAGCCCATGTAAGTATTTCTTGTGCATTTTTACTACCAGAGCCTCCTAACCATTCCCAAGTCAAAGCTTGGCTCTCTACTCCAAGCAGGGCCTTGAACTCTGGTTCATCTTAGTGACTGTTACTGAACAATATGTTATTAATATTATTGTTTCCTAAAAAATCTTTTCTAAATTTAAATTACAGGTAACCATAATATCTCTCCCCTTTAAGCCTATACCAGGGTGTTAACTCCGACTCATGGCGATCCCATGCGTGTTAGAACGGAACTGTTCTCCATAAGGTTTGCAGTGACTGACTTTTCAGAAGTAGGTCTCCAGGCCTTTCTTCTGAAGCACGTCTAGGTGGACTCAATGCCTACCTTTCTATTAGCAGCTGAGGGTGTTAACTCATTCACCGTTTACACCACCCAGGGACTCCCTGTAAGCCTGTTCTTGTTGTGTGCTGAGTCGGTTCCGACTCATAGCGACCCTGTATGACAGAGTAAAACTGCCCCATAGGGTAGGCTGTAATCTTCACATGAGCAAATCTCCAGGTCTTTTCTCGTGCAGAGCAGCTGATGGGTTCCAACCTCAACCTTTCATTTGGGTTAGCAGGTGAGCACTTAACCATTGCGCCACCAGGGCTCCTTCTATTAAGCCTAAAACTCATTGCTGTTAAGTTGATTCTGACTCATAGCAACCCTGTATGACAGAGCAGAATTGCCTCATAGAGCTTCCAAGGCTGTAAATCTTTATGAAAACAGACTACCATATCTTTCTCCAGCGGAGCCACTGGTAGGATCAAACTGCAAACCTTTCGGTTAGTAATTGAGTGCTTGCTTAACCATAGTGCCACCAGGGCTTCCTTCCCTTAAGCCTAAAACCAAATAAAGACCAAACCCGTTGCCATCTAGTCAATTCCAACTCATAGTGACCCTATACGATAGAGTAGAACTGCTCCATAGAGTTTCCAAGGAGCGTCTGGTAGATTCAAACTGTCGACCTTTTGGTTAGCAGCCATAGCTCTTAACCACTATGGCACCAGGGTTTTCCTTTAAGCCTCAGACCCATTGCCGTCAAGTCGATTCTGACTCATAGCGACCCTATAGGACAGAGTAGAACTGCCCCATGGGGTTTCCAAGAAGCTGCTGGTGGATTTGAACTGCCGACATTTTGGTTAGTAGCTAAGCTCTTAACCACTACGCCACTAGGGCTCCCTTTAAGCCTGAGCAGTGGCTACTCCTCCAGGTAAAATACTCTTGACAGATAACCCCCTTTGCCTTACTGTACTCTTCCTTCAGTTCTCCATTTAGAGGTTACTTCCTCTGCTCTTCCTGGCCTCTCTTGTCATTGCATAGCCCCTGGCAATAGCCCTTCGCTCTGTATTGTAATGTTAATTATCTGTCAAAGACCTTAGAGTTTCTTTGGGAGCCAAGACTGCTGCTTATTTATTGTAGTATCTACAGTGATGGACACACAGTAGGCTGTAAATGAACGCTTGAACTGAATTGGAGCACTTCGGAAAGCGCGGGGGCTTTGCGGGCAAGTTATGTGGACTTGAGTTCACGTTGTGCCGGTTGCCAGCTGTATAACTGAAAACATCACTTGCTCTTGCTGAGCCTCAGTTTTCCCATATGAAAATAATAATACTTGTCTTCAAATGTTGTGGAAAGTCTGACAGTTCCTGGCACATAAAAACCAGTTGCCGTTGAGTCGATTTCAGCTCATGGAGACTTCATGTGTTTCACAGTAGAACTGCTCCATAGAGTTCTTTTGGCTGTGACCTTTCAAAAGCAGATCGCTCGCTAGGTCTTTCTTCTGAGGTGCTTCTGGGTGGGTTTGAAGCACCAGTCTTTCAGTTAGTAGCTGAGTGCTTAACTGTTTGCACCTCCCAGGGACTCTTCCTGGCACATAAACCAAAAACCCATTGCCATGGAGTCGATTCTGACTCATGGTGACCCCATGTGTTACAGAGAACTGAGTTCCATAGGGTTTTCTTGACTGTAATCTTTATGGAAGCATATCACCAGGCCTTACTTTCCAGGTGCCGCTGGGTGGGTTCAAACTACCAACGTTTAGGCTAGTAGCCAAGTGCAAACTGTTGTGACTCTTGGTGCTTAATAACTGTGTTTATTCCTTTGATGATTACCCTAGATTGAGGATTAGAAGTGCCTTACAAACAGTTTATGCTGGGTCGTTGATATGGTGGGAAGTCTCACTCTAAGTATCCACATGTGTATTTTTTATAATTTTGCATGGTGTCTAATTACGAGGGACAGTCGTATAGAATGGAAGAAACAATACTTGAGGTCATGGACCAGGTATGAGACACTTTGTGATCTTCTCTCCTACTATATGACATGCACATTCATTTGGAACTACCCACTCTGTTCAAGGCTAACTTGTCCTTAAATGTGCCTGCTCATTACTAGCTCTGAAAATTTTAAATGGAATCTCAATTACCATCCCACTTAAAACACTTTCCTTATGGTTCAAGGTGTGCTCAGTTCTGTTAAAGTAATCAAATTGTGAGTGTGCTGCCTGTTCAAAGTCCCCTGGTGATTTAGACTCTGTTTCTATGGTGCAATAGTGACATCCGTTGGCCTGTTGTGCTAATTATAGAAGAAGCTTGCTTCTCAGTTCTGCAACTGTTTGATTTCCTGATATAGAGACACAAAGAGAACAGGGTGTCCCCTGGCCCAACAAGCAAGTCACACTACTGCTCAGTGTCTGGTCCTCTGTACACGGGGCTGGTTTTGGCATCCTTCCCAAGGATATATGTTCTAAAATCAGTGCCACCTGTGTCTTCCCTTATGGTCATGAGTTCAGTAGGCTCAAGAGTTGTGGTGTGCCATAAAGTCGATTCCAACTCATAGAGACCTTGTAGGACAGAGTAAAATTGCCCTAGAGGGTTTTCAAGGCTATAATCTTTATGGGAAAAGATCTCAAGGTCTTTTCTCCTGCAGAGCAGGCAGGAGGGTTGAAACTGCTGACCTGTTGCTTAGCAGCCAAGTGCTTAACCATTGTGCCACCAGAGCTCCTTGGTTCAAGTAGGGCTGTAGGGAAACCATGGATTTGGGATCCAGATTTACTAGTGAAATGTGTACCCATCCCATTGCCGTTGAGTCAATTCCAACTCACAGCGACCCTATAGGACAGAGTAGAACTGTCCCATAGGGTTTCCAAGGCTGTAATCTTAATGGAAGCAGACTGCCACATCTTTCTCCCTCGGAGTGAATGGCGGATTTGAACTTCCCACTTTTGGCTAGCAGCTGAGCACTTAACCATTGTGCCACCAGGGCTCCTTCGTGAAATGTGTAAGCCAGGACAAATCACTTAACCTGTGAAGCTTTTCCTCGTTGATAAAGTGAAGCTAAAAACAATACTTGTTTTGTAGCCACCAAGGGCTTTTCCATACATTTTATAATAAATTCCCACAATCCCACAACGATTGTTGTTCGAATGGAAAGCTGAGCACCCAATTACAGGTTCTCAGACCTCAAGCCTTGGTGAGTCGTATTCACCATTCTAGATGGAATTAACCAAATCATTACAGAATACCTGCTTCATTTCTGGAAGCACCCTGGGGAGAGGTTCCAAAGATAGAAAATCAGGGAGAAGTTCGTGTGGCTATAGGTATGAGACTGAGCTGCGAATGGATGCCTTCACGTAGAAAAAGATATGCAGTGCTGGTTTCATCTCCATAGAGAATATAATAGGAAATGGCAAGAATAAAAATATTCATTTTTACCTACTGTGTGTCAGATACTCTGTTAAGTGTTAGGAATCAAGGATTAACAAGACAGACATGTTCCATATCCTCAAGACCTCGTTGTCAAGAGGGGGTAAAGACCAGGAACAGTGAATTGTAATAGGTGGTAAGTGTCATGTCAAACATCCCTGCAAGATGTTACGGGAGCACCCTTCCAACCCCTAGCTCCAATGTGTGTGTGTTTGGGCGTGTGTGTGATTGGTAGAATCCGAGTAGCGGCTAATGTAGGCACCTTTGCATCAAAAAGCAGGGGAGCCATCTCAATTTGACTCAAAGCCAAAATATCAAACACTTCTCCGTATCAAATCCAAGGAGATTGCAAAATTGACAGGTCATATACGTAACACTTACATTAAAAAAAAAAAAAAAAATTCCCAGGGATTCAGTAGCATCTTGTATCTTTTCCTAGTAAATCTTTTTTTGGAAACAGTGAATTTGTAACTAATTTGCAGTATATGTTGCCAAACCCATTATGGACTCACTGTTAAAGCTTTTTCAAATCATCACTATGATTAAACAAACAAAAAAAATTGACTCATCTGAAAAAAAAGAATCTCACTCAGATTCCATTATTCCATCTAGGGCTGGCCACCTAACAGGAAAACTTGGTTATTAAATCATTTAATTTTAATTCTCGTTGTAAAGACTCAACAGAGCTTCCCAATATGAACTTCCTCTCCCGAGAGGGTTGGGTGCATCACTTCTGCATTTACATGTGGAACTTTCTGAGGACAGAGGCCAATATCAGACCCAAGACACCTTGCCAAACCAGTGAGCCCTACAACCATCAGTTCTTTACTCCTTCCACTATCTAATCATTAGGGCTTCTATCAAAAAAGTGTAGCCCACATTTTAAAACATCACTTCTCATATTTGTCATTTGGTTTAGAACCACATGTTGGACAAACTGAGAAGATTTTAACCTCCAATTGTTGGTTGTATTTAGAGTCCTTACACAAGCACTGAGCTGTAAATCAGAGATATTCAGTGTAGTTGCAATGGGTTTTGAGAAGTCTCTTTTACGGAGTAATAGAAGATGAGTTCATTTAACTGAAGCAACTCGTGTATTTTCCCCAATGTGTTCATGCTAAAGAAACCAAGAACAATGCTGCACAGGCATATCCTCAGTAGCCGTCAGAGCCAAGGCTGCTGCCCCTCTTGGGTGTTGCCCCTTAGCCGTCAGCCCTGAGAGCACCCACCCAACCCACCTCTTCCTCACTCAGGAGTCTCACACACTGCCCCTTGACTCTGCACGCCCCAGCTCCCTTCCAGAGCCCTTCTTGCTTGGGTAGCTCCAGCACCATCAGTATCTTTGCCATCTATCTTTTAGCATTTGAGACTTGGGCATAAAATAAACCCATGGTAGTCCTTTGCAGGGCCAACCAGTAAGTATGTCAGGTGACTGGAGGGTTTGTGGATAGGTCTCACTGTCCAAAATATCTTACCCCCCATATGCTTGTGGCCCAATACACCTCTGTTGCCTCTGTTAGGGACTGGTCCATTTGGGTTATCTCCTGTCCTGTCTGCTTTTAAATGAATACCCCTAGGAGAGAGTCATTAACACTTTAGGGATAACTAGTCTGTCACAGAGTTGAATTCTTTTTTAAAATGTGCTTGTTAGTATATTTTAATTGAGAGATAATTTATGAACCAAAATGTACAGATCGTAAGTGTAACAGTTCCATGAGTCCTAACAAATGCATACACCTGTTTAATCCACACCGAGATATAGACCATTTCCATTATTCCCATTCCCATTATTCCAGAAAGTTCCCTGTGCCCCTTCTCAGCCACCCCCCACCCCACACACACACATTGTTTGGATTTATTTCACCATAAATTAGTTTCGTCTATTCTAGAACTTCTTATAAATGCAATTATACAGTATGTGCTTTTATGTGTTGGTATTCTTTCAGTCAGCATAATGTTTTTTAATTTCATCCATGTGTTGCTTGTATTAGTAGTTCATTGTTTATCCATTCTTTGTCCTGTTAATAGACATTTGGGTTGTGTCTAGTTTGCGGTATTATGAATAAAGCTACTATGGATAGTTGTGTAGTCTTTTTGTGGACATATGTTTTTATATCTCTTGGGTAAATACCTAAGAGTGAAATGTTGGATCATAGGGTGGGTGTACTTTTGACTTTTTAAGAAACTTCCATACCATTTTCCAAAGTGGTTATTACCATTTTATAATCCAGTTCCACTTGGTCTACAACTCCCCCAACATTTGGTGCTGGCAGTTACATTCATTTCCTATTGCTGCATAACAAATTACCAAAATGTAGCAGCTTATGGAATTGACCAGATGGCAACCAACAACAACAAGCAGTTTAAAACAGCTCAACTATATTAGCTTACCGTTCTGTAGACCAGAAGTCCTGCATAGCTTAGTTGGGTTCCCTGTGAAGGGTCTTCAAGGGCAGGAGGACTGGGCTCTTATCTGGAGACTCTGTGGAAGAATCCACTCCAAGCGTATTCAGGTTGTTGGTTGAATTCAGTTCCTTGTGGTTGTAGGATGACGTTCCTGTTCCCGTCAGCTGGGGGTTGCTCTCTGCTTCTGAAGGCAGCTACATTTCTTCTGATGTGGCCCCCATGTTGAATTTCCCTGGTGCTTTGAATCTCTCTGACATCCTCGTCTGCTGCCAGCCAAAAAATACTCTCTATCTTTAGAAAGGCTCATCTGGTTGAGTCAGGCCTACCTGGATAATCTCTGAGTCCTAAGATCAATTGACTTGGCACTTTAATTGCATCTTCGAACACCTTATACCGCCACCACCACCACCAATTGCTATCAAGTCGATTCCAACTCATGGCAACCCCGTGTGTGTCCGAGTAGAGGTGTGCTTCATAGGGTTTTACAATGGCTGATTTTTTTAGTAGATTGCCAGGCCTTTCTTCCAAGGCAACTCTGGGTAGACTCAAACCTCCAAACTTTCAGTTAGCAGCCAAGCATGTTAACCATTTGTACCACCCAGGGACTCCAGCTCTCTTCACAGAACGGAGCGGAGCAGATGGTGCCATTGAGTCGATTCCAACTCATAGCGACCTTATAGGTCTCTTCACAGTAGTACCTAAATTAATGTTTGATTGAATAACCAAGGAATCAGGGATCTTGGGGCCTCTTTAGAATTCTGCCTACCATAGTAGTCCATGGTGAAGTCTTAAGCCAGCTTCACTTTTCTTTATCCAGTTGCTTTCAGAGCTTGAAATTCAAATATATTTTCCTCCTAAAGAATTGTCCCTATTGTGGTTTCAATAACTATCCCTTAGTCTTTGTGTTCTATGCATTTATATAATTCATTGCATTTAAGACATCCAAATGTGTCACTGATGTTGAATTTTGACAGTCCCATCCACCATGATCAGGCCAATTAACTAGCAATATTAAGAGACTAGGAAACTTAGACACAGGTTAAAGTGATTTGACAAAGTTGATTTTTGTTTTTTCCTAGTGCTTCTTATAACTGGTTATAGAGTTGAAAGTTAATATTTTTTTGTGATAGACTTCATTTTTTAGAGCAGTTTTAGGTTTACAGAAAAAATGTGCTGAAAGTACAGAGTTCCAGTTTATTGCCTCTCCTCTGCACATTATTTCTCCTATTAACATCTTGCATTCCTGTGGTACATTTGTTACAATTGATGACCTGATATTGATACATTATTATTAAGTAAAGTCTATAGTTTACATAGAAGAGGGACACTGGTGGTACAGTGGTTAAGCGCTGGGCTGCTAACCAAAAGGTCAGTGGTTTGAACTCACCAGCCACTCCACTGGAGCAGAATGTGGCAGGCAATCTGCTTCTGTGAAGATTTACAGCCTCGGAAACCCGATGGGGCAGTTCTACTGTCCTACAAGGTCACTATGAGTTGGAATCGACTTGACGGCAGTGGGTATAGTTTACATGAGGGTTCAGTCTTTATGTTGTACAGTCCTATGGGTTTTGACAAATATTTAATGTCATGTGTCCACCATTATAGTATCATATAGAATAGAAAGCTAATATTTTAATTGTGTAACTAGAATAATATAATTTAGGGTTGAAAAGTGCCAAGATCTTTATAGTCCAACTGAGAATCAGATAAATTAATTCACAGAGTTGGTTAGAATCAGAGATGAGTCCAGAGCCCATTATCTCTAGATTCCTGGGCCACTGCTGTGTCCACTACACTCAAACCCCAACTTGATCCTAGAGGAGTGTTGGGTCCTGCAAGGGGAAGACTTTTTGAAATTTGCTGATTTAAGTCACCATGTAAATCTCTGATGATCTAGAAAATATTTGTTGAAAATCATGCATAGATTATAGTGTCTTCTTAGTTCCACGTGTCTAAATCCATTCCAGTAAAAGTTGATCTTTTGTTAGCTTGAAACAAACTGGGGGAGGAAAGGAGACAAAGGGGTCTGACATGCTAATGTTTAGATGCTAAGATTTTAGGAGTCCTTGATTCTCTGCTTTGTGATGACGAGTACCCTGCTTGCAATCTCATTGGACTTGGCGACTCATGCGTTTCCCCCTTACAGAGGATAAAATAATTATATACCTGACCTTCACAAAACTCTTATAAGACCCCTTATTTTCAAGATCAATTCCAGAGAAGTTAGTTGCGAAGTCACACAACTTGCAAAAGTCAAGACTAGAGCCCAGGTCTCCTGTACAGAATGTTGGCGATGTGGACAGTGGTGGGGTGAGTGGTGGCTGTGGTGTGGACGGTGTTGGTGGTGCAGGCAGTAGAGGTAGTGGTAGTGGTGTGGGCAGCGTTGGTGGCTTTGGGCATTCCCCTCCCTTACAGAGAATAAAATATATACCTAATCTTCACAAAACTCTCATAAGGCCCCTATTTTCAAGATGAATTGCAGAGAAATTAGTTGCAAAGTCGTACAACGTGCAGAGTTAAGACTAGAATCCAGGTCTCCTTGTTGCTTTACTTCAGAGGCAATAACTGGCAGTATACCAGCCCAGTCTCTCCAGAAGCTGTTTTTTTTTTTTTTTTTAATCTTTTAAATTTTTATTATTGTACTTTAGAAGAAGGTTTACAGAACAAATTAGCTTCTCATTAAACAATTAGTACACATATTGTTTTATGACATTGGTTAACAACCCCACAACATGTCGACACTGTCCCTTCTTGACCTTGGGTTCCCTATTACCAGCTTTCCTGTCCCCTGCTGCCTTCTATTCCTTGCCCCTGGGCTGGTGTGTCCCTTTAGTCTTGTTTTGTTTTATGGGCCTGTCTAACTTTTGGATGAAGGGTGAACTCAGGAGTGACTTCATTACTGAGCTAAAAGGGTGTGTGGGGGCCATACTCTCGGGGTTTCTCCAGTCTCTGTCAGTCCAGTAGGTCTGGTCTTTTTTTTTGTGAGTTAGAATTTTGTTCTACATTTTTCTCCAGCTCTGTCTGGGACCCTCTATTATGATCCCTGTCAGAGCAATCAGTGGTGTAGCCAGGCACCTTCTAGTTGTGCTGGACCCAGTCTGGTGGAGGCTGTGGTAGTTGTGGTCCATTAGTCCTTTGGACTAATCTTTCCCTTTGGTCTTTGGTTTTCTTCATTCTCCTTTACTCCAGATGGGGTGAGACCAGTGGAGTATCTTAGGTGGCTGTCCAGAAGCTGTGTTTTGTTTGGTCCACACAGTGTTGTTGTTTTTCTATTCATTTCCAACATTCAAACATTGAAAATTTTCACGTAAAAATCCAGGTGTCCAAATGTTCTACATTCTACCTTGGTGAGTAGTGTCTGGGGTCTTAAAAGCCTGTGAGCGGCCATCTAAGATACTCCACTGGTCTCATCCCTTC
>NW_004444041.1:7548663-7608617 GCF_000243295.1 Trichechus manatus latirostris | reverse complement strand
TGTCATAAGACAATATGTGTACTACTGTTTCATGAGAAACTATTTGTTCTGTAAGCCTTCACCTGAAGTACAATAAAAAAATAAAATAAAATCCAGGTGTCCAGCTTTCTCTGAGAAGTTGGGAGTTCTGGTAATGGTGGATCTACTCTTCTGAAGGCAGGAGTATGGTTGGAGTGGCCCTTTACGCAGCCTACCTGGCTCACTTCACCTGTTTGCTTTCCTGAGCTCTGTAGGGATTTGAGTCGTGACACCTGCCTTACCTAAGCTCCAGTTTTGAGACATCTTGCCTGACTGTTCAAACAATGTCTTATCTGGGCTATGCGTACCAGGTATATTTGGCTCTTGTTTCCTGACAGTTAAAGATAACAAGCCAGATTTTCAAAATGGGTGAGCCACTTCCTGGGATTAAGTTAGCCATGTTGAAAGAGGCACTTTCTCTGTAGACCCATAGTCAGTTACTGGCACTCAGCATTCATATAATTTCAAAAAATACTCTTTTTCTCACAGGCTAGCTTACTCCTCAGAAAATTTTAACTTTAACTAAATAAAACATTTGCCATTTGTGAAGTCAAAGAGTTAATTTAGGAAAGCCACCTTTTTGCCTAAAACCAGTTGCTGTTTTGAGTCGACTCCAACTCATGGTGACGCCATGTGTGTCAGAGTAGAACTGTGCTCTATAGGGTTTTCAATGGCTAATTTTTCAAAAGGAGATCACTAGGCCTTTCTTCTGAGGCACTTCGGGGTGGATTTGAACCTCCAACCTTTCAGTAGCAGCTGAGCACATTAACTATTTGCACCACACAGGGATTCCTTTTTGCGTAAAGAGCTTACTAAACCTTATTTCTTTGGAGGAACCTCTGTGTAACTATGAAATGTATACGGTAAAGTTGTTCATTGATAATAATTCTTAAGTTTTTACAGTCAGAATCCCTTGTTGACTGACAGCTGTCAACCTTAGCTGCTCGTGAGAATCACCTAAGGAGCTTTAAAAACTAATGATGGTGGGGATCTAACCCCAGAAATTCTGATTCAAGTGGCTTGGGTTGGTCCTGGATCTCTAGGTTTAAAGACTTTCCAGGTGATTCAGATGTGCAGCCAAGGTTCAGAACCATTGACTTAGAGGGAAAGAC
The DNA here is from genome assembly GCF_000243295.1 of Trichechus manatus latirostris. Classification (NCBI taxonomy): domain Eukaryota; kingdom Metazoa; phylum Chordata; class Mammalia; order Sirenia; family Trichechidae; genus Trichechus; species Trichechus manatus. Next base: position 7,607,487 of record NW_004444041.1, on the reverse strand, counting down.
CCCTCCTTCCCACAAAGGGTACTAAGGCTTTTACAGATCTCACCTGGGTTTTCACAGTTGCCAATACTATCCAGAAATAGGTGGGGTGAGTTTATTACCTACATAACAATATCAGGACCTGTGACAGCCTTGAGAAAAAATTAGCCTCTGCCTCTGGGCCTCATACAGTGGGGCCACCTCAAGCCTGTGCTTGGCTGCAGCTCTGCCTGTGAGGCAGTCATGCAGGGTGGCCTGGCTGGGATCCATGGGTTTTTTCATCTCCTATCGCCCTGCCTGCGATAGGAGATGATATCCTGTGTTTAATTTCTTGTCCCACCCTCAATACCAGTTGAGGGTGGAGCCATTGGGGAGGGTGTACCAGGAAGCTGTGGAGTTCCCAGAGCACCCTGGATCTAGGACTTGGAGCCCAACAGAAGTACCAGCCTAGCTGAATCAGCTCCACAGCAAACAAAATCTCAGTTGCTGTGAAATTGATCCAACTCACGGCCACCCCATATGTTGCAGAGTAGAACTACTCCATAGCATTCTCAAGGCTGTGACCTTTTAGAAGCAAATTGCCAGGACTTTCTTCCAAAGCACCTCTGGGTGGATGTGAACTGCCAACCTTTTGGTTAGTGGCGGAATACTTAACCATTTGTGCTGCTCAGGTGCCCCTGGTCCTGAGAAGGGAGGGTGCTATATAAGACCAAGATCCATATGATTTTTTTGCCTTGTCTTGAGTGCTGGATTTTACTATGGATTTGACTGCTTTTTGTCACATCTCTTAGAACAATCAAAATGGTGTTTTCTGATGTTTATACTATGTAACTTTCTGATTTTATTAACTTCTTTCCTGGAACTTCTCATCAATCTCTCATGAGCCTGATAGAATAAAAACATTGCCCTGCAGGTATTTTTCATGAGATGCCTGCCCTGTCCACGTGTGGAGAGCAGCAGTATTTTAGAGAAACAAATTCAATTTAATGGAGCTAGGAAGATGTTTTTGTCTTACCTTTTTAGTGCCAGCCTTTTCAAGGTAACTGTAGCTATGAGTCGGAATCAACTCGATGGCAATGGGTTTTTTTTACTGTGTTGAATTTGGCCTTGTATTTTACTTTGCTGCCAGTTTCCAAACCTCTTCCTGCACTTGCTGGTTGCTGGTATGTGTCTAATCTTTCTTTCTGCCATAAGGTATGACATTCTGACCCCATGTCATAACTTCGTTCCCTGGTAAGTGCTACCCTGGTAAATTTGACTCTATCAGCGCTGACCTGCCTGACCTGGCATACTACAGAAATTTTTAAGTGCATTAGGAAATACCAACTGAATACTTTTATCACAAAACCAAACAGAACTGGGTCACTTTCAGAACTCTCCGGATTACTGGGAAAAAGGATTTTATGAGGGGCCCTTCAGGCTGATGAATTGGTTGATTTAAGGTAGCACCTCCAGTCTTTAAAAAAAAAAAAGCAATTTGCTACAGTGTAGATCCAGAGTTTAAGTCCAGTGATAGCCAGTGTGGCTCTTAAAGCTGGAGAAGCTTGTGTCCTTAACTCAGTGAAGCTAGAGATTTGCAGTTACCATCGTGGTCTGATTACGTTATTCAGGTGCATCATGTATTACAGCTTGCCTGAACTGAAGCATGGGAAAGATCTTTCAACTCTTAATTTTTGATTTCTCGAAGAAAATGTGGAGCAAATAGAAGGCGTTATTAGAATTGTCATGGACATCAAAGTATTTGATACGATGCTATATAAATTTCTTCATTGGTCAGGTTTATATAGAAAAGAGCATATGTCACAGAGAATTGCTTTTATTATACCTGAGAAATAAATCTTAAACATGAAACAGGCTGCTCAAGAATGGGGCCTAACTTTGTTAGACGTTTTGAGGAAGCTAACCTAAGGCTCTGTGGGGGCAGTGGTGTTTCAGTGGTAGAATTCTTACCTTCTGTGTGGGAGACCCAGGTTCGATTCCTAGGCAGTGCACCTCATGTGCAGCCACCACCTGTCTGAACACAGGTTTCAGTGGAGCTTCCAGACTAATACAGAATAGGAAGAAAGGCCTGGTGACCTACTTCTGTAAATCAGTCAATGGATCACAATGATCAGATCCTCAACCGATCATGGGGATGGCACAGGAATGGGCGGTGCTTCATTCCATTGTGCATGGGGTTGCCATGAGTCAGGGACCAACTCAAGACAGCTAACAATAACAATCACCACCTCAGGCTTCCAACCCACATGTCCACCTGCCTGCTAGGTCTTCCCACTTCATGTCTCTCAGGTACTTGCCCAAAACTGAGGTCATCTTTCCCATCAAAGCTGTTCCTTTTCTGTGTTCCCTGTTTCTGTGACAGGTACCATCATCCATCCAGTTGCCTAAACCTGAAATGTGGGCATCTTCCTTGACCCCTCCATCTTTCTCACCACCCCCCACATCTAATCAAAATGAACAAGGCCTCTATCAACTCAAAGATGTGTACATGAATGTTCATAGCAGTATTATTCATAATAGCAAAAAATTGGGAACAACCCAAATGTCTAACAACTGGTAAATGCATAGACAAAATGTAGTATATCCATACGATGGAATGCTATTCAGCAATAAAAAGGCATGACCTACTGAAACGTGCTATGGCATAGATGAACCTCAAAGACATTTTGCTAAATGAAAGAAGCCAAAGATGTCGTATTGTATAAGCCCATTTATCTGAAATATCAAGAAAAGGCAAATCTATAGAGATAAAAAGATTAGTGGCTGCCTGGGTCTGGGGATAGGAGCTAGGATTGGGCATGAGGAAACTTTTTGGGATGATGGAAATGCTTAGGGCATTTGTGGTGATGGTTGCACAACTCTCTAAATTTACCAAAAATCATTGAATTGTACACGTAAAAATAAAGAAGTTAATATTTTATTTGGAAAATAACTTAGATTTTTAATATTGAATAAAAAAAAAATCCAGACAGAGATAGGTTTAGCTGGCATTCACTTTTGTTACTTACGTGATACCTTGGCCTCCACATTTACGGAAAAGAGTGTTTTCCAAAGTCCTGATTTAGGAAACAAGCCCTTTATATACTGTTACCATTAAGGAAGTAAAAGTCAAGATAGTTTTCCCTCTTTAAGAAAATGAACATAGCAAGATTTTCTGGTCTAATTCTGTAAGTCGGACTAATATTCCAATCCAGTCCAGTTGCCATCAAGTCAATTCCAACTCATGGGACTCCATGTGTTTTCAGAGTAGAACTGTGCTCCAGAGAGTTTTCATGGCTGTGACTTCTCAGAAGCAGATCACCAGGCCTTTCTTCTGAAGCACCTCTGGGTGGGCTCGATCCACCTATCTTTTGGTTAGTAGCCAAGCATTTAACCGTTTGTGCCACCTAGGAACTCCTGGGACTAATATTAATGAAGTGATATTCATACAAAGCACTGAGCTCATTTGGCTAAAAGAAACATTTTCAGGGGAAAATAAAGGAAAACAGGAAAAAATCTGTCCTAACTATTGGCATTGAAGATTACTGCTTCAGCAGGCATATGTCTTAAATGTTTTGATCAAATTCTCCTTACTGTAAATCATTCTGTTAATTCAAGTTAAGGACAAGCAGTAAAAGAAGAGAGAAAACCTCCGTCCCGCCTACCCAGCCTATACTGACTGGGACAGTAAGTTCAAACTGTGTGAGAAGTTTCCTGCTTTAAAATATATTTACTCCCCAAAGAAAAGTCACTTTTACTTCATTATTTTTTTTAAGCACGTATGGGTTTTAATTTGGTGAGAAAATACCCTTGCCATTAAGAGGATTCTGCCTCATTACCTCTTATAAAAAAGCTTCCCCCTCCACCACCACTAAATTTGCAGAACTAAAGGAAGCATAAATTAAAACAACATTTGCTGTTTGTTGGCTTTGATCAACAAACAGCCATCTCCAAAAGGGAAAAAAAAAAAAAAAAAAAAAACCCTCCAAACTAGGCCAGATTCAAAAGAAGCCCTTCGTCAAATTAAATTGGTCAATATAAACAGTTTAGCCTCCCAACTGGATAAGAGAAAAAGTAGCATGGGGTGTGGAGTAGGGAGAAGAATTAAGAAGGAAATTGTGTTGGGTTTCTTAAGCTTGTTATTTTGCCAATTGGCATGATTGTCCTTGACTGTTAGCTCTGTGAATCTCAGACTTTTGGGTTGGAATCGAGTAGTAAGGACTTGATGTAGTCTGTTATTGGGGACTTTAAAAGTTTCTTTTACTATTACCCCATTACATACATAATTTTAAGACTATCCTACTGGCCAGTGGTTCAGAAAAAGATATTTCTTCAAAGAGAAAGACTCATAGTTCTCTATACTGCTTCAGCAAACTCTTATATCTTTTTCTTTGTCCTTCTTTTTTGTCCACATAAAAAGAAAGAATAGTTGTGAGTAACTGCCATTTAGTAGGAGGTTTATTAAGGGAAAAAAAGCAGGGGGAGGGGGATGAAATAGCAGCCAAAGGAGCAGTAATGCATTTTCCTCTTCAGAATGCATTTTGCTAATTTTGTCTTTTTCTTACTTGTTCTTTACTGTTGTTTTTAAATTTTGAATTAAAAAGATGGACCCTTCTGATTCTGCATAATGTCCTTGTCACCTCCTGTGTCAGGAAGTCAGATTTTTCAGTGTTTTTTATGTAGGTGAAAGATACCCATTTTCTGTGGGCAGTGATCACTTGTTTACATTTCTTTCAGGTTATTTATCTCTCCCTCTGTCCTGCACATTCTAGATAGGGAAGGGAGGAATCAATTGCTATCCTTGAACCTGTTAGGGCCTCTCCAACTCTCCTGATAGCATGGAAATCCACGGGAGTTGCCATGAGCCCTCTAATCACGCAGAACTATCCTCCTAACTTACATCAAGTTTCCAGAAGCCATTTCTTCCCTTCTCCCACCCTGCCTCCCTATTCCCGCCCCCCTGCAGCCTCCGGGACACACTGGTCTCTAGTCTCACATTTCACACCAACTGCCTGGTCCCCACTTGGCTCCAGTTTTCTGAAGTTTGGCAGTTAGTTAATAAGAAAACCAAGGATGTAAATCACAGGCTCAGACAGGTTCCTCTGGGGAAGCTTTTAAGTTCCCGTCAGATCTTTTCATTCCTTCGTATGGGGAGGAGACCAGTGCTCCTTCAGATACCAATCAATATGAATCTGGACCTGGAGTACACAAGATTGGTGAGGGCAGGGGATGAGAAGATGCTTAAAGTCAAGATGCTTAGCACAGACTTTTCCTTCTTTTGGCTAAAATGCATTCATTTTATGAAGCGTAAGGATCTCATGCTGGATTTAAAAATAACAACAACAACAGAATGCTTCATCTGGTAACTCCCATACTTATACTGACAGGGGAACTATTCTCACTTGATAATTAGAAATAGGGAATTATCACAGGTATTTCTAAAAACAGGTTTTACATAATGTGATACATATATACAATGGAGTATTACTGTGCCATAAAGGGAAAAGAAAGTCTGATACTTGCGACAACGTAAATGAACCTTGAAAACATCGTGCTGAGTAAAATAAGTTAGTTACAAAGGACAAATAGTCTATGATCCCACTTGTATGAAATATCTAGAATAAGCAAGTGTATAGAATGTGAGGATGGCATAGGACTGAGCAACGTTTTGTTCTATTGTACATAGGGTCACTGTGAGTCAGAACTTACTTCGTGGCACCTAACAACAACAGCAATAGAAACTAAAGTTTATTAGTAGTTATGGGGGCAGTAGGGAGGGGGAAAGAGGGAGTTATTACTTGGGGGGCAATAAGCTTCTGTTAAGGGTGATGGAAAAATTTGGAAATGGATAGTGGTGATAGTTATGTAACATGATGAACACAATTAATGTCACTGAATAGTACATGTAAAAATGTTGAAACAGCAAGTGTTTTGTTTTACATATATACAATAAAAAATAGGTTTTAAGACATTATTCTTTTTTTTTTTTTTAACTTGTTAGTTTCAAAACTCCAGTGGAGCATTTATTGGGGATCTATTCTCTACCATGCACTGTTTGAGACCCTGTAGGTTTTATTGTTGAGTAAGAATGATATGGTCCTTGCCCTCAAGGATTTTACCATCTAGTTGTCAAAAACCTGGACTATATTACAGTAGAGAAGGCTTAGGGCTCATACAGGCTGAGTAATAAAGTCAGGGGACCCTAAAGTTCATTAAGGAATTAAACAGGATAAGGTAAATGAAGCACTCAGGAGAGTGCCTGAGACATAGTTGCTGTTGAACAACAATAGAACTAAACATTGCCCAGTCATGCTCCATCTTCATGGTTGTTGGTATGTTTGAGTCCATCGTTGCAGCTACTGTGTCAATCCGTCTTCACTGACAGTTTCCCTCATTTTTGCTGACCTTCTGCTTTACCAAACATGATGTCCTTTTTTAGTGATTGGTCTTTCCTGATGACATGTCCAAAGTAAGTGAGCTGAAGTCTCTCCATCCTTGTTTCTAAGGAGCATTCTGGTTAGTTAGTTAGAGCCATAGGAAGTATTCAGTAAGTGAAAGTTGTTGTTAATAACAAGAATAAAACTATCATCATCCAGATAGATATTGTTCCAGGAGTAGGTCTAATTGGGAAGACAGGACATATACATAATAAAACAAGTAGTGCTTGAAAGCAGTATATGACAAGCACCAAAAAAAGGTGTAGTCAATAAATGCAGGGAAAAGAGGGCTAGAATAATTGAGGAAAGGTCTTGAAAGAATGGGACTTAGATAAACAAAGAGGTATGAGGAGGACAACCTGGACCCATAACAATGGATGATGGGCACATACATAACAGGTCTGGGAACATCTGTTCAACCAACACCTCCTGTGTACTGTAGACCATGGGGGGAGGTGGCGATGTCAGAGATGAATGAGGCATAATCCTGGATCCTAAGGCACTTTCAATCTAGAGGGGAAGATTTTTGTTTTAATGGCACCAGGAGCTCATTTTAAGGTAAAATGTAGTAAGAGCCATAACTGATGATTGAACGATGTATTTTGAACATTCAGAGGAAGGAGAAATTGCAGTAGAACAAGAGGATCAGAGAAGCTTCATTGAAAAAGTAATACAGTTTGTAGGTCCTGGGAGGTTGGCTAGAATTTCCATAGTAGAGATTGGGGTTGAGGAAGGGTTTGCAACCCAGACAAAGGTATATGTGAGTGAAGTGTGTAGGTGGGAAGCCAAGAAATGCTTGCAAAATGGTAATTATTGGACTTATTAAAGGTAGTTAGAAAAGCCCCGTCCCTTTGAGCTGAGCCAATAAGGCTGGAATCAGGCAGAGTTTTTAAAGGAAAAAGCCATAATAACTTCCCATGAACTAAAGGAAAAATAATAATAATAATTCTGGAGAAATCTGGGGCTTCGCTCATTCCCTTCACACATATAAGGCAAGAAGGGCTTTTCAGTAGTTTTCTTTTTCTTGGTGACTCAAATGACAAGAAAGGAAAATCTTTGCCTACAGAGAATAGATGTGTCCACATTCCCTCGCTTTCTAGGAGACAGCAGAAACTTGTCCTTTCATTAAATTAGTTTAACCTGTATTAACTCTGTCATCCAGGGTGGTATATGAAAAAGGCATGGACTTTTGGAGTCAGGCAAACCTCAATTTGCTTCCTCATTCTACCCTTTCTTCACCTTGGACCTTGGAAAGTTACTTAAAATCTAAGCTTCATTTTCTTTTCTATAAAGCAGGACTTACGATAATTCCTTCTGTGAGGTATTACTATAAAAATTAGAAATAAGGTATATAAGCCTGAAGCATGGTACATGTCTAATACTGGCATAGAATAAATGGTGGCTACTACTGTTACCAATAGGCTGTGGTTCAGCTCTTTCTGGGCAGGTATGTCTTTGTATGGCCACAACTTTTGGGCCACTACCAAGAAGTGGCAGGAGCCCTGGTGACCCAATGCTTAAGTGCTCAGCTGCTAACCAAAGGGGTCCATGGGAGAAAAGACCTGGTGATCTGCTCCTGTAAAGATTAAAGCCTAGGAAACCCTATGAGGCTGTTCTACTCTGTCACTATGAGTCAGAATCAACTCAGCGGCACCCACCACCACCACCACCAGGGAGTGGTAGCCAAGAGCCTACTAAAGTCAGCTCAGGACCCTGTCATCTTCCTGCCTTTGGCCAATGTACACACACTTTGGATACCTCCCAAATGTGATGAGTACAAGAACTTTAACAATAGATATTTCTGTCCCATCTTATCTTCCATGAGCCCTGGTGGCACGATGGTTAAAGTGCTTGGCTGCTAACTGAAAGTTTGGTGGTTCGAGCCCACCAGCCGTTCCATGGAAGAAAGATGTGGCAGTCTGCTTCCATAAAGGTTTACAGCCTTGGAAGCCCTATGGGACTGTTCTGCTCTGTCCTATCAGGTCGCTATTGGAATCAACTTGATGGCAGTGGGTTTTGGTTTGAGTATCTTATCTTCCGGTTCCTAGGCAAGAGCACTGAAGTATGCGGAATAACATTGATATCCGGCTTGGAGTAGAACACAGTTCTGAACACCTGCTGGGAGAAAATTGTGCTTGAAAACAAACTGGAAAGTTTTTTTTTTTTTTTTTTTTTTTAGATTTCATCCTGCTTGAGTATACATATGAAAGTATAGAATAAATGGTGTAGCTTGAGGCAAATGAAAGAGATCCTAGAAAATGAGCTACTCTGAGAAGTTTTAGTGGCTGGAATTTTTTTTTAAAGCAGGTTGTTTATAGGTTTTTGAAGAATAGAGGGAGGTGAGTTGGCTCCTTTAAGTCAATAGTTAAAGTGAGACTGCCAAAAAGAAAACAAGAGCTACATTTAATATCTTTATTTTCCTTTTGCAAACCAGAGAAGCTAGTACTTTTGACCAGTGGAGCTGCCAAGTAACTAGTGGAAATTTTTTACTTCCAAACATAAATATCAAGGTTTACAAATGAAGAAAATTGATTTATTTTAAACCTAGAATACCAAATGAAGATTTATTCCCTTTTGAAAACCTGTAGACATTCAATAAATACTATATTGTCTGAATCTCAGTAGCTGTAAATCATCAAAGTCGTCTACATTTCAAAAATCCCAATTGGTTTCACCCCAGTAAATTTTCTTGTTTTTAATCTCTTGAAGTTATACTTCTGTAGCACCTTGGGATGTTCTTAAGACTATGTATGGAAATATTGATGACATTAAAGTATTGAAAATAGTTATATAAAGTCAAGACTTCATATATAGAGGTATTAGAAGAAAAAAACCTAGGCAATAGAATAAGAGTCTTGATGCTGTGAATAAAAGTAATAACATGTCCTTTTTGAAAGACCTAAAATTCCAGTGCAAAGATATGAAGTGCCAAAGTCAATAAGCAGTAAAAAAAAAAAAAAAAAAGAAGAAGAAGAAGAAAGAAAGTTGTTTTGTATTATTATCAAGAAATCATTGTTGGTGTCTTTGCTGAATTCTCTTGGTCAGGGAAGCAGCTGTTCACAATAAATAAGTACACAGGTTCTTAAGTAGTGGAATAACGTGCTACTTTTAACCATTAAAGCAGACTTCTATAAATTATATGTCCTGTTTGCATGCCAATTTTTAACAGTGTCGCCTGCCTTGTCTCCAGTTCTGCTATCTCCTTATTTATTACATAAGATTGGATTCAGATACCTCAAAACCAAAAACCAAACCCGTTGCCAATGTGTCAGTTCCGACTCACGGCAACCCCATGTGTTACATAGTAGAACAGAGCTCCATAGGGTTTTCTTGGCTGTGATCTTAATGGAAGCAGCTTGCTAGGCCGGCAGGCCAGCCTGCCTGCCTTGCTTCCCTCCCTCCCTCCTTCCGTGCCTTCCTTCGTTCTTTTCTTCCGCATCAACTTCTTTCTCTCGCCATGCCAATGTTTTCCAAATGCCAGGATGGTCTGCTCTTTGCCCAGTCTTTTTTACTTTTTATCTGTTATCTCCTGCACTGTCTTTCTGGCTCTTTTCCATACCCAATCATTCTGCACATTTTTGGACAGAGACACAGTATTTGTTAAAAATACAAATTCTAAGTCAATGATAGGAATTGCACTGAATTTCGTCTCTAAATTGGTTATGCTTTTCCTTCTTAATGCCTCCCCCAAATCCTTATCTTCATCTGTAACTTCAGAAACATATGAATGTTTTTATTATTTAAAAATAAAAAATGTTACAGCTTCCATCAAAACATATTGGGTTATGTCCCAGAAAAGATTTCAGTCTTCATTCTGAGTGCCTCTTGGACATCATCAATTAAAATACTTCCTGCTCAGGGACAGGTTAGGTTAAGAATGCTGTCTGGCTCAGCCCTATCTGCCCTTGACCACCCTGTCTTCCCATTTTTCGTGTGCACATTCTCCCCAGTGACAAGGACATACCAATATTTGAATGCACTTTAGTTGAACCCTTGCTGTTAAGGACCTGTCACTTGTGGAGTTTTACCTTTCAGGATTCTACGCCGTCGGTACTCATTGTCACTTAGATCACATGTCCTTTTCAAAAGTCCTATGTCCTTCACATACCAAGCGTACTTCACCTTCTTCCAGAAGGTTGCTGCCTCTGATGGGAGGTGGCAGCTGCTAGTGGTTCACGTCAACCTTGTTCAGAGCTTCAGGGTTGACAAGGAAAAACACTTTCTCCAACACAAGCAACTACAGTTAGTTTTAAGCCAGCAGGCTTCTGTTGTTTGAATTGTGGCTTGACCTGTGCCTTTTATAACAAAGTGAATTTTTTCCCCTGAAATTTTGCTTGGTGACAAATTTAAATTAATACCATGAGTTGAAGACTTTACTATAATTCTCCTACATAATCATCATTCTTCCCAATACAAGATTAATCATGATTTTAAGTGCAGCTTGTTTAATAAGAGCTAAAATTTAATACACACTTACTTCATGCTAGGCACCGTTCTAAGTACTTCATATAAAGTATGACATCTAAAACTCCAGAAACCGTTTGATTCAGGTTCAATTGTTAGCTCCCATTTTACAGATGAGGAAGCTGCTTCACAGAGCAGTAAGTGACTAGCTGAAAGTCACGGAGTAAGTGCTGGAGCCAAGATTCAAATCTAAGTATTCTGCTTCCTGAGCCTTCATTCGCTCTTAACCATTATGCACTGTTAGCCCCACCTGAGTAGGATTACACCTGAGTGGCAAAGTCACTATGGTAAAAATCAACAAGAGAGTGAAGCACCTCCTTTTAATCCATCCTCCATATACCATCAGGGTGACTTCTTGAACGTGCAGATCTGATCATGTTACTGGTGTAAAACATTTAGTGATTTCTCATTGCCTGCAACATAAAGTCTAAGTCATGATGATGGACTAAAAGGTTTTGCTGTCATCACTTGCTTCTCCACCTATATCATTTGTCAGCTGCCCATGCCCTATCACTGTTACTTGCTGCTCCCCAAATGGCCCTTGCTGTTTGACTTGACTTTGCAACCTTTCAATTTTCTGCTCTGATCTTTTTGTCCTCTCCCTCAGCAGTCTATTGGGTAAGCTTGAGCACATCCTTCAGGACATCTCTCAAACTTGTTCTTCTGTGAACCCGTCCCTGACTGTGAACCCTTCCCTCCTCTGTGACCCTTTTCTACCAGAACATAGAACTATTACTCAAAATATGATTGCTACCATGTTTGAGCTCCCATGTGCTAGGCACAGTGCTGAGCACTTTACATGTTTGGTGGGTACAAAACTCAAGCTACAAACACAGATATGGAAGACATGTAACTATTTCCTTTTTAAAACTGACCTTAATTTCTGTATTGAAACTTTTTTCAGCTGGGAAGCAGAAACTTAATATCGGCCAATTCAGGGTCTCCTCCAGCTCCTGGGTTGCAGCTGAGTTGTGAGGGACTGAATGAAGTAGAGTGCAGGTGTGTGTGTGTGTGTGTGTGCTTATTGTAGGGAGACCAGCTTTGGTCTCCACGCACCATCTCCCCATGCCAGTGTCTGCTGGGATGGTTATGTCTGCAGCTTCCTCAGATCCATCAGGTATCTGTGTCCTCTTGGCTTTACCAGAAATACTGTGGCTCTCCTGAACCACTCTGGGTAGGGAGGATTGGTGGAAAGTGTAAGGCTCTCACCTATCCAGGTGTACTACGCAGATGTTTCACTCCATGCCCAGATCCGAGCAACTCTGGGAAGGAGCCAGCTCTCCAGACTCTTGCCTGGGGTCAGGGCCCAAATACTTTCTACTCTTAAATCCCTAAGCCTGTTTGAGTTTCTATCTTATCCCACCTAGGACTCAGAGTCAGAGTTGTTCCTGCCTCTAAACCCCTCACTTCTCTTCTTCTTTAATCAAGGAAAGCTTTAATGTCCTTTGAGGGGAAAAACTAGTTCTGAGTATTCCTCCAAATCTTAAATCTTATGCCTGGATTCTTTGTTATATGAGTTCTGCTGAGTCATCCCTTCCCTTGGTCAATGAATGGCACTGACTGGAAGGAAAGACAAGGGCTACAAGGAAATTCAACAGGGTGAATAACAACAGTTAATAGCTCACTATTATCCCACCCCCGAACACACAGACTCGATGATTATCTCATGTAATCGGCACAAAAACCTTTTGCGGAAGGTGTAATTATTCTTATTTTACTGAGGGAAAACTTAGTGAGCTTAGTAAGATCAAGCGACCTTGCATGAAGCTAGCCAGCCTCACAATGGGTTCTTGAACTCAGTCTTCACTACCACACTCTATCGGTATCACATGGTACTGATATCTGAACTGTGAGCTGCTTGGAGTCAGTGTTAGGACCTCATCCATCTTGGAATTCCAGTGTCTGGCACATGGCAGGTGCTCTATGTGGTATTTGAATTGAATGGGTCAAGGAGAGAGAAAGGAAAATAAGGAGAAAAAAATATGAATGGGAAAATTTCCTTATATTAAAATATTCTGAAACTTCCTGAATGATACTCTGTCAACTGAAAAATAAGTAGAATTGAAAGTTGGATGGTATTACCTAAGTCATGTCCTGAACTGAACTCTCCTTATGTTATACTGCCAGTTTATTCTAGGTATAGAAATCAATTCCTGTGTCCAGAAAAGAAAAGGGACAATATGGGGAGAATCTCCTTAATGATATAATAGTAGCCAGTGGGGATCATGTCATATGAGCAATGACCAGAACTGCTGATAGTTGTTATAGCCAATGCAGTCCTACTTAACTTTTATTTTCTAGAGATCATCACCCAAGATACTGGTGGTATATAAATCTGATAACCTCTAGAATTTCACATCTTTCGGTTAATTTTTTTTCTGAAAGTCCTTGTTATACCATATTACATAAACACTTCTGATAACGAATATCATATTTGTTAGACTATGCATCTAGGTAAAGGGTAAAGGTTTTAGGCTGTGACATGCCCAGGTTATAATCAAAGGCAAGGTTGCTCAATAAATATTTTTTTCTTCATAATTGTCTATCTACCTGTGTTGTCTTTTATTTTAAAAATTTTCTTTATTTGATGTTGAAACAAATGCTTCAACACAATAAAAATAAAATGATCAGGTTAATTATCTCCACACCCTACTGCTCCCAGGTAACTTATGTTAACCTGGTGTGTGTTCTTTCTTGTTCATTTAATATATGAGTTCAAGCACATATTCAGATTTATAGAGTTTATTGATTTGTTTTCTTTGTATATTCTCTCTACCGCCCCCTCCCCTTGTCTTTTAGCTAATACCTCTCATGCTTTTTCCTTTTCTTCTTTCTTCTTCCATCTCTTTTTTTTTCCTCTCTCTTTCCCTTCTCTATGACTCATTTCCTATTTCTTTCCATGATAGCCAGTGGGTACCCAGGCTTTCAGGAAATTGAATTCACCCTCAAGGTATGACAGCTCAGTCTAAGTTTTGAGTATGAACTTTATTTCTTGGATTGCCTTGCTCTTTTACAAAGCCTGACCATGAGAAAGAGAAAGGCTGGGCAGAAAATTAACTTATTTGACTGAAATATTTCAAAACCCAGGGTGCTTTTTAATTATTCAAATATTTATTTTATACATTTTATCCAAAAAGTAAATCATACTGTTTTTTTTAATCTTTTAACTATATACAAGTGTTTAAAGGTAAATTTTTATTTATCCCCCCGAATTCCTCTCCCTAAAATCACACTCAACAAAAAGAGTTTAGTATTTCCTACCAGATGTTTTTCTGAACATTTATAAAGCATATATAATAACTATTATATGTGTATATATGAGGCATTGGTGGTTAAGTGGTAGAATTCTCACTTTCCATGCAGGAGACCTGGGTTTGATTCCCAGCCAATCAATGCACCTCATGTGCAGCCACCACCCGTCTGTCATTGGAGGCTTTTGTGTTGCTATGATGCTGAACAGGTTTCAACAGAGCTTCCAGACTAAGATGGACTAGGAAGAAAGGACTGGTGATCTACTTCTGAAAATCAGCCAGTGAAAGCCCTATGGGTCATAAAGGTCCAGTCCCCAGTTGATCATGGGGATGGTGCAGGACCAAGCAGCATTTCATTCTGTTATACATGGGGTTGCCATGAGTCGGGGGCTGACTCACGGTAGCTAACAACAACAACAACGTGTGTGTGTAGAGAGCAAATGGGGAGCTTTTTCACTTAATATAATGTAGACATCTCTCCATGTCAATACATATAGGTCCATCTCATTCTTTTTATTATTGTTTCTAACAATTTATTTTATTTTATTGTTTTGGTGAAAATATACACAGCAAAACATACACCAATTCAACAGTTTCTACCTGTACAATTCAGTGACATTGATTACATTCTTCAAGTTGTGCAATCATTCTCACTGTCCCTCTCCAAATTATTCTTCCACCATTAACGTGAACTTACTGCCGCCAAAGCTTCTTAACTAACCGTTCCGGTTGCTATTGTCGGTCCGATCCTATATAGGTAATTCTTTAAAACAGCACAATGCTTGAGGCAGACATTCTTTACTAATTAAGCTGAACTACTATTTGATTTAAAGAAGACATCAGAGGATATTTAGTTTAAAGTTTAAAGATTATCTCAGGGTATTAGTTTCAGGGGTTCATCCAGTCTCCATGGCTCTAGAAAGACTGGATTCCATGAGAATTGGAAAATCTGTTCTGCATTTTTTCCCCTTTTGATCAGGATTCTTCTATAGAATCTTTGATCAAAATGTTTACTAATGGTAGCCGTGCACAATCCAGTTCTTCTGGTCTCATGGCAGAGGAGGTAGTTGTTCATGGAGGCAATTAACCACATATTTCTTTTCCTTCTCCCTCCTATTCCTGACTCTCCTTCTTCCTCTGTTGCTCCAGGCTAATAGAGACCAATTGTGGTAACTTGGATGGCTGCTTGCAAGCTTTTAAGACCCCAAGCTCTTCAAAATGAACTAGGAGGTAGAACAGAAGCACTAAACACAATATTAGGCCAATTAACTGGGATGTCCCATGAAGCCATGACCTTAAACCTCCAAACAAGAAACCAAATCCCATGAGATGTTTGGTTGTTTTTTTTTTGGTAAAAATATATATCCCACAATATTTGTCAATTCAACTTTTTACAGGTGTACAACTTATTGACATTAATTACATTAATCGGCTGTGCAACCATTACTCTTAATCAATGTGAATTTTCTATCACCGTAAACAAAATCTCAGTGCTCCATAAGCACTTGGCTGCATGATATGTTTCACAATTAATTTACCTATTTTTCTACATGGACATGTAGGTTGCTTACAATTTCCGGATGCATTTCTAATCTTTCAACCAAGACTTCCCAAAAAGAATGCTGTCAATTCTTGCTAATGACTTGGGGCTGCTGACTTGAGTAAACTGTTCCTTAATCAGTGACCCCACAACATTGACAACATCCTTTGTCTCCCACATTTCCATGAGGACAGAAACTCGCTGACTGCAGTCACCCTCTGAAGCTCTCCTTTGTAGTCTTATTCTGCTAGTTTTGTTACTGTTGTTGTTGTTCCGTACTATTTCCTTCCCTAAAATTTGCTTCTAAATTTACTTTTAATTCTGTAAATTTTGCTTAAATTTATGCAGGTTTGATGTAGAATCCCAAATCTGATCCACTAAGCCATGCACATTGCAGCTGGCTACTGTACTAACGCACATTTGTAGCTGAACAAATAATAAATGAACATCCCTCTACCTAGTCCTCCCCTCTGGTTTCCTTGGGTTGGACATCTGCAACATTCTAAGTAGCTTTCTGCATAATAGTCAATGCATAAAGGCCTTTACTTGGTACCCTAGTCCTGGGACTACAAAGAACAAAAGAAAACACTAAGGTGCTTTTATAGCTGTGAATCAGCTCCTAGCAGCAGAAGATGCCTGAAATAAGAAGAGAGGGCAAAGGAAGGTGTCAAATCAGAGGATTTGGGGACTCACTGGGCTATTTAAGAGAAAAGACTGTAATAAAGGGGTTAAAAGATGGTTGAAAAGACTAACTCTGAGAAGCTGACAGAAATTATAGGGGTCCCCCCACCCCATGTTACAGTCATCACTTTGTGGAAATAAATTATTTATAAAGTTTGGAATGGTCTTTCTTAAATGTATTTCTCTACTTTAAATTTCCATTTTAACATTTAATTGACTAAGATGGCTATTCACTTATTTTTCTCATGTTGATGTGAGTGGTTCAAATGTTTATTAAAGTGAATATTATGTTACAGAAACTATATAATATTCACTTCAACCAAAACACCCATTTAAGAGGGAAGCACACCGTATGTTTTCTCTCTGGAGCAAACAATCTATGTTTAAGTGTGGTCTTTCTGGATTGTATGTCATTTTATATTGACCATGAAACAGTCCCTAAAACTTATTTTCAATATTCAACAGATACTGACATTGTTTTTCTAAGGTGCCAACATCAGAAGAATATACAGATGAACCAGAGAATTTATTGTATGGTTGTGCCAAGAGGAAGAGTTACTATTACTTCTTATTTTTAGGATGTATGTGTTTCAAATGGTTATATTTTTCACACCAAAACTTCACTAATTTGGAATAATGGAAAGAATGCCAAACTGAATTGATAAGAA
The DNA here is from genome assembly GCF_000243295.1 of Trichechus manatus latirostris. Lineage (NCBI taxonomy): Eukaryota > Metazoa > Chordata > Mammalia > Sirenia > Trichechidae > Trichechus > Trichechus manatus. Next base: position 7,590,491 of record NW_004444041.1, on the reverse strand, counting down.
GTAATGGTATGACTGTTTCCAAGTGAAATTTAGTTCAATATTTTAAAGTATAATACATACTATAGAGCTATAACCAAACCAAACCTATTGCAGTCGAGTCAATTCCTACTCATAGTGACCCTATAGGGCAGAGTAGAACTACCCCATAGGGTTTCCAAGGCTGTAAACCATCAGAGAAGCAGACTGCCACATCTTTCTATCCGCAGTGGGTTTGAACCGCCAACCTTTTGGTTAGCAGCCAAGCACTTAACCACTGTGCCACCAGGGCTCCCTTTATAAAACTATACTTCTGTAATATAATATATACTTGTATAACATAAAAGAAGCTAAATTCATGAAAAGATCAATTCAGAGCCCATATTATAAATATGATTTCTATATGAATTGTCTTTAAACATATAATTAATTAAATGTATTAGACAAGTGTAAATTAAGTAATTCAAAGAATAATTGCTGAATCTAGAATTTAGAGATGTGTAGAAGTAATCCTAAATTTCTTGAGCTTTTTATTTAAAAAGATTCTTATTCCCACAGCTTTCTCCTTACCTGTTAGACTTGGCAATTATAGTGAACGAACAAAATTCTGAACATGTATCTACAATATGAATCAGATCATCTGAATTATACTAGATCCCCAATTACTGTATTCTAATTTGATGTGATTTTAAATGTTTTTTTTTTTTTTACAGGTTACCATCTTTATCTCAAACTGAAATTGAGGTTTATAGGTTGAAATATTTAAGAGCATTGGGAGGAAAATTATGTGGCCCATGAATGTGCAAAGTGCCTGTCCCGGCTGCTGAGGCTGCCTGTCCTGTTACCACTCCTGGTTTGGTCTCATGACCAGCCTCCCAGCCTCCCGTCAGCACCTAGGGTGTCTACTTGTGTTCTCTGTGGGCATTGCCAGAGGCTTAGTCCAGTCTCTCTCGTTTTTTCCTCCCACCACTCACTCCATCATCAGAGAAGGCATTTGTGCTTTTTTAAAAGTATGACTTTTCAACCACAAAAGGACAAATATTGTATGATTTCACTTATGTGAAATAACAAGAATAGGCAAATGTATAGAAATTAAAGCTTAGTAGTGGTTATCAGGGTTGGGAAGGAGGGGGAAAAGGAATCATTGTAGGAAGCAGCGAGTTTCTGTTTAGGGTGATGGCGAATTTAGCAATGATTATGGGCGATGGTTACATAACATGATTAATGTCATTGATGTCACTAAATCGTACACCTGAAAAAAATTTTTTTTAAGTATAAATTTTATGGCATGTGAATTATAACTCAATAAAGGTGTAAAAAACAAACAAACAAACAAACCCTTCATGACTTGAAACAAAAGAAAAAGTGTTGGAATAGCAGGGCCCAGAATGGTCACACACACCCTTATATATATCTAAGAGCACACTGCACTTTTTTCTTGTTACTGCCTCACAAAATATTTTAGTTTTTTTTAAAGAACATAATCTCTTGATCAGCATATTTGTTTTCATTTTTTAAAAATGACGTTGGATTCTTTGTAATGTACTGTTTTGGACAGCAGTCTTAACACAGGGACGAAAGGGCAGTATGACTTTACAGAGACCATCTTTAATAAGTGCCTTGGAATTGATACATATACACATTTGATATCTGTAATGGTTCAGGGTCATTTAATAGTTATGCTTTGTGAAGGAAGTGAAGGACCATTTTGCAGAAGGAGAACTGAGGTGCCAGGTGAGAAAACTCTCGAAGACATCCATTAGCATAATTTTGTGTATTGCTGCTGAGCTTTCTTCATTGCATGGCTCATTGTTGATCTCATGAGACAGGTTGTTTTTCTTTCATTTATATCTGACGATGCCTCTAAATTTCAGATACAATTTTAAAAGTATATAGAAGTATTTTTCCAGAATCTGTGGTAGAGCAGAAGCCCAGGAACCTGCCGTCACAGTGATAAATCTCACTGGTATAATGCAGGCTATGTGGGCGGTAAGATTTGGACCCACATCACCAATTTAAAGTGATGTTTCACACAGGAATAGAGGGATCTGTTCCACCCTTATGAGATTTCACCTAACCCTGAGTACTTAGAAAACAAGATAAAGAAGCAGTAAAAGAGGAAGGAGTCTTATCTGTTTTGCCTACAGAGCTCCTAGCTGTAGTCTACAGCTAATACTTATTTCCTCAACATGGTGGCTGCAGCAACGTGCTTTAGGCTGACCACTCCTTCAAAGCTGAAATTCTGGACATCACCTAACCTCCTCCCAGAACGAGGCTCCCACAGGACAGATTACTTGCTAATGCTGCCTACCTGCTTCCAACACCTAGCAACAGTGTTTGTGGGTACTCCCTTGACTTTGTAGCAGGTGTGTATGTTTGTACAAGCTTGTGATACCATATTTAAAACAAAATTATAACTTTAAGGAGGATATTACTTTATGGGGGGTGGGGGTGGGGGCCTGTTCATGAAGATTTCAGTAAAGATACAGTGGTTGCTGTGGTGGTTAATGCTCCCGCATCCAGCCCTGATAAAACAAAGAGCACAGCCAAGTAAAGGCAAATAGTGTCAACTATATGGTAACTGGGGCTTCTAGTTTCTACCTTGTTAGCTATTCTCTTCTGTGTCTATATATGTGTATATATACACACACATATGTATGTACACATGTGTATATATGTATGTATGTTTATGTATATGTATGTATTATACTATATATATAATATATATTTTAATAATTTAACGACAGGGATTCTGCTTGAGAAGAAATAAAGCCAGCTTCAAACCTGTTATTTTAATTCTCTGGAGATGACATGTGAAAGCAATTAAGAAAGGTACTCTCCGAGGGAAAATTTGCCTCCCTTGAAAAGAAGCTAGTAGAGCCCGTTGAAGAAAGATAAAATTGAAAATAGTACCATACCTTACTTAGGAAAATTAATTGGGCACCTATGTCATACGTGCAAAACAAATGCAAAAACAAATCCAAAAGTTTGCAGGGCTGAATCGAAAATCTCCAGAAAGATCAGTCATAACTACTGAAATAATCACCTAACCACCTCCCTGCCATCAATCAGAGGATGCTCATGGAAACCAAAAAGCAGTAGGGAGGGAGCTTCTATGGCCTTAGCGGATCAGGAACAACACGCATTGCTCAGTTTGACTTATACGGAAAAGAGGACATGCTGAGAAAAAAAAAAAGGTTATTTTCCTTGTAATGTGAGCTTCTTTTTTTTTAAACTGTGAACTTTTTACCTTGCTTCATTCATGCTTCATTTGATCAATTACTAACTGTATAGCTTCTGAAAAGTGAGCGTGGGCTTCTTAAAATTGATATTTTGATTTTGGATTTCTCTTCATTTCAAAATGGGAAAGAAAAAAAAAAGTTGACACCTTTCTCGCTAGAGACTGAGGGTGTGTGTGTGTTGGTCACCTTTTTACCAGGAAGACTGGAGGATGTTGACTGCGGAGGGGAGAGAGGAGGCCCACTCCTCCATCCCAGAATCCGTTTGTGAACCTTAGGGAGCCTTCTTTGCCATTGAAATGCAAATCCCGTCCTGAGTGCCTGGGCCAATCCCGGAGGCTTCCTGTGGGATCACCTGGTGGCAAGCGCGGAGCGAGCGCGCTGCGAGCTGGGACTCTTCGGCGCGGCTGGCTGCAGGGCGCGGGGGTGCGTGGCCCCCGCGGCCAGGGAGGCGTGGTTGTCGGGCGCCCCCGCGGCCTCCGCGCCTCCAGCAGCCTGATTCAGCCCCCTCAAGCCGCGCAACCAGGGTCCGCCGCGCCGCAGCCGCGGTAGAGCCGCCCATTGTTGAGCGTGGAGAGACCCGCCGGCGATGCCCCGCGCCGCCTCCTCGGAGCGGCGGCGAGGTTTGAACTTGGCGTCCGCGCGGGTCTGGAGCCCCGCGAGGCCTGGGGGCGGCGGCGGCCGGGCGAGCTGCGATGGTGAGTGCGGGGCTCCGGACCGCGAGGCTCACTTCTGCTTTTGAAGGAGGGAGGGAAGGGTGCACGGCCGTCTACTTCCTAAAAGGTGTCTGTTTCCCTCTCTGAGGATGGTATTCCAGGTCTGGGCTTTTTTCGCCAGCAGCCGGCCTGATAAGGGGTATGTGGCGTGCTCCAAGGGATTCCTAGGCCTTTGCTTTTTTATTAGGGAGGTGGAAGCTACCACTCCAACAGGAAAACAATTGTTAATTATTGGCAGCATGAAAACTTTTGAGAAGAAATGATCTGTGAAATATTTTAATTTTGATAAATTGCTTTCCACGAGGACCCCCACTGAGTTTAAAACTCCTTGCCTTTCTTAATTTTACTTACTGGATTTGTTTCTGTAGGAAGAGACCTCAGATGTGCTTGTCAGGGGCACGCCCCTCCCCCCGCCCCCAATTCCCCAGTGGCTCCAAATTTTAAGACACATTTTTTAAAAAGTGTGTGCCAGTGTCATGCAGCAAAAATTAAATCATGCAGACGAAATTACACCTGACACTTGCTTTACTGTGAGTTGCTTTTGGGTGGGGGGTTAGTTTATAAAACTTAAGCATATGTAATATCCTTTGGAGGTGGGGGTGGGATATGTTCTTCTCTCTGCAGTATTTTGGTATTGCATTTTTATTTTTTAATCGTAATGTTATGGAGTACTGTGCACGGAGGCTTTTGGACTGGGTTTGAATGGGTGCCCACATGCATGTAATCTCCACGTAGAGATGTCTGTGAGATACCAGGCTGCAGCGGAAAGCTTAGCACAGAGACGTCTAAAGAGAGTTCTGTGCATTTGCTATGTCTAATTAGTTAATATTTAAAGACAGTTAAATTACCGTTTCCAGTTAAAAGCACCTTGGTCAGATATATGGCCAAATCTTCCCCCAAATAATTTCTCTAGAAATTGGTTTAAGTTTTCATTGATTTTGGTGGTTATTTTGTCTTTTAAAATAATATTTTTTTCTGATTATAAAAGTGTTACCTGATTACTGTGGGAAAAGGTAGAATATAGTGAGCATAGAAAGAAGTAACTGCTTTTTGTGACATTAACACTTATGTTCCCTTTGCTAAGGCCCAGTTCTTCATAGAAGCTAGTTATTTGAAAACTTTGCCACAATGGACATTTTCTTTTTCATTGCTAAGAAACCTGGTTTAGAAACTAAAACTAAGAATTGACAAGGAGATAGGTTTGTACTTAAAAAAAAGTTATAACCAACAGTAACTTGTTCACATTGTTCATGGCTTGCGACAGAATTTATTGTGGCAATTTCTCTTGAATCAACTTCCCACATCTGCTCCTGGCAAATGGTTTCTGTTTGCACAGCCTGTTTTGTAAATACATCTCCCTACCATTAAGGCAAAGTGCCCAAACACATACCCCTTTCCAGTGCTTGTAGCTAGGCTCATAGAGTTAATATTTTTATTCGTTTCTAGATCAGAACTTCCTCACCGTACGCTTGATAAAACCCTGGAGAAGGTTACCAAGGGATGTTGTAGAGAATTTACTTCCCTGGAGATTTTAAGAATAGGATAAACATCTGTCTGTCTAGGATGGTTTCAGTGCAGTACTGCCTGGATAAAGGAAGACTAGGTCACCTCTCAGACCTTCAAAACTGAGGAATTCTAAACAAATTCCTGCCCTCAGTAACCTAGGACCAAAGGAAATAAAGATTCCAAAAAAGCACCTGAGGCCAGTATGGCCATTTGCTCCGCAAATGAGGTGAAGCCTTTTTTGATTTATGTAAAACAAAGATCATTCCTTTGGTAAGAAAGATTTTAAATTATCCTTTGGAATTGCCAGTCCTTTTCTGATAAGAACAGAAAATCAACAATGATTTAATTTGCTTTCTACGAAGTTATAGGTTGGATATAGTGTAAATTCTGTGATTTAAAATAAATGAATGATTTGATTCATGGGAATTAAAAATTCTGCCCCACAGACGGAATGGGGCGCGTGTGTAATAAACCTCTGAACTAAAGGATGGGCTGCCTGAGAGCTTTCTGCTTTTAACCCAGCACTCTTAGGTATCCTACCCTGTGTGTTAAATCTGGTTACATTTTTACATCAGCATTTTACTTTTCTCCTCTAAGCTCATTCTTGACTTTCCATTTTCATGTAGAAACCATATAGCACTTTTACCGAAACCAAGTAATCCTGTAACTTCAGTTGGAATTTAGTGCCCTGGGGTCCAGCAGTACCACAGTTTTGCTGGTTACTTTCAGAAAGTCAGGATTTCGTGGGTTGCTGCTTCCTCTGCTCTCCTGTTTGACAGAAGTATCCTGTAATTCTAACCACCATGTGACCTCAATTGCAATGACACTTTCCTTCCTTTCTGTAGTGTCACTTGAACTGAAGCTGCCACCCTCAGGTCTCCTTGCAGGATCACTGAAAGGGGTTCACTTTCTAGGAAAGGTCATGTAAGAAAGAAAATTGGGAAGCCAGAGCTTCCTGGCTGGGTGGTTTTCCACCTTGCTCGAATGAGCAGTGCCTCCACAGACCTAGACCCTTCGGCTTGCCATATTTTCCACGCATGCCTAAAACTAGTTTTCTTATGATATAGTAATATCTGAAGAAGAAATAGGAGTATGAACAATGTTCATTCATTTATTCACCAAACATTTACTATGTGAGAGGCATTCCAGGAACTGGAGATGGGTTCTCTGCCCTCAGGAAACTCATCATATAAGAGGAAAAGTAACATGATAATAAGCTAGTGCCATCCTGAGGGAGTAGAGTACATGGGTTAAGAACTTAGGTTTGTTGTAAAGTTAAACATATACCAACCCTATGACCCAGCGTTTCCACGCCTAGGTATTTGCCCAAGATAGATGAAAACAAATGTCCACAAATGAACTTGTACGGAATGTTCACAGCAACCTTCTTTATAATTGCCAACAACTAGAAACAAGCCTACGCCCATCAACAAGAAAATGGATGAGCAAAGTGTTATACGTCCATACAATGGAATACTACTCAGCCATCAAAAGGAATGGACTCCTGATACACACAATAATCTAGATGAATCTCAAAAGCATTGTGTTAACTGAAAGAAGCCAGGCACAAAAGAATGCATAACAATTCTATTTATAAAGTACCAGAACAGGGAAAGCTAGTCGATGACAGTAGAAGTCAGAGTGGTTGCCTATGGGGGTGGGGTAGGGTTGACTGGAAGGTGGTATGAAGGGGTTTTCTGGAGTGATGGAAATGTTCTGTGTCTTGTTTTGAGTGATGGTTGTGTAGATATATCCAGTTGTGGAACCCCACCCAGCATATCCAGTTGTCAAACCCACTCCAGCTGAACACTGAAGATCTATGCATTTTATTATGTTAAGTATTACCATAAATAGAAGAAAAAAGTTCTGGAGTTAGACAGATCAGGGTACCCATACCATCTCTGCCTCTAGATGTATATTACCTTGGGCAAGTTATTAAATGCCTCTAAGCCTCAGAACTTTGGATAGTAATAAAACATTTCCTTCATAGGGCTGTTGGGAGGATCAAATTAGATAATGATCTAAAGCATCTTAGGAAGAACTCAGTAAATGTCAGCTGTTATTTCCAACTGTGATAAATATAATATGTGGTTTTGGTGTTGATGATAAAAGTATTTACATCTACTTTTTGTGAAACTCATTCGTTTGAAGTTATCAAGGATCTTGTAACATATTAACTGACATCCTTAGCGTTATATATATCTTTACTTTAAGGGACCTTTTGTGTGTGTGTGTGAGATTGTAGGGGATTTAAATTTGAAGTTCTTAATATCTGATCAAAATACCCCTGAGACTTTTCTTTGTAGGCAGAGGTAAACCTCAAAGAGTGGAAATACCCACTAGGCAAACCCCTCTTTTCTTGGAGCATTGATTTAATGATAGTAGTTGAAGGTGAACTCCCAGGCTAAGCTCACAGCTTCCTCTGGGAATCCATATGAGAGGTTTACATATTACATCCTTTTTCCAATTTGGAATCAACTCTGCAGCAACTTTTTTCTTCCCAAAGATGTAGGTGAGGGGAAAAAAAATCTCTTATTCTTGGTGTCAAGTTAATATTATGCTTTTTTTTTTTTTTTCCCTTGAAAGGGACAAATTATATCTGCTTTTTAAAAAGAGGACAAATGATATACTTGGATTTTCAGTAAAATACTTAGGACAGAATGGTAATAAAATGATAATAATTTACTTAATCCATTAAGTTCCAATTATTTTATCACGTTTTACAAAGTATTTGGGAAAGATGTCATGTACCTTGCCAACTCCATAAGTGGTATTCTGTTATTGGATTGGTTTAATTATTCTGTAAACATTCATCACACATTAACTGAGAACTTACTAGACTCTGGGAATTCATTGATGAGTAAGGCATTGTACACTCAAGGGTGCATAGACACTCAGTCTGAGTGTGAATATGTATACAGTTCTGCTGAAATTTTTTCAGAGCAGGAGGGCTCTGTGTTAGGCCGGTGTTTTTAATTGGTTGGTTGAGTTTTTTTGTTTAACTTAAGCCTCCTGCTTAAGGTGGAGGTTTGTAATCCTGAATCTTTTTCATTGATGCTGTTTTCTTAAACATCAGAATTTCTTGCTAAGTTTTTCTCTTGGGAGCCCTTGCTTGAAATAACAATAACAAAATGGTCTTACATAAAGGCGGTGCAGTGTAGTGGAAAGGTCATAGACCATGGAGCTAGACCTAGGTTTGAATCTGAGCTCTGCTACTACTAGCTCAGTAATTTCGGACAAGTTCTTAAATCTGCAAGCCTCAATTTCCTCATCTGTGAAATGGTGATAGTGCTTCCTCTCTCTTAAAGTTTTTATAAGGATTAAATAACAAACTATTCATAAAAATACCTAGCCTGGCACCTGGAAGGTAGTCAATATTAGTTCCTAATATTTATTGAGTACTTACTAAGAGTCAAGCACTGCCTAAAAGTCTTCTTATATTGACTGATTTAATCTTCTTCACATGAACATGAGGTGTTGTGTGCCGTCAAGTCGATTCTGACTCAGAGCAATCCTATACGACAGATTAGAACTGCGCCATAAGGTTTCCTAGACCGTAATCTTTATGGAGCAGATTGCCAGGTCTTTCCTCCCGCAGAGCAGCTGATGAGTTTGAACTGCCGACCTTTCATTAGCAGTGAAGCACTTAACCATTGCGCCACCAGGGCTTCTCAGCACTATTATTATTCCCTTTTAAAGATGAGGAAACCAAAGCACAGTGAGATAAAATAACTTTCAGTAGGGCATGAAGGAGCCAGGGTTGGAACCCAACACACTGCTGCCTGTCAACTGATGAGATTCATAGTAGATGTTATTACCTCCTCTTCTAGATAAAATTATTTTTAAGATTTAATTATTGTGGGGGCGGGGAATTAGCGGAGTCTATCAGAAGTAAAGTAACCCCTTGTTTAGTACCCCTCAGGGGCATAGAGAAAGTGACACCAGTAAGTGGTGCTATTGCCACTGTTAGGGGGCTGCTTGCACATGAACACTGGGAATGGTGAGATTGTTTGGTTCACTGAGTGTGTTCTTAAATAGTTAAATGGGTCTACTATGGGAGACTTGCAGGAAGTTGTGTTTCATAATCATATGATATTAGGTGTGACTGTAGGTTCTTTGGATGGCAGGACACAGCACAGTGACATTCAGATAGACTAAAGGCAGAACTCTGTTTCTTATAGCTCCAAATAAGAGAAAGCTGCCAGGCAGGGCCACAGGGAGTTGCACCTGGGGACAGGGTCACAGCAAGCTGGAATGGTGGAAGGCAGATTATATATGGCAAGCAGAGGGGGGTTAGCTAGGTTTGTGAGCTTCCTTTGGATTCGGTTTTTGAATAATCGTTGACCCAAGGAAAAGAAAAAGGGGTCATCTCTGGGTGTTAGGCATCTGGGGTATGTGTATTGTAACTCAGGAGTGTTAGAGGCTGATAAGAGAAGTAGTTGGGGTGTGGCCTAAGCTGCCCTGGAAGGGGAATTGAGTTTTTAGTCATGATCTCAAAACTGGGTTAAGACACTTGTGAAATATTATAAGATGCTAATGAACTTGTTAGGTTCTTTCCCTAGCCCCAAAAGTCCACCCTGTCAGTGGCTCCTTCTGACATTGTCCTTTTTTCTCCCACCCCACCCCAGTGACTCCAATTAAGAAGTGACTTGATTAATTTGTGAACAGGAAATGTTTAGAGCCAAGGCTGCCTGTTAGGATTTGACCAAGACTTTGTGAAGGCTGGCTAGGGATTGACTAGATGAGATATTTTCTTGGTCTCCAAAAGGAAAGTAAGGTGAGAAACGTGCTGCAGATTACTGTTCTAGTAATAGGAAAAGTATTTTGTATTCTCTGTTTCCATTGGCATTTCCTGAACTCCCAAATTCTGGAGAACCCTGAGCCAGCACTTTAAATAGAAATAAATCCCAAAAGAAGGTTGAGAGCCGTACTGATTGAATGAAAACTTGAAAATGTAATATTAGCTAAATTTAAAAAAACAATGTGTAGATGCCCGGGGGGAGAAACTGTAGTTGCATAAATGTATGAACACTAATATCTATTTATGGAGTCCCTGGGTGGTGCAAACAGCAATTGACTACTTAAGCTTGGCAGTTTGAACTCACCTAGAGGCACCTCAGAAGACAAACTTGGTGATCTGCTTCCAAAAGGTCACAGCCTTGAAAACCTTATAGAGCATTTCTACCCTGTGCTTATGGAGTTGCTATGAATGGTGATTCAGTGGTAGAATTCTTTCTTCCATGCAGGAGACCCAGGTTCGATTTCCAGCCAATGTACCTCATGCGCAGTCACCACCCATCTTTCAGCAGGAGCTTGCATGTTGCTATGATGCTGAATAGCTTTTAATGGAGCTTCTAGACTAAGAAGGACTAAGAAGAAAGGCCTGGCAATCTGCTTCCTAAAATCAGCCATTGAAAACCCTATGAATCACAGCAAAACACTACCGCATTCTCTGCTATCCCCACGATCAGATGGCAGTGTTTTGTTCCATTGTACAGGGGGTGGCCATGAGTTGGAGTCCAACCTGATGTCAGCTGACAGCAACAGTTATCTGTTTAGATATGAGCCTTTTCACTTAAAATTTTCCCCAAAATCCTGGTTGTTGGGCAAGGTGCTCTCGATCAGTGGCCTCGACACCTGAGCATCTCCTTTGCAGTGCAGTGTTGGCTCAACAGCTGGAATGTCAGGATGTTTCTTCAACCACGAAAGTGCTATCAGGTCTGTTTATGGACCCACCAAAGAGAAGCCCAACCCAGCATGCACAGTAGGTATCTCTGGAGGCATTGGGCTGAAAGCAGGTGGTGGGGGAGGAACCCCTTTGCAAAGTGTTGCTTGCAGTCTCATATTGGAAGGAGTGACACTGTACCAATTCTGTGCATCCAAGTGAGCCAAATTATCTAAGGGCAAAGTGACTGGCAGATGAAGCACCATTTTTGTTTTCTGTTAGTGCTGTCAAGTCGGCCCCCGACTTATGGTGACCCCACATACAATGGAACGAAATGTTGCCCAGTCCTGCACCATCCTCACAATGAGTTGCGGATCAGAATGTTATGATCCATAGGTTTTCGTTGGCTGATTTTTGGAAATAGGTCACCAGACCTTTTTTCCTAGTCTGTCTTAGTCTGGAAGCTCCACTGATACCTGTTCAGCATCATAGCAACATGCAAGCCCCCTAAGGGCTCCGCATTCTGAAGGGGAGAAAAGAAATCTGGAAGAAAAACCTGCAAGGATCTTAGCAAGCTGGCTGTCCCTGACAGTCCTGAGGCCTTGTACCAGGCTGCTTTGCTGTGTGCAAGTTCCACTTGTCTTTTAGTCTGACTCACAATAGGCATGCATGGCTGAAGTTAGAATTGCAGGACTGTCACTTGAAGTCCTTCTCTGCCTCTTTAGCATCACCTCCAGCGTCTTTCTTTCTAACATTAAGCCCTTTGTGTCAGTTCCCATGGTGACCTCTTCATCACTAGCAGCTGGAATGTGATAGTGAGAGGAGGCAGACTCCCCTACTGAGCCAGGTCTGACTGGGGCGGAGGCCACTGATCCACAGCTGGATTTGTGAAATGAGGTCACACTCCAGTGCCTTCTCTTTGTCGTGGGTTCTGTACCTTTCCCAGGCTTGACGTGTTGGAGTTGCAGTGGGAGGGGAGACATGGGGTATTGTACAGCTCACAGGATATTTCCTGCCCTAGACTCTCCTGGCCTGGCTGTCCCATGACCTGCAAAACTCCTGTCAGATGCCATCTGCTTCTATGTGCTTGTGTACAACAAAGTGGGAGGTACCTGCTCAGCCCAGTCAGATAAAAATGATCTCTCACTTCCCTACTTGCCTTCTCTTTGGCTTTTGTTCCCAATACCATCTGTTTATGAATCGTAGCTGTTGTTAGCTGCTGTCGAGTTGGCTCCTGATTCACGGATGTTGGAACCAAATGCTGCCCGGTCCTGTACCATCCCCCCAGTGGGTTGCAGATCAGACCGTTGTGATCCGTAGGGTTTTCATTGGCTGATTTTGGGGAGTAGATCTCCAGGCCTCTCTTCCTAGTTTGTCTTAGTCTGGAAACTCACTGAAACCTGTTTGGCATCATAGCAATACACAAGCCTCCACTGACAGATGGGTGGTGGCTGCACGTGAGATGCATTATCTGGGAATCGAACCCGGGTCTCCTGCATGGAAAGTGAGAATTCTACCGCTCAACCATCAATGTCCTCGTTTATAAGTTAGTCAACGTTAAAAAGCCAGCCTCCAGTCTTGAAGACATTGGGATCAAAGGCAGATTTTCAAGGCAGGGCCTCTATCCAGCTCAAAAGACCAGGCAGAAACTAGAAACTAGGGGAGTAGTGTGGTGACTTGATCAAATGAGTAAGTCAACAGCCCATTCCTGAACTTGAGGTTCAAGATGAGAGCAAAACTAGCTAAGAGTTTGTCTTGAAACAATTTCCTGTGATGCTTTTGAGAGGTATGTTTTTGTTTTTTTCAATATGTATATATATATAATTTGTTTTATTTTGTTGTTGATAATATGCACAGCAGAACATACACCAATGCAACATGTTTGAGGCTTTTTAAAATCTTTCTCATTTGGAGTCAGATTGGAATCCCTGGGGTTATACAAATGGTTAACACACTTGGCTGCTAACTGAAAGGTTGGAGGTTTGAGTCCACCCAGAGGTGTCTCTGAAGAAACGCCTGGTTAGCTGCTTCCAAAAACAGCCATTGAAAACTTTATGGAGCACAGTTCTACTCTGACACACCTGGGGTCACCATGAATCAGACTTGACTCAACAGCCGTTGGTGTTTTTATAATAACCAAAGGAAAAGCAGAATGATGGGAGGAATAAGTAGAATCTCAGTCCTTGGAATCAGAGTTAAAAACACCTTGAAAAGGTATACTGTAAACTTCAGACTGTTACTTTTCCCACAGTTTGGCTGCATTTTGGTGTCTTGCCTCCCATACAAACTGTGCTTCTAAAGAATAGAAAGCAACAACTGGGGGAAAGCTTAGGAGACAACAGTCCCTACTTAGGATGATGGCAAAGGTTGGAAACGTTTAGGTTTGAGATTTGGAGGCATTTAAATAGCATGGAATGTCTATTATCTATCCTAAAAAGCAGAACGAATCTTGGATATTGTGGACACAAATGCAGTTGGCACAAGCTTTAAAAAAAAGCGCATGTGAGCTTTTTTCTAAGTCCCAATAATCCTCTTGGGCAAAGTAAGGATTAGGCCTCCCTCACAAACAAGGGAGTGAGTTCATTTTTGCTAAGGTTCCTCAGATGATGCCAAATTTAGCAAGGGACCTGTTTTCCCCAAATGAATGACAATCTCCATTTACATTTTTAATGTCCACCCCACTTCTCTAAGCAGGTTTAGGACAAGAGCAACTTACTTGCATGTAGATGGGAATGAGAAGCCCTGACTTCCACAGAGGTCATTGAAATCCCAGGGTCTTCCCAGAGTCCCTCTACCTCCTCCCATCTGCAGGAGGAGAAGGGTCTCTCATCCCGGAGTTTGACATGTGAAGGACTCAAGGGCCCACAAAACAAACAAAACTAGGCCCAAGTGCATTATTATTTTTTAAACAGCCATGAAGATACGTACACTGAGGTGCCATCCTGCCTATGCCTGAGACTCCATCTAATAGGAGGTAGTCTCTAGAATAACTCATTAGGCTAATTCTGTCTTCCTTGATACTTGAGGAGCCCTCCAGCCACGGGGTCCTCTGTGCTAGTGTTTCCAGAGGGCCCAGGCGATGGCCCATAGTTCCTGGTCTTGTATGCGTGACAAGCACCACTGTGGAATTAAATAGTTATATCTCTCCTGAAATGCTTTGGATTTTTGCAGTTTCTCCTTTTAAGGAATTAAAGAACCCATCGTTTTACCCATTGCACTCCTTGAGGATTTCCCATATTCATCTCTCTCCAATTCACTAGGGTTGGATGATAATAGCTTCCATCTTGTAGTGGTTATCATGCACCTGACTGATTGAACCCTCACAGCAACACTGGTAGACAGATAATACTTTGCCCCCTTGAACATTCAAGCACCTCACCCATAGCTGTACAGAGAGGGGCTGTCATGGGTCTCCTGGCTACTGGCCCATTACTAATTCCACTCTAGATATTGCATGTATATTTGGCCGTTTTTGGTGTCTACTTAGCCATCCAAACTCCTTTTCCCTAATGTGTGTTTTGTGGAACTAAGAGAGGAGGTATTAGGAAATCTGTTTTCCTGTTTTACTTTCACCATTTTGTTGCTTGTTCTTTGTTTCTCTTGCTCTTCTCACCACAAGTAGACCTTTTCCTAGGGCTTGTTAAAGGAGCCCAGGTGGCACAATGGTTAAGCTCTCAGCTGCTTACTAAAAGGTTGCGGTTTCAGCCCACCCAGTGAATCCATGGGAGAAAGACCTGGCGATCTGCTTCCTTAAAGATTACAGCCAAGAAAACTCTACGGGGCAGTTCTGTTCTGTCACATGGAGTCGATATGAGTCAGAATCAACTCGATGGCACCCAGTAACAGCAGCGATCGTTAATGGTACTGTATCATGCAGCATTGTCTAGGAGAGACATGTCAGAGGAATTTGCATTAAGACATGTTCTGTTTGGCCCCAACCTTACCCTTCCAAAGAAGCCCATGATGCAGGATGCCAGGAATGTTTCATGTGCCCTTTGTGGTCTCAGTTGAGGGTATGGGCATCAGTTGGGTTGTGTTCTGTGCACCTCTCCCTACCTGCCCCTGCACGCCAATACCCACACTGGTCTGGTACAGGCAAAGCGTCAACATCAGAACTTCACTTGGGGATATTGTAATCCCTGTCAGACAAGATAGGTTAGACAACTGCAGGAAGCCACTGGGAAGCTGGCCAGTGTCCACTCACAGAGTATATTTTTATTCAACAAATATTTCTTGGTCACCATCTCTGGGAAGAACCCCATACCAGGTCCAAGGAAGGAAAGAGAAACCTGAATAAAATTAAAATTATTGCATAATAGTTAAGAGCACAGGCTTTGTTGTTGCCAGTTCTCAGTTCGAATCCTTGTTCCACTAGAGCTGAGGCAACTTCCTTTGCCTCTCTGAGTCTTGGTTTTCTCATCTGTAAAGTAGGGATAATAATAGCAAAAAAGCACCTGCCTTAGAGATTGGCTGTGAAGATTACAATAAACTATGCAGGTATTAATTTAGGCCTGGCTTAGAGCACTCGACAAACGTGGTTAGCACTTCTGGGACTGCTGCCTTGATAGCCGCTCTCAATGAGGCATGTGATTGGAGGAAGTCAGGCACATATACAGACAGTATAGGAGAATGAATGAAAAAGGAGACCAAGAAGTGCTGAGTGTAGACTGCTCTCCATGATCTTGTGCACTCTGTCTACCTAGCACTTACCATAGTTTGTAATTATGTATTTGTACAGTTAGTTAATTACCTGTCTCCCTATTGATCTGTAAATTCCACAGAGGGAGGGATTATATCTACTTTGCCACCATTGCAGGCTCAGTGCCTAAGCCAGCGTGTATTCTGCGATTGGCCCTCAGTAATTGTTGATTGAATGAATGAATGAATGAATGAATGAATGGGCTGGGTATAGAAGTGGCCAGGCTCTGGGTCTTAGCATGAAATATCACTCTTAATATGTCCTGCATCATTTCAGCATGTGACCAGTATTAGAAGTTCTTCTGAGTCAGGGGTAGAAATTTGGTCTAGGGGGCAAGGCATGGGAGTGGTGGGTGCTTCAAAATCTGGCTTCATTGTTTCTCTAGGTCTAGGCTCAGTGGTGAAGAGCTCAGCTGCTAACCAAAACATCAGCTGTTCGAATCCACCAGCTGTTCCTTGGAAACCCCCTGGGGCAGTTCTACTCTGTCCTATATAGGGTTGCTATGAGTTGGAATCTACTCAGCTGCAACAGGTTAGGGACAGTTGGGCTTGTGAAAAGGAGTCTCATCTGAATTTCAATAACCTGCTACTTTACTCTGAGTTTTGATTTTAAAGAAACTTGGTATTAAATGTTTCCCACTTGTGTCAGTAGACTTTTAGGATTGTAGAATCCAAAAGGCAGTATAAAATAAGAGACCGCTAGGGTTAGATTTGAGGATCCTGGCTTCATGGGCCAGTTGTAAAGTTTACAAATCATGACCTTGAGCAAGTCACTGTTGCTGTAAGTTTGTTTCTGCATCTGTTAAATGGAGACAAATAATACCTGCTCTACTTACCCTTTAGGATTATTATCAGGGTCAGATGGAATAATGTATGGGAAAGTGCTTTACAAACTCGGATTGCAGTATTAAGGAATTATTATGGTTCGCTGCAGAGATTTGCATTGTTCTTTGGGGGCACTAGCTATTGGGGCGGGAGAATGGTGGGAAGAAAGCTGTAGGCAAAATTTCCTCAGGAAGCAGTCCTTTCCTACCTGAAATTGGTTATCCAGAAATCCTGCTTCCTCCTGTGTGAAGTCTTTCTACCACCCAGATTTGATCCTAGGATAGATACATCCACTCCATCTGCCAATGAAGATTTTCCTTAAAAAGCATGGAGAAATTAGACACATTGTAGTTAGGAAAAAATAAGGCTAATTTTATTTTTTGTGGTAATTAAAATAATAAATACTTACTGTAAACAATTTTCAAGGTGTAGAAAAACAGAAAAAAAAAAATCTGTAATCCTACCACCCAGTGACAACATTTTGCACTATATTCTGATTTTTTATTTTCATTTATATCTTTGCCTCATTTAAATGACAAAAGGGTGATGAGGAAAAAATAGCAGGCATGCATTTTTGGCATGTGGCTGATGTCTAAGAAAATAATATTCAAAACCCAGTGATCCTAAGAGGAATTAACTGAGTGGTGGAGTAGGGAGGGTGTGGCCTTTGGCCATACCTCTTTTTACTTGTTTTATTTAATTTTGCTTTCCTTATCTGTAAAATGAGGACCATCGCTGCCTCAAATGGTAAGATTAACTGAGTTACTCTTTTTAAAGCAATGTCTGGTACATGGTATATGCCCAATAAAGTATAAGTTTCTGTTTGATGAGTATTGTCAGGCACCTTTCAAAGTGCTTTACATATACTAATTCATTCAGTCCTCACAACTCCCCTTTGAGGTAGGTGCTATTATTATTATTTTTTTAATTTTAATTAATTTATTTTTTATTGTACTTTAGATGAAGGTTTACAGAACAAATAGTTTCTCATTAAACAGTTACTACACATACTGTTTTATGACAATGGTTAACAACCCCACAACATGTCAACACTTTCCCTTCTTGACCTTGGGTTCCCTATTACAAGCTTTCCTGTCCCCTCCTGCCTTCTAGTCCTTGCCCCTGGGCTGGTGTGCCCTTTTAATCTTGTTTTGTTTTATGGGCCTGTCTAATCTTTGGCTGAAGGGTGAACTTCGGGAGTGACTTCATTACTGAGCTAAAAGGGTGTCCAGGAGCCATACTCTCAGGGTTTCTCCAGTCTCTGTCAGGCCAGTAAGTCTGATCTTTTTTTGTGAGTTAGAATTTTGTTCTACATTTTTCTCCAGCTCTGTCCGGGACCCTCTGTTGTGATCCCAGTCAGAGCAGTCAGTGGTGGTAGCCAGGCACCATCTAGTTGTACTGGACTCAGTCTGGTGGAGGCCGTGGTAGTTGTGGTCCATTAGTCATTTGGACTAATCTTTTCCTTGTATCCTATTCTATTCATTCTCCCTTGCTCCCAAAGGGGTGAGACCAGTGGAGTATCTTAGATGGCTGCTCACAGGCTTTTAAGACCCCAGACACTACTTTCCAAGGTAGAATGTAGAACATTTTCTTTATAAACTGTGGAGGTAGGTGCTATTATTATCTCCTTTTTATAGAAGAGGAAACTGAGGCACAAGAGGTTAAGTGATCTGCCCGAAGTCGAATACCTAGTAGGTGATACAGCCAGAATAGGAACCCAAGGAGCTGGCTCCAGAATCCACACACTATATACACATTATACAACCTCCTATTTATCAATTTGTTGTAAGATATGGGCTCTGAGTGTTTGTAGCTAGAAGCATACTGCTCCAGTGGTGAAGAAATTGTGAGTTAATTATAAACCTTTGCATGAGAGCCCTTGGTTTTCATATCCAATTGTTCTGGGCTAGCTGTGTCATAGGGTTTAGTGGGTTGAGGGATTGATAGTCAAAAGCTAATCTGAAGCAGAGTGATATTTATTGAGTAAGTTAAAAGATTGGGCTAGTTATTTGGCTTTCTCCCCTATCCACCCTCTTCCAATCTTTATACAGGGTCATTGGCCAAGATCTGGAGATAGTTAAGCTGATATCAAAAATCAGAAATATGTTGAATACCAGTGGTATAAATAGTACATGTGGATCCATTTGGGAGGTTGCGGGAGAAACCAGGTGAGAAAAAGCAGCGTCAAGAGCAGAAAGTGGAAATGGACACAGGTCTGAGTCTTCCGAAGCACATTTATGCATGGCTGAAGGGTTATGGATGGTCCTCTGTAATAAACCAAGCTTCCTGACCAAGGTGAGTGAGCAGAAAGACAGAAGTCTTTAAGGACACGTAAATGACAAGGAAGGAGCCCTGGTGGCACAGTGGTTAAGTGCTTGGCTGCTAATCGAAAGGTCAGTGGTTCGAACCCACCAGCCACTCAGCGGGAAAAAGATGTGGCAGACTGCTTCCATAGAGATTTACAGCCTTGTAAACCCTATGGCACAGTTCCAGTCTGTCCAGTAGGGTCGCTGTGAGTTGCATTGACTTGACAGCCCTGGGTTTGGTTTGGGTTTTCTAAGTGACATGCCTGTGATGGAAACCACTAGATAGGCTACAGGCCTGAGGGAATGAAGAGTGAGCTTCCTAGATTGTAAATAATGATAAAAGAAGGGTGAAAACAAGGGTAATGAAGGAACAGTGACCTAGAAGGTTAAGTCTCAAATATATAGATACCAAAAGGTCAGCAAACAGGAACAAGGAGGCCTTTAAAGAAAGGACAGTTCATTGGGAATGTCTGTGAAATCTTTGGTAAATGGTCTGTCATCAGAAAATGAAGAGCAACTATGTTCGGTTAAGACCGGAAATCTGTGCCCTAGGGCGTCAGTTCTTAAAATCCTCCTCCAGAGACCTAGGAACCCTAGGAAGCAGGCCTGCTCAGCATCCAGGAGACTTTAGGAAAAGAGCTGGGAAGCTATGTCAGTGCCACTAGAGACCTGCTAACCCAAGGGGAGGGGAAAGGGCTGGCAGGACAGAGAGGTGATAATAATGCCAACTTCATGCATGAAGGACGCAGAGCCGAATAAAAAGAAGAAAAACATAGAAAACCCAAGAACATGACTTTTAATAAGGCAAATTGTCATGAAAAAGAGTACACACATGTACCTGGTCTAAATCCAAAGAAATTCCTTCAAAGGGCTCTGGGGACAGACTTGTGCTTTTGTGAGTTGCCATTGAGTTGGCTCTGGCTCATGGCCTTACGTATAACAGAATGAAATGTGGCCCAGTCCTGTGCTGTCTTCA
This sequence comes from Trichechus manatus latirostris, assembly GCF_000243295.1. NCBI lineage: Eukaryota > Metazoa > Chordata > Mammalia > Sirenia > Trichechidae > Trichechus > Trichechus manatus. The sequence continues at coordinate 7,570,584 of NW_004444041.1, read as the reverse complement.
TGATCGTTGGTGTATTTGAGTCCATTGTTGCAGCTTTTGTGTCACTCTCATCTCATTGAGGGTTTTCCTCGTTTTTGTGGGCTCTCTACTTTACCAACCATGATGTCCTGTTGTAGTGATTGGTCTTTCCTGACGATGTGTCCAAAGTAAGTTAGTTAAAGTCTTACCGTCTTCGCTTCTACTGAAATAAATCACCAGGACTTTCTTCCTAATCTGTCTTTGCTGGAAATTTTGCTGAAACTTGTCCACTATGAGTGACCCTACTGGTATTTGATATGCCGGTGGCGTAGCTCCCACCCAAATCATAGCAACTGAAAGCAACCACAGTATGACAAACTGATAGACAGATGGTGGAGGGCAGACTTAGCCTTGTATAAATCCTCTTCTGTCTCCTTAATCACAAAAAGCATCTGGCTGCTTTAAAACATAAGGCTGCAAAACTGTGCTGAGCTCTGCCAACTGTGTGGGGAAGGGCTCAGCCACAGTCCCCCAACACTTGTCCTCTCCACCCTGCAAAAACCTGCCACAAGTGAGATGGACCAAAAGTTGGGGCTGGATTCTGTTTTCACAAAGAAATTGCCTTAGAACCTTCTCTAGAAATTAACTAGAAAAAAAGACCACCCCATGTTCCTCAAAATGTGTATTATAAACAATTTAATGCCCTTGAGAGTTCAAGGACATAGAGCTCCATTTTGGTTGCATTACACAATTATTCCCTTTACAATCTCTTATGATTCATTCAACAAATATGTATTGTTTGCCTACTATAAGCCACTTACTGTGCTTGTGTTAGGCCCTGGATGTATAGTGGTTTAAAAAACAAAACTAAGGAAAAACCAGACATCGACCCTGACCTCACTGAGTTTACTGTCTGGTAGAGGAAGAAGATGGTATGCAAGTGCACAGTTACATGCGGTGATAAGTGCAGTGAAGGAGAAGCTCAGGTGTCAGAAGGGAAAACATTTGCCTTGGATAGGGCAGTCTCTGAGGAGGTGACATTCCACCTGGGGCCAGAAAGCTGAGGAGTAGCCAGCCAAGGGAAGAATGGGGAGGAAGCCTATTCCAGGTGGAGGAAATAGCATGTGTGAAGACAAAGAGCTTGGCAGATTTGGGGAACTTAAGGAAGGCCAGTGAGGTTAGAGCATGGTATGGGAAGAGGTTCAGGGTGGGCAGAGAGTACCTGAGTGGCACAAGGGTTAAGTGCTCAGCCAAGATTGACAGTTTGAATCTGCTCAGAGGTGCCTCAGGAGAAGAGTCTAGCAGTCTACTCCCAAAAGATCACAGCCATTGAAAACCCCATAGAATGCAGTTCTCCTCTGAAACACATGGGTTCACCATGAGTTGGAGTCAACTAGATGGCGACTGGTCGGTCAACAGTGGGTAGGAGCAAGGCCACAGGAGGCCTCATAGGCCAAATCAGGGAGCTTGCAGGGAGATAGCTGCTGAAGGGTTTATTAGAGAATGATGAGATCTGTTTACATTGTTAACAGGTTATGCTGGCTGTTAGGTAGACACTAGATTGGAGGGGACAGGAGTAGAAGTGGAGAGACCAGTGAGTAAGCTGATTCCTACTGAGCAAAACAGCCAAAAGGAAGAAATTGTTGATTCTAAAAGATAAAACCAAGCACTTCCCTAAGATGGTAACAGTCCATGACAAGGAGACATGACTCCCCTCTCCCCGCTTTAGAGATAAAATAGAAAAAAAATTTAAACTCCATAGAAACCAGGAACTGTGAAGACCATTTCAATAGGCTCAACTTCTTATATGTTTCACTTCTGCTTTCCCAGCCCTTCCCCTATTTTCTAGTGTTCCTGAGAGCCACAAGGAACAGAATGATCTGGTACTTTTTCTTCTGGTATTGGCTGAAACTCAGTCAAAAATCAGTTGATGACTCTATTAAAACATCACATAGTAAAGCAGTTAGTATATATTCATCAGAAGTCCCTGGGTAGTGCAGATGGTTTGCGTTGCTCCACTGCTAATCTAAAATTTGGTGATCCGAACTCATTCAGTGGTGCATGGAAGAAGGGCCTGGCAATCTGCTCCCATAAAGATTACAGCCAAAAAGGATATGAACAGGCACTTTGCCAAAGAAGACATTCAGGCAGCTAACAGACATGTGAGGAAATGCTCACGATCATTAGCCATTAGAGAAATGAAAATCAAAACTACAATGAGATACCATCTCACCCCAACAAGGCTAGCATTAATCCAAAAAACACAAAATAATAAGTGTTGGAGAGGTTGTGGAGAGACTGGCACACTTACACACTGTTGGTGGGAATGTAAAATGGTACTACCACTTTGGAAATAGATTTGGCGCTTCCTTAAAAAGCTAGAAATGGAAGTACCATACAATCCAGCAATCCCACTCCTTGGAATATATAACTAGAAAAATAAGAGCCATCACACAAATAGATATATGCACACCCATGTTCATTGCAGCACTGTTCACAATAGCAGAAAGATGGAAACAACCTAGATGCCCATCAGCGGACGAATGGATAAACAAATTATGGTATATTCACATAATGGAATACTATGCAACGATAAAGAACAATGATGAATCCGTGAAATGTAACATGGAGGAATCTGGAAGGCATTATGCTGAGTCAGTTTAGTCAGTCACAGGACAAATATTGTATAAGACCACTATTATAAGAACTAAAGAAAAGGTTTAAACACAGAAGAAAACATTCTTTGATGGTTACGAGGTTGGGGAGGGAGGGAGAGGTGTATTCACTAACTAGATAGTAAACAAGAATTATCTTAGATGAAGGGAAGGACAGCACAAACTACAGGGGAAGTCAGCACAACTGGACTAAACCAAAGCTAAAAAGTTCTCTGAATACAACCAAACACTTTGAGGGACAGAGTAACTAGCAGGGGCGGGGGTCTGGGGACCATGGTTTGAGGGGACATGTAGATCAAGTGGCATAACAAAGTTTACTGAGAAAGTGTTGTGCATCCCACTTTGGTGACTGGCATCTGGGGTCTTAAAAGCTAGTGAGTGGCCATCTAAGATGCATCAGTTGGTCCCAACCCACCTGGAGCAAAGGAGAATGAAGAACACTAGAGACACAAGGAAAGTATTAGCCCAAGAGACAGAAAGGGCCACATAAACCAGAGACTTCATCAGCCTGAGACAAGAAGAACTAGATGGTGCCCAGCTACCACCAATGTCCGCCCTGACAGGGAAGACAACAGAGAGTCCCTGACGGAGCAGGAGAAGATTGGGGTGCAGAACTCAAATTCTAGTAAAAAGACCAGACTTAATGGTTTGACTGAGACTGGAGGGAGCCCAGAAGACATTGTCCCCAGACTCTCTGTTAGCCCAAAACTAAAACCATTCCTGAGGCCAACTCTTCAGACAAAGATTAAACTAGACTATGGAACATAAAATGATACTCGTGAAGAGTGTGCTTCTTAGCCCAAGTAGATACATGAGGCTAAATGGGCAGCTCCTGTCCAGAGGCAAGATGAGAAGGCAGAGAGGGTCAGAAGCTGGTTGAATGGACGTGGGAAATCGGGTGGAAAGGAGGAGTGTGCTGTCACAGTATAGGGAGAGCAATTAGGGTCACATAACAATGTATGTATAAATTTTTGTATGAGAGACTAACTTGAATTGTAAACTTTCACTTAAAGCACACCAATTTATAAAAGAAAAGATTGATTTTAAAAAAACTCTCAAGAAGGATTCTACATATCTAAATTCATGAAAATGCAATGTTCACAAAACAGGGTATTTTACCATAGCTAGATATGGAGAGAAAAACGGGAAGGAAATTAAAAGCTTTTCCCATTTGAAAAAAAAAAAAGAAAAGATTACAGCCAAGAAAACTCTATGGAGGAGTTCTTATCTACCTGGAGAAGAAAGATGATAATGGGGTTGTGGTTCACAATAATTCTTTTAGCCCTTGCTAAACCTTCTCAGGTCAACTTTGATTCCTGTTTGATCGCTCATAGTGAATTGTGATATATACTGGAGAATAGCAAGAAACAATATAAAACAGCCCTAAAGAATGTCTCATTAGTTTTGCCAGCAAGTTAACTTGTAAATTAAAAGGATGTAGGAGGGAAAAGATGTCATGGGTCTGTTGAACATTTAGCAGTACTTCATTTACTCAGCAAATATTTATTGAATAACTCTTCTGTGCCAGGCACTAGTCTGGGACTGCTTGCCTTCACAGATCTGTAGTGGAGAGGGACCAGCAAACAGGCAATCAGCAGACAGTGTGAACTACACTTAATATGCAAGGCTATACAGCCAGTGTGCCAGCACAGAGGGGACCATTGAAGTCTGACTTATGCTGTTGGCACAGGCTACCCCAGAGAAGTGATGTCCAGACTTAAACCAATACAAGGTGATAACTTTAGGGAGCTGGAAGTAGCCCAATAGGGATGGAGAGCCACATGGTTTATTCCAGTATTTTTCACTTGAAGCTGTTTCATTGACTCTTAGGCTTCTACAGTGTACTTTAAGCAAAACGATGTACCTTTGAGTATCTTTTAAGTAAAGATAAGCTCATTTGATAATGTGTTTTATTAATGGCCCCATCACCATTCTCCCGGTGGCACAATGGGTAAATCACTAAAGTATACGTGTCTGTATTTCAGTTTATCCATCTGAAACTCTATCAAGGAGTTTATTCTCTCTTTCATGGAGAAATTGTAAGAATAATTCCTAACATATGGTAAAGCACACATATCCTTTTATAGGGCAGGCTTGGAGTAATCTGCCCCTGTCGCGTGGTGCTCCCTCATGCCCCGAGATTAGAGCATGTTGCAAACTTGTTGATTCCAGTCTGTTGGGAGGCAGGTAGCATAATAACATGAGGTAGGTGGACAGATGTGCCTTCTGGAGACGGTACCGGTTCAGTGTACGAATGAGATAACTGCCAGGGGGAGAAAAGGGCGAAGTCACTATTCCAGGTGCAGGTCTCTGGGATGCTTAGTTTCCCAACACTTACTCCAGGACTATTCAGCAAACACTGTGCATTTGATTACTGACCTAAAGGTTGACAGCCTAAACCTATCCAGCAGCACCACAGCACAAAAGCCTGTCTATTTTTAAAAGATGATAGCCATGGAGCTCAGTTATACTCTGTAACACAAGCAGTTTTCATGAGTTGGAATTGGCTCAGTGTCAACAGTTTTGGGGTTTTTCTTTTGTTTTGTTTTGTTTGTATTCTGTGTTTAGGTTTACTATGGAATTTCTTTTCATTAGAACATATGAATTTTAAAATGTTTATTTGTTGTCCAGATTATTCCAGAAAGAGATTAAGACAGAAGGGTATGCTCTGGGTGCTGGTAATTCTTCCGGCAGCCCTTCCATCCTTTTTGTGTTCTATGTCATGCAGCCAGACTGTCCACCCAGCCTGGACCTCTGTCTGGCCTCTCAAGCCAGCTAGCCAGGACGGGGAGTAGGTGAAGATTAGCAGGGAGCCTGCTCTGTGAGTTTGTCTGGGGGTTGCAGTCAATACAGTTCTCATGAATGCTCGTACCCAGTCCTGACTAACCTCAGGTGGTCTTCTAGACGAGCCACATGGCAGAACAGCACATGACTGCAGAAGGCAGTGCCGGAGTGCTGTCTGTTTTTCTAGGGCTGAAAGGAATCAAGCACTGGAAATACTTAAAAAGATAAGAAGGCCTCATGTTCCTCTTGCTTTCATCTCTTTCCCACTTGCCTCCTCTTCTGCCACCCAGCCCATCACTGAGACAGCCTGCACCCCTGGACCTTCCATCCTTTGGTGTTTCCCAGGAAGGGGAATCAGAAAGGAAAGAGAAAAGAGCCAGCCTCCAGAGCCTAAGCCATTGTGCAGAAAGGACAGAGTCAACAATTGTGGTTTAGGCAAAAATGAGGACATTATTAAAGGCCACAAAGGTTTTGTGAAAGTTTTGGGCCAGTCTTTATTTTTTCCCCCCAGCAGGCAGCATTAGGGTCTTGAGGAGACTGTTTCTTAACGTTCGTCTGGAAAGGAAAAACCCCTCCTCTTGCTGTCAGAGTATAATGAGCTTGAGATGTCCTGTTTGATCTTTACACTCATGTATTTGATGTGAGATGTTTTAAATCCGCTTTCCATCTCAGCTTAAGCCAGATAGTCGCCAGGAGTTGGTGCCTCTGAAGGTTATGTGAGAAATACTAACTGGGGACTACATGGTGAATTCTGCAAAAGACTTAATCATCTTATTAACTCTCTGGCTAAGGTTCTTCTTTTGATTCTTCCCAGTTTAAATTATGTCATTTTAGTTGCAGCTATTTTGGGTAACATCTTAGCTAAAGGAAGCTCTAAAATGAAGATAATATAATGCAGTGATAATGAAAATAATTAGATTAAGCACATACTAAGTGTAGGCAGTGTGTGGGGCATTGATGGTTCAGTGGTAGAAATCTCTCTTTCCATGTAGGAGACCCGGCTTCATTTCCTGGGCAGTGCACCTGCGCAGCCACCACCCATCTGTCAGTGGAGGCTTACATGTTGCCTTGGTGCTGAATAGGTTTCAGTGGACCTTCCAGACCAAGACAGACTAGGAAGAAAGGCCTGGCAATCTACTTCCAAAAATTAGCCAATGAAAACCCTATGGATCACCACAGCCTGAGCCCTAACCAGCCATGGGGATGGTGCAGGACCGGGCATCATTTCTTTCTGTTGTATGTGGGTTTGCTACGAGTCAGCAGTCAACTCAGTGGCAGCTAACAAGTGTAGGCAGTTAATATATACATTATCTAGAAACTTTATAGCAACTCTGCAAGATAAGGGTAATGATAATGGCTCATTCACTGAGTGCTTAATATGTGCCAGGCCATATTCTAAGTGTTTTCCCTGAATTAGTTTATTTAAATTTACCAACAACCCCATGAAAAAGATTGTTTTTTGTACTCATTTCACAGATGAGACAAACAAGGCACAGAGGGGACAAAGTCACAAAGCTGGTCAGTAGGTAGAGCCAGGAATCAAACTCGAAGGCTAACTGCAGAGCCATGCCCCTAACCATGTGTACACTGCCTCTTATTTTCACTTCACAGGTGAGGAGCCTGGGGCTCAGACTTTACTTGCCCGGTGTCATTTCAGTTCATAAGGGACAGAACTTCAACCCACGTCTTCAGACTTAAGTCTAGAATTAGGTTGAATATATTCAAAGCCTGGAAGCCTAAATGTGATGAGAAAAGTAATGTTCAGAAGGAGGTGGTAATGCTCAAAATACAACTAAATAAAGATGGAAACTTTGCTTAGAAATGGAAACTGCCTGTAGACTCCCTGGTCGTCTTCTCCCTACCTCCCAAAATAAAAGGACATGTTTTATTTTTTCCTTAGGATTTAAGAAAGAAAGCTCTTTCACTTCCATTCTGTGTTACAGGGAATATAAGGCCAGATGGACAGGGTTTACTCTTAACAACTGTTCAGTAATCCTATCCCCTCCCAGCCAAGGCCTATGCAGAGGAGGAACTGGACTCATTTGTACGTTTTCCAGATTGCTGTTTATAGGAGATGCGTGCGGGCCACCATTCAGATCTCAGACGCTTAGAAAGATCCTGCAAGCCAGAAATTGAAAACATGCCACTAATACCCAGCAAAGTAGAATGATGACAAAACCCACTTCAAAGCCCCATGCAGGGAATAGTCTGACAAAGAGGAGTCAAGGGTATAGTCAGGGTGTTTGCAAACTCAGGACCTGAGACTCTCCTAAGGAGAAGAAATATTTCTGTTCCCATAGTGGAATGCATTGGTGATGTGGGGCTTAAAATTTTTCTCTGACTCCCTGGGAGTATGGAGGAGAAGAGTTATGGGAATGGTGTTAGAGGCTGGGGGTGGGAGGGTGGATTTAAATGGACACACAAAAGCCTTGCCTCCCAGTGCAGTGGAATCTAAACAATCCTAAATAGCTCAGGCTCACAAGTTGGCATCTGCTTCTGAACTGCCACCCACTGCCCAGAGCAAGGGCTGATTTCACTTGGGGATCACTCTCCTTAAAGTAGAATCGGGGCAGGGAGAGGGTGTTGGGAAGTGAGACAGCAGTGTCTTGATTTCAAGGTGACCATCTTGCTGCTAGTTTGCGTGAATGAGTCCAATTTTTCACTTATTTGCAGACAGATGCTGAATTATTGGGGAGTTTATCTTCATAGAAGGATGGTGCAAATGGTTAATGCATTCAACATCTAACAGAAAGGTTGGAAGTTGTCTCAGTTATCTAGGGCTGCTATAACAGAAGTACCACAAGTGGATGGCTTTAACAAAGAAAAATTTATTCTCTCATAGCCTAGGAGGCTAGAAGTCTGAATTCAGGGTGCCAGTTCCAAGGCAAGGGTTTCTCTCTCTGTCGGCTCTGAGGGAAGGTCCTTGTCATCAATCTTCCCCTGGTCTAGGAGCTTCTCAGCACAGGGATCCCAGGTCCAAAGGACGTGCTCCCCTCCTGGTTCTTCATTCTTAGTGGCATGAGGTCCCCATGTCTCTCTGCTCACTCTTTTCTATCTCAAAAGAGATTGGCTTAATACTCTGGTTTCTCTTCATATCGCATAAATCTTTCGCCTTTTTTCAAAAGAGATCGGCTTAAAACACAACCTAATCTTGTAGATTGAGTCCTGCCTCATTAACATAAATGCCTCTAATTCTGCCTCATTAACATCATAGAAGCAGGATTTACAACACATAGGAAAATCACATCAGATGACAGAATGGTGGACCATCACACAACACTGGGAATCATGGCCTAGCCAAGTCGATACATATTTTTGGGGGACACAGTTCAATACATGACAGGGGTTGAGTCTACCCAGAGGTTCATTGGAAGAGAGGCCTGGTGATCTACTTCCAAACAATCAGCCATTGAAAACCCTATAGAACACAGTTCTACCCTGACGCATATGTGGGCACCCTGAGTCAGAATTGACTTGACGGAAACAGGTTGTTTTTTCTTAACCTTCATAATAGTTTGTGTCTGTTCATTGTTATATTCATTTATGCGCATGCCCATGAACATCACCATACTCACTTTTGTGTTTTCCTATTTTTGTCAGAGACACGCGTGCAGACCAGGGCCATGCAGATACTGCTGCCTCTAATTCCTTCAGCCCTGAGTACCTCACCTCTGAACCCCAGCAGAGGAAAGCAACGTGGTCGGGAGCAGTTAAACTTCGGCTAAAGCACAGGTAAGAGCACAGAGGTCACTACTAAGCATTTAGAAAAGGGACTTGTTGGCTGCTAGAAGAGGGAATTGGGGAGTAAGATACAGGCTAATGTGAGATAGAAGCTCAGAGTTTGGAAGGACAACAGTCTTTTTTTTTTAATTGTACTTTAGGTGAAAGTTTACATCTCAAGTTAATTTCTCATTTAAAAATTTATACACATACAGTTTTGTGACATTGGTTGCAATCCCCACAACATGACAGCACACTGCCCCTTTCCACCCTGGGTTCCCTGTGTCCTTTTGTTCAGTTCCTGACACTTCCTGCCTTCTCATCTTGCTTTTTGACAGGAGTTGCCCATTTAGTCTCATATATTTGATTGAACTAAGAAGCATGTTCCTTACGTGTTATTTTTGTTTTATAAGCCTGTCTAATCTTTGTCTGAAAAGTGGGCTTCGGGAATGGTTTCATTTCTGGGTTACCAGAGTGTCCGGGAGCCATAGTTTCAGGGTTTTCTCCAGTCTCTGTCAGACCAGTAAATCTGGTCTTTCTTCATGAATTTGAATTCCATTCTACATTTTTCTCCTGTTCTGTCGGGGACTTTCTCTTGCGATCCCTGTCATAGAGGTTGTTGGTGGTAGCCAGGCACCATCTAGTTCTTCTGGTCTCAAGCTGGTGGCATCTCTGGTCCATTTGATCCTTTAGTCCTTTGAGCTGATATTTCCCTTGTGTCTTTGGTTTTCTTCTTTGCTCTGGGTAGGATGGGACCAATAGTTGTATCTTAGATGGCTGCTTGTAGGCTTTTGAGACCTCAGACACTACTCACAAAAGTGGAATGTAGAACATTTTCTTTATGAACTATGTTATGCCAATTGACCTAGGTGTCCCCCGAGACTATGGGCCCCAGCCCCAGCTACTCCGTCCCTCAAAGTGCTTGGGTATGTCTAGGAAACTTCTGTGCTTTTACTCTGGTCCAGTTGTGCTGACTTCCCCTATATTGTGCGTTGGGAAGGACAATAATCTTAATGGCAGTTTTCAAACTAGGTTCTAAGAACTCTAAAGTTCCTGGAAGGTGCCTTGCGGCGGAGGCGGGGGGGGTCCCTCAAATCATTTGATTCAAATATCTTTTTTAAAAATACATCACAACTGTTTTAAAAACTATAATTAAAAACACAAAAGTTACATACCAACGTTGTATACTTTGTAAACAACCATTCTGTTAAATTGTACAGCAAGTTCAATTTATCTCTGAACTGATCTTCTTTGAAACTTCTCTTGTCATCTCTAACTGAGGAGTATCCTGAGATTGCAGTGTTGTCATTGTTAGCTGCTGTCGATTTGGCCCCTAACTCATGGTGACCCCATGTACAAGGTAATGAAACACTTCTTGGTCCTGTGCCATCTCCAGATAGGTTATGGGTCAGACCATTGTGATCTATAGGGTTTTTCTTGGCTGATTTTTGGGAGTAGATCATCAAGTCTTTCTTCCTAGCCCTTCTTAGTCTGGAAGCTCCACTGAAACCTGTTCAGCATCATAGGAGCACACAAGTCTCCACTGACAGACAGATGGAGGCTACGCATGAGATACATTGGCCAGGAATCTTACCTGGGTCTCCTGCTTGGAAGGCAAGAATTTACCACTGAACCACCAGCGTGCAGCTCCTTATCTTCCTAAGTGAGATTACAAGAGCAAATGTAACATGAATGCTTTCTTTGTACTAGGTGGCTTTGCGTATGCTATCTCATTTAATTCTTACACCAGTTTTGTGGTGTGTTCACCATTATAAAGGAACTTGTTGAAGAATATTCAACTAGCAGGTAATGAATGGATTCAAACTCAGGCATTTTGACTTCAGAGACTGAGCTTATAGCTACTACATTCTGTTGCCTCAGGCAACATAACAGAACCTACTTCAGAAGACAGCTGTGGAAATTCAGTGAGGTAAGGTATTCAAAGCACATAGTACAGAGCCAGTGTGTAGAAATAAATGTTAGGTGGTGGTGCAGGGATGATGTTGTGGTTATTGTTATCATCATCATTTTCATTGTTATCGTATAGATTTGTGTGCCTGCATGAAAGGCAGTATAATGTAGTGACTAGAATAGGGACTGTGGAATCATACTAAATGAAAAAAACCACTTGCCATCAAGTTGATTCCAATTCATGGTGAATACATGTGTTGCAGAGTAGAACTGTGCTCCATAGGGTTTGGGGTGTCTTATTTTTGAGACATAGATCGCCAGGCCTTTCTTCTGAGGCACCTGTGAGTAGACTCAAACCTCCAACCTTTTGGTTAGCAGCTGAGCATGTTAAATGTTTTTGCCACCTAGGGACTCTTAGTTGGCTAGGATCTTCAAAATTTAGAGAATCAGAGCCTCTTTTTTAAAAAAAATAGAGGTGATTGATAACTTTTTTTTTTTTTTAATTGTACTTTAGATGGAGGTTTACAGAACAAACTAGCTTCTCATTAAACAATTAGTACACATGTTGTTTTGTGGCATTGGTTACCAACCCCATGACATGTGAACACTCTCCCCTTCTGGACCTTGGGTTCCCCATTACCAGCTTTCCTGTCCCCTCCTGTCTTCTAGTCCTTGTCCCTGCACTGTTGTGCCCCTTTTGTCTCCTTTTGTTTTATGGGCCTGTCTAATCTTTGGCTAAAGGGTGAACCTCAGGAGTGACTTCATTACGGAGCTAAAAGGGTGTCTGGGGGCCATACTCTCAGGGTTTCTCCAGTCTCTGTCAGGCCAGTAAGTCTGGTCTTTTTTTGTGAGTTAGAATTTTGTTCTACATTTTTCTCCAGCTCTGTCCGGGACCCTTTATTATGATCCCTGTCAGAGCAGTCAGTGGTGGTAGCCGGGCACCATCTAGTTGTGCTGGATTCAGTCTGGTGGAGGCTGTAGTAGTACACATCAGTCATTTGGACCAATCTTTCCCTTGTGTCTTGGTTTTCTTCATTCTCCCTTAGAGCATCGTATTTAACAAGAGTCCACTGGGCTGTGGAAGTTTCAGTGCCAAAGCGCTCAACGTCAGAAAATAGCAGCTAGGAAGTTACTGCGCTAGCCTGGGAGAAAAATGATCGTGACCTGAAAGAAAGTGGTGGTGATGGGACAAGAAATGAGACAGATTAGAGATAAATTTAGGAGGCAGAATCAATAGCAGATGACAGTGAGGTGAGGGAGAAGAAAAGTTAAAGAGTGACCCCTAAGTTTCTGCCGGGGGGTACTGGGTTGCATTTGTGGGGCCTTTAGCCAGGACAGGAAAGGCTGGAGGAGCAGAGTTTGAGAAATAGCAGGGGTTAAAACAGTGTCAGCACTGGAATCACACAGAACTGGGGTTGAGCTTGAAACAGTTAAAATATTTTACAAAGCAGTCCCTAAAATTTGAATGACACAAACGAACACAACTGTATATCCAGCTGGAGCCGTAGCCACAAAGAAATTGGCTTTAAAAAACAAGCTGGGATTGTCTTTATCGTGTGGTCAAAGCTGGCCAACAGGACAATGTCTTTATGAAGGGACAAAGTGAGGGAGCAGATGGGCAGGCAATTTCCTTTTTAAAAGTCCTAACGTGGATGTCGTATAAATCAGTCTTGCTCATATCCTATTGGCTGGAAGTCTACTCTGTTTATACTCTTATACTCTAATAATTTTATGTGTATGTGTCTTGCCTCCATAACCATATTGTAAGTGCCTATAAAAGTCCACCTTATAGCTCTTTCCTCTCCCCCAGAGGTCTCTCTGCAACCAAAGTGTTACTGATAGGGGAATGAACTTGGAAATCGGAGTGGTTCTCATCCCAATTATATTAAGATTGCAAATCCTGTTTGTTTTTTATTTTTTATTTTGCAATAATTTTAGTCTCACAGGAAAGTTGCAGAAATAGTACAGTGATTTCCTGTACACAATTCACCCAGATTTCCCTAATGCTAACATGTTACAACCCTAGCACAAATATCAGAACTAAGCAATTAGCATTGATGTGATGCTACTAACTACAAACTTTCACACTATAGACTATAAATTAAAGACTTTGTTCAGATTTCACCAATTTTTTCACTTAATGCCCTTTGTCTGTTCTAGGATCCAATCCAAGATCTTATATTGCATATAATTGTCATGTCTCATTAGTCTCCTCCAATCTGTGACAGTTTCTCCGTCTTTCCTTGCCTTTTATGACCTTGATGCTTTTGAAGAATACTGGTTAGTTATTTTGTAAAATGTCCTTCAGTTTGGGATTGCCTGATGTTTTCTCATGATTGTTGTTGTTGGGTGCTGTCGAGTCGGTTCCGCCTCATAGCGACCTGATAGGACAGAGTAGAACTGCCCCATAGGGTTTCCAAAGAGCGGCTGCTGGATTCAAACTGCCGACCTTTTGGTTAGCAGCTGTAGCTCTTAACCACTGCGCCACCAGGGCTCCTTTCTCATGATTAAACTGAGGCTATGTATTTTTGGCAAGAATACACAGAAGTGATGTGTCCTTCCAGGTGTATCACATCAGAGGTTATATGATGTTGAGGTATCTTATTACTGGTGATGTTAATCTTGATTACTTGGCTAAGGTGAAGTCTGCCAGGTTTCTCTGCTATAAAGTTACTGTTTACTGAATAAATATATTAGGGGAGATAACTTTGAAACTTTGCAAATATCCTGTTTTTCTTCAGACTTTCTCCTACTAATTTTAGCATCTATCAGTAGATATTATTATTGTGATGTTCTAAAAATTATTTTGTATTCATTCCTTCTACACTTATTAACTGGAATTTTTCTGTAACAAAGAGTTATCCCATTGTCCCCATTTATTTACTTACACAATTATTTACATCCGTAAGTACTCCTTGATGTTTATTTTATTCTATGGGTTATAATCTAATATTACTGTTACTTATTTTGTTGCTCAGATTATTCCAGCTTTGGCCATTGGGGGCTTTTTTAAGCAAGCTCTGTCTAAGTACTGTCTTGAAATATAGAAAAGATTGAGGTGCTAATGGTCTCATTCTTCCGTGTAGAGAAGACCATGATGTGCTTATAATCTTCTTAGAAGTCTTACAAGTGTTGAGGTGGGAGGTTAGTGGTGGACATTGAACAAAACTAATTTCTGACATATTATAGAACTTATACATTAATTTAGGAATTGGCAAGTGCTGAAGCCCTAGTGGTATAGCGGTTAAGAGCTATGGCTGCTAACTAAAACGTCAGCAGTTCGACTCCACCAGCCACTCCTTGGAAACCCTATAAGGTAGTTCTGCTCTGTCCTGTATTGTCGTTTGAGTCGGGATCAACTCAGCGGCAACAGGTTTGGTTTTATTTTGTTTGTTTGGAGTCACCTCATAAACCAGTTCCAAGTTCAATGGGTCACAGGTGTATATAGCTCCTTCTTAGTATAGATAATGGTAGTATAGATAACCACTGATGGCACAGTGGTTAAGCACTCAGCTGCTAACTGAAAGGTTGGCAGTTCAAACCCACCAGCTGCTCCATAGGAGGAAGATGTGGCAGTCTGCTTCTGTAAAGATTTACAGCTTTGGAAACCCTATGGGGCAGTTCTGCTCTGCCCTATTGGGTTGCTATGAGTTGGAATTGACTCAACAGCAGTGGGTTTGGTTTGGTTTTGGTTTAGTATAGAGAATAGCCAGGAAGGATTTTCTCGCTTATTTTGTAAGAAAAGAAAACAGAGAAAAAAAGGAGAAACCTCTTTTTCCCAGGTATATATACAGGGACTAAGAAGCCCTGGTGGCACAATGGTTAAGCTTTTGGGTGCTAACCACCCAGCGAGTCTGTGGGAGAAAGGCCATAAAGATTACAGCCAAGAAAACCCTATGGGGCAGTTCTACTCTGTCACATACGGGTCGCGGTGAGTCAGACTTGACTTAGCAACACACAACAACAGACAGGAACCAACCCACCAACCAAGTTAGAGAGAGAAGCTTTTCATGGCCCAAAGTTTAATATTCTCAAAGATCCAATCCCATTCCTTCTTTTCCTGCTTAGAGCCCTGAATTCTCTTATCTAACTTGTCAGGAGGAATTTTTATGATCTAACTTATCTTGGCAGAAACTTCCTCCTAAAATCTATCAAGCCTTGGGCTACAGTCGTTCAATGAGTTGGTAAAGGAGACAAAATGTTCTAGCTTGAAACTCAAGATTTTCCAAACCAGTGCTTTCTTGCATAAACTTCTTATCCCTTCTCATCCTCCACCACCAGTCACAACCATCATTACAATAACTATTTGATCTAATTATCAACCATTCACCCAAACATGGTGATATATTGTAATAGGTTATCTTCACCCATACATGTGATATATTGTTATCACATACATGATATGATGTGTATGTCAAAATGAATGAATAATAGAAGCCCATGGTTTGACTCCTAACTCACCCTCACCCTAGCAGCAAGGTTAGTTGAGCTGGCACTGTGCACTTCCCTTGTTGCAATGAGTCCTGTTCCTGTGATGCTGAAGTGTTCTCAGGACACTGTGCCGTAAGAAGCCTCTAGGTTTATGTCCTCGTTAGACGTTGAACTAGAACTGCTGCTTCAGTAGGCCACTGGTTCCTATTTAGCTGAAACAAAAATCATTACCCCCCACAAATAAAGCAAACTGATACAACCAATTGATTGTTTTATTTCCTCATTTGGGGTTAGATATATGCCTCCCACACTGTGAGAAGCTTGAAACAGTTAACACACATTTTTTTATTTTCCTATTTCATTTCGTCATACTGTTTCTTTTATGTATTTATTTTTATTGTGGTAAAAATATACATAACAAAACACTTGCCAATTCAACAATTTTTACAGGTACAATTCAGTGACACTGATTACAGTCTTTATGTCGAGCAACCATTTTCACTATCCTTTTCTGACTTATTCTGCCACCATTGACATAAACTCAGAATTAACCACACTTTTGCAGATGGTAGCATTTTTACATGTGGAGGAGGGTGCCCGTTTGGCAGAGATCATTCGAGGGAACTTCCTGATTTCAGTTGAATGCATTTTATCAGCAGATGCTTTTCCTTAGTTCCTTCCTCCCACTGCCCACAAAATAGAAATCTGGTATTTCTAAGCTGCATGCGATTGTCCAAGATGCTGGCTCTTCTCCGGAAAAATTACTAAGGATCACCTTCTCTTCTTCCCTCTTCTAGAGCAGGGATTGAATTTTAATTAGCCAGTTTGCAGGGGTGACTGGGAATGGGAGTCCCTCCCACTTGCACAGAGTTTAGCGAGTTCAGGGCGGTTCAGGCTGTCTAGCTGAAGGCTCATCGAATTGTTCTGAAGTCTTTACCACCCTGGAAAGAGCAGAAAGAGCAGAAGCAGGGTGAAATGACTTTTTATCCCACTCCTGAATATGACATCCGATTGGCTAGAGGTTTGCTATCTAGGATGTTTGTGTTTGCCACAAGGTAAGTCCAGTACTAGGTGAATGAGATTCAGACTCTTTCGTTGTGGGATTCTCACCAGACAGGCCTTGAACAGGTGTCTTTTTAATGTCGTGCTATATCTGTTTATAATGGAAAATAAATAAGGATATATTAAGGTTAAGCCTGCCCTCTAAATTGTCGTGAAAATTCTCATTATTTGAGCACCTCACGTGATTCAGTGCACTACTAATATTTCTGTTTGGAAGTTTTCAATAATTTTCTCCTACATGTATATGAATATAGTCGTCGTATTTCTTATGATGTGCATGTGTATCTAGAGAGAATGGCTTTTTCTCCCATTTACATTAACCAATGCTTTCTGTTGTGTACTTCATGGCTTTGCTTCCTTGTTTCCCTGGGGAATTTCAGGGTAAGTATCTATGTTTCTCACAGGGACTGGTTATGTACCTTATGTATTAGTAGCTGAGTCCCTCTCTATTTGCATTGCTGATTTTTGTATAAAGAAATAGAACCTGTGAGTATATTCTAAATTTTAAAAGTACCTCTTCCCATTCCACTTTGAGATTATAGTCATACATGAAAAGAAATGTTGATTATTGAGATTGCCAACTACCTTATTTAAATCAATCACAAGTGAAGGTTTAAATACGTCATTGTCTTTCCCTTATTGACATAGTTTGAATTTAGCTTTTATCCTTTTCGTATATAGTCTTAATTAGAAATTTTCCTTCAGAGTTATGCTTAATGCCAATGTTTGCTGCTAGGGATGCTTTTACTGAAAAGAAAATCTCAGGTAGAAAAGGAGCAGCTAGATGAAACAGTAATGGTAATGTTCTAGACCTCAAGTTGACTTGACTTTTATAATTACTGGCATTCATTTTTTAATTTTTATACCTTGTAAAAGGTAAAAAAAAGAAAATTTGAACTGCTGATTTATATTATAAAATGCACTCATATATAAAGAGAAGGAACACAGGGCTGGTTTTTCAAGTTTTAGTTGGCATTCTTTCCTTTGAAAGTGAATAAGAGAGAGCATTCTTCTGAGTCTTATTATATTCTCCCTAACAGTGTTAGGTTATGTGTGGGTGGTGGTGGTGGTTAAACTCCTCCCTGTTGTAAAATTTATTATGGAAATATTGGTAGGTAGTCACTGCAGAGCAGAAGCAAGCATTCTTAAAGTTTGCTACACTTTCAGCTGCTCTGCCTCAAAACTTTGACTATTTGTTCATTCAAGTTCCCATAGTATTCAGAAATTTTATTTTAATGAACAGTTCTTTCCCGGTATGATTATTTTTAAAATACAGATTCTTCTTTTGACCGTGATTTAAGGTTTCTAACTAAAATTTATGCTTTCTGTCCTTTTCTTTGTTTTCTTGTTGCCTTTAGTTTCTAGATGAAGAGAAAGACAGTAGAACAGAGAAGAGAAAAACACAGCCCAATGCATCAGACTTACTCCAAAAGAGGATTCAGTTTCTTTAGTGTTGAAGTTTTGGGGGTGTTTGTTTTGTTTAATGGAGTGATGTTTAGAAAAATCATTACCAAAAGGCAAGGCTTCTGCCTCACAAAAAACCCCTTTCTCCATATGTTTTGATAAATGCGATTTAATTTATTCTTTGGCATTTTATAAGAAATAATTAGCTTGATTTTGAAATCTCAGTTGGTATTGGATTCCTTTAAACTCTCCAAGGACAATCTTCTGTGAGTTTTGTACACTAACAGAAGTGTGTCCAGCTGTAGTGGTCGAGTACCGTTTCTCTCCCCCACTCCTCAGCCCTCCAGTTCACTGGGTTGGAGGGGAGGATGTCACACACCTTGTACTGTTCAGCTGCTGTTCCTGCCAACAGGGAGATCCCCCAGGCGTCTTTGCCGCCCACCCCCAAAAGCAGCAGTAATTCAGGGACAGGTCCCTGGGTGGTGCAAACGGTTAACTCGGCTCAGCTGCTAACTAAGGCCACTCAGACATGCCCTGGAAGAAAGTCCTGGCAGTCTACTTCTGAAAAATCAGCTGTTGAAAACTCTGTGGAGCACAGTTCTACTCTGTCGCACATGGGGTCACCGGGAGTCAGAATCCGCTAGAAGGGCAACTGTTTTTTTTTTTTTAAATTCAGGGGCACATACAGTATCTCTAGTTCTCTGTAACTGTGAGCCTATCTGAGATCCATGAGAGCATGTTTGTGGGTGGGGTGTCTGCGTGTGACTGTGTGTATCTGTGTGTGGAAGAGAACAACAAACCAGCATGAAAGTGAGTTGAGAAGCAGAGATTATTAATGGATAGAGTTTATGCTATTTTATTTATACTATGCTATTCTATTTAAAAGGAGCCTTGGTGGTGCGGTGGTTAAAGCCCTCGGCTGCTAACCGAAAGGTCGGTGGTCCAAACCCAACAGCTGCTCCGTGGGAGAGAGATGTGGCAGTCTGCTTCCATAAAGATTTACAGCTTTGGAAACCCTGTAGGGCAGCTCTACTCTGTCCTACAGGGTCGCTATGAGTCAGAATGGACGCTGTAGCCATGGGTTTGTTTTTTTTGGTTTTATTCTATTTACAGGAGTCCTGGTGTAGCAGTGAGTAAGTGCTCAGCTGTTAACCGAAAGGTTGGCAGTTTGAACCCACCAGCTGCTCTATGGGAGAAAGATGTGGCAGTCTGCTTCCATAAAGGTTACAGCTTTGGAAGCCTTATGGGGCAGTTCTCCTCCATCCTATATATAGGGTCACTGTGAGTCAGAATCGGCTTGATGGCAATGGGTTTTTATTTTTATTTTTTTATTATTTATTGCAGTTGAGTTTGAAAGTCAATAAAAGGCAAAGATGAATGCTACTGTAGACCATAGATATTATAGTGTTTGCGTCAAATTCTGCCATGATTTATATGCAGGCATTGAAGTATGGGAAGGAGAGTTGAATATTCTGATTCATCTATATGTGTCAGAGTTAGGGGAAGGTAGAAAGAGGGGAATATTCACCTACTGATGACTAAGTGGAGAGCCCTGGTGGGGCAGTGGTTAAGAGCTCAGGCTGCTAACCAAAAAGTTAGCAGTTCGAATCCACTAGCCAATCCTTGGAAACCCTATGGGGCAGTTTTACTCTGTCCTATAGGGCTGATGTGAGTCGGAATTAACTCGACAGCAGCAGGTTTGGTTTTTGGTTTTGATGACTAAGTGAAAAACACCCACATCCACTGTAGTCTCTCTCCTTTGTGGTAATATATTTATGTGGTCTTCAGTAAAAAAATGTTTTGAAATGAAGAGTGGAGAGGAGATGAAACTTGTAGTTAGGGGAATACTGGAATAGGTGTTGGGTAATGGGGAGAAGTATCTTACAAGAAATGGTTTTTTAAAAATCTTCTTTGCAAATTGTAAGTGTTATAGTCTTATGTTTGTATGTTAGCAGACTTCACTCTTACTTATAATTCAGTTATTGAAGCCAAAAGTCCCCAGGGCATATTATCAGAAAGTGACATTTAAAAAGAACTTCTCTTTCCAGAAAGGACTGTGTGTTACTATGGGGTTATATTACCAAATGCATACCTTTCTACTCACTGAACCACTTTTTAAAGACACAGAATATTACTAAGGTGATTTTAAAAGCCTTAGAAAAGTTTGCTTTTTAGGTTTTTTTTTTTTTTTTTTTGTGAATCCAGAAAAATCTGAGGTATAACCTTGAGGAGCCCAGAAGTAGTCTTAGAGACTAGAATTTACAGGTGCTCTAAAGGGCTAAAAGGATTTCTTAAAAGTAATCTCTTTGTCAAAGCAATGGTAAGGGACAATTACCACTTTTTTTTTTTTTTAAGATGGTGGGTTTTTTCAACTCATTTAAGAAATTCTTGAGAGCTTTCCTGTCTCCCGGGAACATTTAAAAAACGTATCTCTCAACATAGGTTGAGTATCATTCTAGTGAGAGAGAGTTCCTTCTAGATCTAGGAATGAAATAATGTTATGAGTGCATAGTTAGGACTCAGTGTAGCTTGACTTGGTCAAAGTTTTTAATTCTGCTATTCTGCCTTTTTATTTTTAAATTACTGTTAATTCGGATTCATCACTGTCAGTTTATTCAGGAATTTTTTTTTTTTTAAATGTATGTTAGATGAAGGTTTACAGAGCAAACTAGTTTCTCATTAAACAATTAATATACATATTGTTTTGTGACATTGGTTGCCAACCCTGCGAAACGTCAACACTCTCCTCTTCTGGACCTTGGGTTCCTCATTACCAGCTTTCCTGTCCCTTCCTACCTTCTTGTCCTTGCCCCTGGGCTGGTGTGCCCATTTAGTCTCGTTTTGTTTTATGGGCCTCTCTAATCTTTGGCTGAAGGATCAACCTCAGGAGTGACTTCATTACGGAGCTATAAGAGTATCTGGGGGCTATACTCTCGGGGTTTTTCCAATCTCTATCAGACCAGTAAGTCTGGTCTTTTTGTGTATGTGTGTGAGTTAGAATTTTGTTCTACATTTTTCTCCAGCACTGTCCAGGACCCTCTGTTGTGATCCCTGTGAGAGCAGTTGTTGGTGGTAGCCGGGCACCATCTAGTTGTGCTGGACTCAGTCTGATGGAGGTAGTTGTGGTCCATTAATCCTTCGGACTAATCTTTCCCTTGTGTTTTTGGTCTTCTTCATTCTTAGGGATTATTTTTTAACCCCTAAAGTGCTGTACATTTTTCCATCAGCATTTGGGGCCTATAATTTTCCTGTAAACAGGAAATGCCTAAGAAAGCATTTTGTCAAGTATGAATCATCCATTCTTCTATTACTGAAGAAGACTGAATCCCCCGAGATTACTTGTACACTGATATTTGATTGCTCTTCCTGAGTTTGTTTCCTCTGTAAAGTATTAAATGGGGCAGTTTCACAATAACTATCAAAATGGCAAGGTCATTTACCCTTTCAGACAGCAATTCCACTTCTAGGAATGTCTTCAGAGTTATCTATGTATATGTCAAATAGTATATGGACATGGTTATTCATTGCAGCACTATTCGTAATAGCAAAAGGCTGGAAACCAAAAAATGTCTACAAAAAGGTTCTGGCTCAGTAAATATGATATATATACACAGTGGAATACTAGGCAGCAGAAGGAAAAAAAAGGTATGAGGAAGCTCTGTAAATACGTAGAAAGACCTCCAGGATATATTCTTAACTACAAACAAACAAGGATAGAACACTGCATATAGTTCCTTTTGTAAGAGTCAAAATGAGACTATATGTTCATATTTGCTTGTATTTGTGTAACAAAACACTGGAAAAGATAACACCAGAAGTTAACAGTGTTTAGCTGTAAGAAAGAAAAGGTATGGGGGGGAGAAAACATGGAGAGCAAAATTTCTCAATGTCTGTCTTTTTATGACTTTGATTTTTTTTTTTAATTTTTATTTATTTATTTATTTATTGTACTTTAGGTGAAGGTTTACAGAACAAA
>NW_004444041.1:7526331-7541706 GCF_000243295.1 Trichechus manatus latirostris | reverse complement strand
AAGCATGGCCCCTGGATTGTTTTATCAGCCCAGAACTAAAACAATTTCCGAGGCCAACTCTTCAGACAGGGATTGGACTGGACTGTGGGATATAAAGTGATACTCGTGAAGAGTGTGCCTCTTAGCTCAGGTAGATACAAGAGACTAAACAGGCAGCTTCTGTCCGGAGGTGAGATGGGAAGGCAGAGAGGGTTAGGAGATGGTTGAACTGGACATGGGGAATCAGGTGGAAAGGAGAAGTGTGCTGTCACAGTATGGGGAGAGTAATTAGGGTCACATAATAATGTATGTATAAATTTTTATATGGGAAAAAAGAAGTTTTCATTTTCAAAGTTGTGGTTGTCACCTTCTCCATCTATCCAAAGCCTACCAATCCTTCAAAGTCATCTAGAGTCCCAGCTCTGCTTTTGGCTCACTTTAAGCTCATGAACTTTTTGGTGCTTATAACCCAAATCCCTCCAAAGCCCAGGAAGCCCAGTGTGATCTGACAACTGCTCAACCATCTGCTCTTCACTCGGGAGTCACCAGCCACACTCTCTTCTGCCCCTTGAAAACCTCAAACTCATCCTGCCTAAAGGCCTTTATTTATTGTTCCTTCTGCACAAAATATTCTTCTTCCAGCACTTTAGACGGTTGATTTTTTCTTACCATTCACGTCTCAGTTTGAATGTCATCTTCTCAAAGAGGCTTTGCTGACCACTCCACCTAAAGCAAGGCCCTCAACCACACTCTCAAATTACTCTGTTTTATTTCCTTCAGAGCCCTTATGGTTATATGGAGGTATCTTGTTTGTTTATTGCTTACTTCTTTAATGTTTGTATCCCTGCTCTGCCTGTTCCACCCTCAGTGTAACCTTCTCATAGCTTAGAAATTAAGAGCACAGGCTCTGGAGACAGATACCTGAGTTTAAATATATCAGATCTGCCACCCACTAGTTTTGTGACTATGGGCCAACTCCCTAGTTTCTCTCAATTACCTCATTTCCATCATGGATACTATTAGGTGATGCAAATGGTTTGCGCTCAATTGCTAACTTAAAGGTTGGCGGTTTGAACCCACCCAGCAGTACCGTGGAAGAAGAGGCTTGGCAGTGTTCTTCCATTAAGATTACAGCCCATGTACGAACCCCCAAAACTATTGCTTTATTTAAACTATAAGGTTTAAAGGTATAATCTTTAAACCTTAAACCAAAAGTGTTCCCTGACATCTTCTTAAAACCAAACAGTAGTTTAGCTTAACTAGTAAAGAGTGTCTGCCTTGAGCGTTGTGCTCTTTTAAGATCTATCTATATGAGATCCAATTGACGACAGCAACTCCAAAGAGTAGATTAAGGAAATTTAGGAGGCAGTGAATTTATGTTAATGGGGAGGAACAACTCAGAAAAGGAAGGTGAGAATGGTTGCACAACTCAAAGAATGTAATCAGTGTTACTGAATTGTACATGTAGAAACTGTTGAATGTGTATGTTCTGCTGTGTGTATTCTCAGCAACAACAAAACAAAATAAATTATTTAAAAGAAAAAAAGATTATAGCCAAGAAAACCCTATGGTGCATGTCTGCTCTGTAACACATGCGGTCACCATGAGTCGGAATCCACTCAACGGCAACTAACAGCAACATCATAAAGATAGTATAAAGATTAATGAGAAAATATACGTCAAGTGCCTAGAATGGTGCTTGGCATCAGTAGGTACTCAAATATAAAAACCAAAGACCCATTGCTGTTGAGTTGATTCCAACACATAATGACCCTATCGGACAGAGTAGAACAGCCCCATAAAATTTCCAAAGAGCAGCTGGTGGATTTGAACTGCCGACCTTTTGGTTGTCAGCTGTAGCTCTTAACCACTGTGCCACCAGGGCTCCCTCAAATATATATATATATATATTTTTTTCTCCCCCTGAGGAAATGAATAATACTTTAATTCTGTTTATTACTTTACCTTGCATCTAAACCTTCCCAACAAGATTGTAAGTGCTAGTTCATCTCTCATTTCCCCTAGCTCCTGCTATAGTAAGGTTGAAGGCACATAGTAGATGATCAACAAATACTGTTGTAATACCTGAACTGCTTATTGTAGATTTCCTCAGAAACATGCTTTGCATTCCTGAATCTGTGTTAGGGCAAATCATCTCAGAAGGACATTGTGTCACTTGCTAATTCCAGTTTCATCAGCCTACCCATCCCACACAGTTAAGCTTCCTTGTTTGTGGTTAAGAATGCAACAAAAGGGCTTTGTTTGAAGTACACCCACGCACAAAACTTAGTTTGCTCAGTTTTAAAATTAAATCGCCTTCTGACTGTTACTGATGTGCTCGTGATGTAATGTGCTTTTGTAAAATAGTTCCTTATCTTCTTAAAGATCAAAGTGATCCCAAAACACAAAAGCATGCTGTGCTCTTTAAGAATGCTTCTTAAATTATTTGCATCATTGAAAAGGTCAATAAACAGCTGTTTGACTTTATTGGGTTATTTTAAGATACAGTGAGATATTTTCAAAATGAGAAGCTATTTTAAAAATAGGTGATACATGTACATAGTATAAAATTCAAAAGTTACAAAAGAAATTTTAGTGAAAAATTAGTTCTCTGCCCAAGAGGCGGTCCCTGTTTCTAGTTTCCTCTAGAATATTCTTAACATTAATAAACATATATGTGATTGTATGTTTTTCCCCACACACTGCCACATACTGTCACATGTTGTACACACAGTTATGCACCCTATTATTGTCACTTAATGATATATTTTGGAGATATTTCCATATCA
This sequence comes from Trichechus manatus latirostris, assembly GCF_000243295.1. NCBI lineage: Eukaryota > Metazoa > Chordata > Mammalia > Sirenia > Trichechidae > Trichechus > Trichechus manatus. The sequence goes on along the minus strand of NW_004444041.1, from coordinate 7,538,938 downwards.
GTATGTATAAAGCTGCCCATTTTTATTAATAGCCACACATTGTTGTAGTTGGGTGTGGTCAAATCGATTCTGAGTCATAGCGACCCCGTGTGATGGAGTAGGACTGCCCCATAGGGTTTCCTTGGCTATAGTCCTTAAGGAAGCAGATCACCAGGTCTTTCTCCTGTAGAGCCACTGGTTGGTTTTGAACTGCCAGCCTTTTGGTTAGCAGCCTAGCTCTTAACCATTACACTATCAAACCATTGCCTTTGAGTCGATTCTGACTCATAGCAACCCTATCAGACAGAGTAGAACTGCCCCATAGGGTTTCCAAGGAGTGGCTGGTTGATTCGATCTGCTGACTTTTTGGTTAGCAGCCGAACGCTTAACCACTGCACCACCAGGGCTCCATTGCACACCAGGGCTCCTTAATAGCCACATTAAAAAAAAAATTTAAAACCACACCCATTGCCATGGAGTCTATTCCAACTCACAGTGACCCTATAGGACAGAGAGAACTGTCCCATAGGATTTCTAAGAAGTGGCTGGTGGATTTGAACTGCCGACCTTTTCGTTAGCATCCAAACTCTTAAGCACTGCGCCACCAGGGCTCTGCAATAGCCACATAGGGTTCCATTATTTGGATGTACTACAACTGACTTAACTAGTGCTACTGATGGACATTTAGGTTGTTTTTCCCCTTTTGATATGTTATTATCTTTTAAAATGTTGCTGTATGTTGCCAAACTGCTCTTCATTCACCTTGTATGGATTTACACTCCCAGCGAGGTATGAAAATTAGTGGGTTGTTTTTGGTCATCTTTCTCATTTTTCCCCCTCTTTTCATCACTTAATCCCTCTGTGTACACTATGGAAGAACCTTATCAAAACAGAGCTTTACCTCTGTAGCCTACTCCCAATGTATGTTCTGTGTCCAAAAGAGAGTTGGTCTTTTTTTATAAGACCTTTTGATTTGTTTGTTTCAAAATCACCCTGTTTTTCTTAAGCTACTAGACCTATGATGACACTTGATACCCCAGACAAGGCAGAATCTCCCCAAGTTGGGTTTCCTATCCTGGTACTGCAAGTCTTGGGCTTACTTTCAGATACACTTATTTTTTCATTTTGTAACCCCAGAATGTAAGCTTCTTGAGGGCAGAGACCATATCTTAGTCATTAATTCTTTTAAATATCCTTTGTGGTTCAGTAGTGGAATTCTTGCCTGCCATGTGGGAGACCCAGGTTTGATTCCTGGCCAATGCACCTTATGTGCAGCCACCACCTATCTGCAATGACATATAAAAGCCCTTGATTTTGAGAGTGATTCTCCACAAGATCCTAGAAAAGATAATAATAGGAAATTGTTAATATTATACGTAATACACTTTAAACATGGGGGTAGTGGTGGTAAGCAGTAGAATTCTCTCCTTCCATGCAGGAGACCCAGGTTCAGTTACCTGCCATTGTACCTCATCTGCAGCCACCACCCCTCCTTCACTGGAGGCTTGTGTGTTGCTATGATGCTGAACAGGTTTCAGAGGAGCTTACAGACTGAGGTGGACTAGGAAGAAAGGCTTGGCCATCTACTTTTGAAAATCAACCAGTGATAACCCTGTAGATCATAGTTGTGCCGCATGATCCCCAGCCAACCATGGGGATGGCACAGGACTGGGCAGCATTTTGTTTTGTTGTGCATGAGGTCACCATGAGTCGGGGCCGGCTCAATGGCAGCTAATAACAACAGTCCTCATTTACCATTTCTCTTGAACCCCCAACTCACTACATCAAGCCCCTCATTTTTACTTCCTCCTCTTGCAGGTTTCATGATGAAAATAGAGGACATTGGGTGTGGAGTTGCTCAATTTTCATCCCACCCACCCCTCTCATGGGCATCTTACCTCCTTTCTTCTCAGTGGAATTGTCTTTATTCCTTCCTAACGTTATACCTTCCACCTGACCTCTAGAAGCCAGTGAGGAATTCTGACCTCCTCATGAATTTTGCATTGCATTGGGCAAATCTGCTGCAGAAGACCTCTTCAAAGTGTTGAAAAGCAAAGATGTCACCTTGAAGACTAAGGTGCACCTGACCCAAGCCATGGTGTTTTTAATCGCGTCATATGTATGCAAAGCTGGACAGTGAATAAGGAAGACTGAAGAAGAGGCGACATCTTTGAATTGTGGTGTTGGCGAAGAATATTGACTATACCATGGACTGCCAAAGAAAGAAGAAATCCATCTTAAAAGAAGTATAACCAGAATGCTCTTTAGAAGCAAGGGTGGAGAGACTATATCTCACATACTTTGGACATGTTATCAGGAGGGATCAGTCCCTGGAAAAGGACATCATGCTTGGTAAAGTAGGGGATCAGCAAAAAAGAGGAAGACCCTCAATGAGATGGATGATCCAGTGGCTGCAACAATGGGCTCAAGCATAACAATGATTGTGAGGATGGTACAGGACCAGGCAGTGTTTTGTTCTGTTGTACAGACGGTCACTATGGGTCAGAACTGACTTGACCGCACCTGAGAACAACAACATGAATGTTAAAGATTGTCACCCTCTTCTCCTGTGTCTTCAGCTACATGTGCACATAAGCTTACTGTCTCTCATGTAAACTTACTCAAACTTCTCATTGTTTAAAACAAAAACAGTGACAACGAAACTTTTTTACTCCCTAGTCCCTTGTAGTCTACTAGCTACTACCCTCTTTCTCCCCTTTAGAGTCAAGTTTTTGAAAGAATTATCTCTCCTTGATAGATAATCCCCATTTTATTTCTCATTCACCTCTTACCCCACCATAGTCGGTTTTTACCCCATCATTCCACTGCACAGACTTACTAGTTGCCAAATCCAGAGGACATGTATCTACTCTCATCAAGGTAACCTGTCTGTTAGAATGGTTGGCAGTTTCTTCCTCCTCGTTCACCTCCTTAGGGTTTTATGAAACTACCATGCTCTCCTGGTTTTCCTCTTGCTTCTCTGGAAGCTCCTTGGGCTTTTTCCCAGAGTCGTCCTCTCGTAAATTGTGATAGTTCTCAGAGACCCCTCCTTAAACTACTTTGTCTTCCTGTGTATTCTCCCAGAGCAACTGATCTTCTCTCAAAGGTCATGTGTTTTGTGACTCCCAAATTTGTATCTCTAGCCTACACTTCAGTCCTTCAGACCCTCCTGCCCACAATATACTTCCTCTGAAAATCCCCCAGGCACCTCACATTGGACATGCCTCAGAGTAAGCCATTAATTTCCTACTCTATTGCCCTCCTTCCAGCCCTTAACCCCTCCATCTAATAGTTCATAGTACAGGTTAAGGATACTACAGTTCTAGTTCAAGCTAGAAACATAAAGGCCATCCTTGCTCCTTAACTCTTCTCTCTTCTCTACCAGCTACATCCAAGTGGTCACTAAGGCGGAGGATTCTGCCTCCTTAATGGCTCCAAGATCTGTCATCTCCTCAGCTTCCCTGCCATACTGCCTTATACTGACCCTCATCATCTCTTACACTGGCCAACACAAGAGCCTCCAATCTTGTCTCAAATGTATTCTCCTGACTGCTACTGGCAATATCTTCCCGAAACTTGGAAACATAGCACTCCCTGGCTAAGGTTCTTTGGTGGCTTCCAGTTTCACAGACTAGTGTCCAAACTCTTCATTATGGCATGCCATGAGACCTTTTGAGATATGGCCCCTGCTACTTCTTCACCTTTATCTAACTGCCTTTCCCTGTGTTCATCATCTCCTCTCCAGCAGCTTGGAGTTGCTTGTTTCATGTTCTTGCTCATTCCACTGTCATGCTATTCCTCTCCCTGCGTGTCTTTCTCTTCCATTTCCCACTCCCTTCCATCTGGAGGAATCTTTCATGATTTAGTTAAAAGTGAAGTCTTTCTGACTTACCCCTGTGATGTTAGTGACTCCCTCCTCTGTGTTCCTCTTGTACAGGTCTCTGTTGTGGAACCCATCACGTTGTATTGTAGTGGTTTATTTGGCTGTCTCTTCTACAATACTGTGAATTATTTGGGGCTAGTGATCATATCTTATTCCTCTTTGTATCCTCAGTGCTAGCATAGTGACTGGCATGTAAAAAGTCTCTGTAAATGTCCCCTGAATGAATAGGAAGGAAACCAAAGAGAAGTCAGGATAAGCTTACATTTAAAATGAAGTCTTGCTCTTGTTTTCAAAGCACAAAGAGGAATTTTCTTTACTTAACGTGGGTGAAACAACCCTATTTGCTTTGATTCATTGTTCTATGCACAGCCTCCTTTTACACTTCAAAGTCTGAATCAGAATTTTCAGCAAGGTGTCCGATCTTTCATGAGGAGGTGTGCCAACTGATGTTAAGTCCCTGTAGCTACATTATACTTCAAGGCACCTCCTATCTCCTTGGGAACTAGAGGACTTCTCTGGAGCTTCTGAAGTTATGGTTAAATATCATCTCACACCTTGTCTCTAGGACAGAGAGGAACCTTCTTTCTGTAGAGCCTGTGAAGTTTACCAGGGCCTGTCCATTTCCCAGTCAGGTGACACAACTGGTTAAACACTCGGCTACTAACCAAAAGGTTGGTGGTTTGAACACACCCAGAGGCGCCTTGCAAGAAAGGTCTGGCAGTCTGCTTCTGAAAGGTTACAACCATGAAAACTCTGTGGAGTGCAGTTCTCCTTTGCAACATGTGAGTTCACCATGAGTCGGAATCAATTCAAAGGCGGCTGGTTTGGTTTGGTTCATTTCCCTCTGGTGGGAAAAGTTTCTCATCACCAGTCATTTTAGTTAGGTATGGATGAATACCATTGGGGGATGAAGCTCCTAAAAAGCCACCCTCAGCCTTCCAGTAGTGCTGGGCCAAGTTCAGTTTTCATTGGCATCCATCAGCTACTCAAAACCAGTGCCTAGACTCAGGGCTAACATCCTACTACTGAAAAAGGGTCGTACCAAATCCCCTCACTCGGTAGCCAAATGTGGGGGGCAGGGAGATGTATAATTCTTTCTCCTTATGTATTTTGGGCCCACTGGGTGCAAAATGATATGTATATGAAATGTCTCCAGGTACTTCTTGCAAAAGAGACTTTATTTTTCCATTAAGGTCCGGACTTTTGGTGTTTGATGAACCAGTAACATTTATTGAGTTCCTGAAGTCATATGTAACTGGATTTGAACTCTGACTCCAGGACTTATCAGCTGTGAAATTCGGGGCTTGGTATCCCAGAAAGGATTTTTTTTTTCCTTTTTGGTGAAAAAATACACAGCAAAGTATGTACCCATTCAACAATTTCTACATGTGTAATTCAGTGACATTGGTTACATTCTTCACATTGTATCACCATTCTTGCTATCTCTTCCCAAATTATTTTACCACCATTAATTTAGACTCACTGCCCCTGTAAACTTTCATCTATGCTTTTGAGTTACTGTTGTCAATTTGATCTCATATAGATAATTCTTTAAAAATACTGCAATGCTCAAGGCAAACATTCTTTACTAGCTGAGCTAAACTCTTGTTTGGTTTACAGATTACTTAAGGGGATAGTTTTGGTTCAAGGTTTAAAGATTATTCAGGGCAATAGATTCAGGTATTCATCCAGTATCACTATATTCCAGAAAGACTGAATTCCATAAGAATTTTAAATTATTTTCCACATTTTTCCCCCTTTTGATCAGGATCCAGCGGTTAAATCCTTGATCAAAATGTTTAGTAAAGGTAGCCAGGCAGCATCCAGTTCTTCCGGTCTCATGGCAAAGGAAGCAGTAGCTCATGGAGGTAATTAGACCTGCAGTCCAGTTCCTCCTGTGATTCCTGGGAAGGATTTGTAATCAGTGGATGAAACTGGGTGATAAAGCAGAAGTATAAGTCAGTGAAGAACTGAGGCTCAAGGGAGGTAGCCTAGCTTCGTGGACCTGGTTGAAGCGGCAGTAACCTACTTTCTGGGGAGCTGAGTGTCTGAGGTGAGGTCAGAGTGCACCCAGCAGCAAGAATGCCTAACTGCTAAGAAGATAAATCCTTAACCTAAGGCCTCCTGATTCCCTCTTCTGAGAAAAGAGGTGATTCAACTTTAGAGCAGTGCGGATCCCACAAGTGGGGGGGCATGTGGGACCTGTTATGAGGGTTAGAGAGCTATAGAGGCAAGGAGCCAAGCAAGTTGTAATACCATTTGTGGGCTGTAATCATGAGACTTGCTGCTGGGTCATCAGCGGTAAAGGAAAGACTCTATATGAATGTGTTTTGTAAATTTAAAAGGTTGAAATACGTATTAGCTTCTGTTGTTGATATCTTGATTTTGTGTCCTACTTCCTCTCTCAAGCCCAAGACTGTGTTATTACTTCCTTTAGTTGTTAGTTTCCAGGTGGGCGAGATCTGTTCCTTCTTAGCCCTCTGCTTACCCTCTGACTTCAGGTCACAGCCGCTGCTCTGGCAGCTCCCTGCCTTACCAGCCTGGCCAGGGTCCTCCTCAGCTATGACCACAGTAAGTGTCAGACTAGCCTCTCCATAATTATTGACTCTCAATACCTGGGGAGCTCAGAGCTGGGTGACTCATCACCATCAATTCCTGTCTGTTTCCCTCTCCTCTGACATTCACTCTCAGCATCTTTCTCTCCTTTTCTCTCCTTCCTTTTAGGTATCTCTGATGGCTTATCTCCCTAGCCACTCTACTCTTTATCAATTCATTAATAATAAAGAAACAATGATAGTAATACTTAACATTTATGGAACTCTTACTACGTACCAGATACACCATTTAACTTTTAATCTCACAAAAATCCTATGAACAGGTTCTGTTGTAACTTTCCCTTTACATACAGATAAGGGAACACAGGTGATTAAGAAACTAACCCCAAATCCCAAAACTTAAAAACCAGTGGTATCAGGATTAGAACCCAGGTTTGTCTGACCTCAGAACTGACACCATTAGCCATATTCCACCTTCTCTCAATCCCCAGCGTTTTACCAAAAGAGATCTCAATGTGACTTTCTCCAGCCTATCTAGCAACTCAGGCATTAGTCCACTGGCCTATAGGTCCCTTCAGTAAGTACTTATTGTCTGACTGCTAAAAATCTTCATGTACTTACTCCTCGCTTCACACAAGACCATTTTCCTATCACCATAACCTTTCTTCAGAGAATCAGAATCTGTATTTGTTGGAAATCATCCTCTGTCTTTGGAAGCCTCTTTTATATACATTTTTTAAAGTTATTTCAGATTAAAATGAAGTTAATCTAGCCTTTTTTATTAATCTCTTCATTTCTTGGAGCCCTGGTGAAGCAGTGTTAAGAGCTCGGCTGCTAACCAAAAAGTCAGCGATTTGAATCCACCAGCCACTCCTTGGAAACCCTATGGGGTCATTCTGCTCTGTCCTGTAGGGTCGCTATGAGTTGGAATCGACTTGACGGCAATGGGTTTGGTATTTTGGTTTTCTCTTCATACCTTAAATGAGCAGACTAAGGCTTCGGGAGGAGAAACGACTTACACAGGGTCATACATCAAGCTAATAACAAAGTCAGGGCAAGAACCCAAGTCTCCTGACACTTGGTCTAGTATTATTCTGCTGTACTAACACTCTGGAAATTTTATTGACATTCCAAACCAAAACCTGTTGCTGTTGAGTCAATCCCAACTCATAGCAACCCTATAGGACAGAGTAGAACTGCCCCATAGAGGTTCCAAGGAGCAGCTGGTGGATTCAAATTGCCAACCCTTTGGTTAGCAGCTGAGTACTTAACCATTGTGTCACCAAAGCTCCTTATTGACGTTACCAAAAAAACGAAACCCGTTGCCGTTGATTCCAACTCATAGTGACCCTATAGGACAGAGGAGAACTGCCTCCATAGGGTTTCCAAGGAGCAACTGGTGGATTCGAACTGCCGACCTTTTGGTTAGCAGCATAAAGCTTAACCACCATGCCACCATGGCTCCTTATTGACATTAGGGGGATGGTTTTTCATTTATAGTACAAAAGCTAATTTATGTCTTCATAGAAAAGGGATAGGTGTATGTTTAGCCACAGAGCCAAGTACAATGAATTGGAATAACTTCCAGGTTTTATCTTCACCATACCAATGTGGATTCAAAAGTACTTCCAAACTGCAGAAAAATTCCCCTATAGTCTTAGCAGTTCAAGAATTTCCAGCATGAAATGCCTGATAGTTTACCTCACTCTTTTGCCAAAAATAAAGCACAGCAACTATGTCCTGACTCTGACCCTCTGTAGTAGTGTGATCCTTCCTACCAGATTCATTCTTCAGTATTGCAATCTGCAAGCACACTCATTCTTTCCCTTTGCCTTTGTCAATTCTTAAGAGCAGGATGTTTAAAAGTTGAAGTCTTGACTTGCAAAATGAGAAATTATTTTGGGGAGAACATTTTGTGGTCTAGACTATGTAGCTTAGAGCAGTGTTAACACTGAAGTAGCTGCTAATTTTTATGCAGTTCTTACCAAGAAATTAAAATAATATTATCATTTATTCAGCATCAGGGATTAACAAAGGATTTCAAAATCCCCTGGAAGCTTTTTACCATACAGCCACACAACGTCGCTTGGGAGGTGAGAAGGGATTGTTGTTCCCATTTTTATATATGGATAAACAGAGGCCAAGAAAGATCAAGGCAATTTCCTATGCTTTAAATTAATAAAATATAAAATATTGACATTTAGGAAATCTAGGGGAAGGTTGGAGCCCTGGTGGCACAGTGGTTAAGAGCTCAGCTGCTAACCAAAAGTTGGCGGTTCGAATCCACCAGCCGCTCCTTGGAAACCCTATGGGGCAGTTCTCCCTGCCCTATAGGATCACTATGAGTCGGATTCGACTCGATGGCAACAGGGTTTTTTTCAGGTGACCATTATATGGGGTTTCTTTATATTAATTTTGCAACATTTTTTATGTAAGTTTGAAATTATTTCAAAATAAGAGGTAAAATAAAAATATTAATAAAGCAGAGAAAAACAATGGTTAGTAAGACAAATAGCCAGTAAAATCTACTTTCCAGTGTTTACTTGATTGCTTTTCAGTCTCTGAGGATACACCAGTCTCTGCTTCCAAATCCATAAATCACATCATTGAAGAGACTCAGCTGTGAATGCTGCTAATGTCAGGGGTTTCCCTCTCCTGTGTCTCCCCAGGCGCAGTGAACCTGCAGGCCGACCTCATTCTTGGCATTCAACCAAATTTGGGGAGAACCAACCCGATGCCAGCATGATGCAAATATCCCAGGGCACGATTGGCACTCCTTGGCACCAAAGCTACCATTCCAGGTAAGTGGTCCCAGCTGAGACTGAGGAGTTTGTTTCTTTCAAGTGTTGTGTTCCCAGAAAAAAAAAAAAACAGTGTCTTCTCTCTTTTGAGACTGTTTTCTTTTGTAATAGTTTCTTAAATGATTTCTTACATCTCTCTACCCTGCTATTTTCCTCATCCTCTTAAAGATCCTAATGTGTATGTGTCATCTTCATATCTAGTATGAAGGGAGGCCAGAATTATTTCGAGCCCTGGCTGGTTATTTGTTTGTGGGACCCATCAATTCTTAAAAATCACTGGATTGTATGCTTTTAAGTGGTGAGTTTTAACGGTATTGAAATACATCTTAATTAAAAAAAGGGGAGGGGATATAGCCAAAGCAGTGCTTAGAGAGAAATTTATAGCATTAAATACTTAAGTTAAAAAAGAAGAGAGATTTAAAAGTCAGTGATCTAAGTCAGGGATTGGCAAACTTTTCTGTAAAGGGCCAGATGGTAAATACTTTAGACTTTATGAGTCTTACAGTTTCTATTACAGCAATTCAGTTCTACTGTTGTAGCAGGAAAACAGCCATAGACGATATATAACCGAATGAGCATGCCTGTGTTCCCATAAAACTTTATTTACAAAAAGAGATAATGGATCAGATTTGGTCCTTGAGCTGTAGTTTGCCTTGCTTTAATCTTTTCTTCCAGCAACCTCACTGAACTCCACTGGAAAAAATGACTCAAAATGAGATTAAATAAGTAATAAGTCATTATTTTTTAATTGTAGTAAATATATATGTAACAAAACATTTGACATTTCAATAATCTTGTACAGTTCAGTGACAGTAATTTTGTTCATCATGTTGTTCAACCATCACCCTTATCCGTTCCCACATTTTCCCATTACCCTTAAGAGAAGCTCTGTGTTCCTTAAGCAGTGAGTCTTCCTCTCCCCCTTCTTCCCTCCCAACCCTGGTATCTACTAATAAACTTTGGTCTCTTGCCTATTCTAGATACTTCATATAAGTGGGATCATACAATATTTATCCTTTTGTGACAGATTTATTTCACTGAGCATAATATTTTCAAGGTTCATCATGTTGTAGCATGTATCAGGAATGACCAAGTTATTATTATCACAGAGATAGGGGCTCTGCCCTTTTCCGCCAGAGTCGCCACTGCTGGGAAACATCACTTCCTAACTGAGTCAAGGACGTGGCAGGCAAGGCTCAATTACACAAAGCAACTCATTGGGCCAGGCTAGAGTTCTCTTGATGCTAAGGTGCTGGCCACCAAGCCCTGGTGCCCACTGTTTGGCAGTTTTAGTAAATGTTACCTTCCCAGAAAGAAGAAATGCAGGCCAGGTCCCTAGCAAGACACAGTGCTGGAGTGGTTATGATAAAGAGCATAAGCATGTGTGAGGGGAGGACACAGACGTGGCACCAGACTCAGGGCAAATTTCAGACTAATAGCCACATTCATTACCATCACTTCATTCACAGCCAACCACCTCCCAAGAATAAATATGCAAACAAGACTTGAGCTGCAGGAAGGCCTCGCTCTATGGAGAACTGCCTGGCGTTCATGGCCTGAAGTCTTTAATTACTCCCTGACGGCCCTTGGCCAGGGAGGTCAGCAGCGGATTTCTGAAGGTTAAAAGTTGTTTTCTTAGTGGGAGAGTGTGTGGTTCAAGGAAGAATTTAGTTAGTGTCCTACTCTAAGCCCTATTACATCCAAACAGCCCCTTTTTCATAAAAATCCATTTACCAAGCTCAGGAAGGCCAAACCTGACATCCTACCCTGCCACCCTCTGCCAGACGTATTAAAGAGAGAGCCAAGTCAGTACTCCCTAGACTGACTTCAGGCTTGGAACCCATGCCAGATGGAATCCATTCACTTATCCCAGGGAGCCAGGCTCTACCGCCTGTCACTTTTTGGAAGTGCTTGGATAAGGGTAATGGCAAGGAGGTGGGAGGGTCAAGAGAATGCAGTTGCTTCAAGCTGCCACATACAAAAGAGGATGCAAATGCTGATACGTGTGGAAGGCGGGCTTCTGAAAGAATTACTTAGCTAACACATGGTGGCAACGCATTTGGCGAGGCCAGAACTCACTCAGTCATGTTTAATCAAGTTAAGGACCAAATCCTAGACCCTTCACTGACGGACAGTGGTTCACAGAATTGAAGAGTATGAACCTCTCCTAGCAGATTAGGCTAGGCTTCAGATCACAGAAGAGATGATTTCCCCATTACCCTCCTTCCTACAAACACTCCTCTCCCTTGCCCATGCCCCTCCTAATAACCCTACAAGAACTTACTCTCACATCAGACCATCTGTTCTCAGAGGGCATGTACTGTAGCAGTGTCCCACCCCCACACTCAGGCACAGTGCTTTTGCTTTATGGGTATGGAGGTGTTGGGTGTTGGGGGGCTTTTATGAGGTAATGGCTACAGGCTGTAAAGAGCCTAATAGTTTGAAGGAAGAACAGCTTAGTAGTAAGGTCTAGGGCTTTCAAGTTAGACCTAGGTGTAAATCTCAACTCCACCACCTACTGTGTGAGCTTAAGCAAATCATTTAACCTCTTTGGTCTTGGTTTCCTCATATGTAAAATGAAATTAATAACACACATCTCTTGGATTGTTGTGAGGATTAAATAAGATAATGTATGTAAAACCATGCAGTTCCTGGTAAATAGTAACCATTTAGTAAATGACAATTATAATTATCAGGTTGAAGACTTAACATAGGCACAGTGAAACCTGGTTATGAGATTCAAGGTTAATGGCATAAACCAGCACACACTTACAAAATGCAAGTCTGTATCAACAGAGTACCTCTGAACAGTGAGGGGGACCTTTGGTGCCTCCTAGCCCTGGTGGTGCAGCAGTTAAGAGCTCGGCTGATAACCAGAAGGTCGGCAGTTCGAATCCACCAGCCGCTCTTTGGAAACCCTATGGGGCAATTCTACTCTGTCCTGTAGGGTCACTATGAGTTGGAATTGACTCAGGTTTGGTTTTGTTTTTGGATGGATAGATGGATAGATAGATGGTGTAGAGTTAACTCTGACCCATGACAGCCTTATGTACAACAGAATGAAATGTTGCCCAGTTCTGTCATCGTCATGATCACTGGCATGTTCAAGTCCATCATTGCAGCTATTGTGCCAATCCATCGCACCCACGTTTTCCCTCACCCTCACTGGCCCTGTCACCAAACATGAGGTCCTCCTCCAGCAATCGATCCTTCCTGATAACACATCCAAAGCAAGTGAGTTGAACAGTGTTCTGTTACAAACCATAGGGTTTTCATTGGCAATTTTTTTTTTTTTAATATTTTATTGTACTTAAGGTGAAGGCTTACAGAACAGATAGTTTCTCATGTAACAGTAACACACATGCTGTTTTATGACATTGGTTAACAAC
>NW_004444041.1:7500220-7525181 GCF_000243295.1 Trichechus manatus latirostris | reverse complement strand
TTAGAAGTAGATCACCAGGTCTTTCTTCCTAGTCTGTCTTAGTGTAGAAGCCCTGCTGAAACCTATCTACTACAGGTGACCCTGCTGGTATTTGAATAGCAGTGGCATAGCTTCCAGCATCACAGCAACGCTTAAGCCACCACAGTACAACAAACTGACAGATGGTGGCTAACCTTCTTAAGAGGCCCTAAATCTGAAGTCATGCTGTAACCAAAAAAAAAAAAAAATAAGGGCCCCCCTCAGGCAGAAATAAGACTACTGCCAATTGGTGCTTAGAATAACTGCTTACAGTAACTATGGTGAGCTCCAGAAGGCCTCGGGGGAATGGTGGAGTTGGCACCAGAAGTACAATATATTGAAGACTACTTTCACTTGCTATTTCCTCCTCCACATCCTAAATTCCACAAGAGTTTAGGCAGGTAGATCTGCCCTTATACTGTACCCCCTACGTCTGCCCCTGTAATTCAAGCTTCAGAAGAGCTCCTCTTGACAAAAGTCAGCACAAAAGCACAGTGTAGGGTACAAAGGGAAAAAGGAAAGTTCAGATTACCCCAAATGCTACAGAAGTGTGTATCTTCTCTCCAGCACAGATCATCCTGTTATCCATCCATCCTGTGCCTCAGTTTGGAGCTCTGTCAGAGGGCTTCATCCCACCGTGAGTCCCACTCATGTCCAGTTTTGCTCCTAGGGTCTCATTTTGGCAGCTGCAGATGGAGAAGCACTCCAGGTGTGTATCTGAGGAGCACAGTGGCATGGAGTGGTCTAGTTTGCCAAATCAGTTGGTTGGCATCCCTCTCCCAGCCTTCGTTTAGTTCCAGAAACCCAATCTCAGTTCTAAATTTATGGATCTGTTTCTTATTAAGAAGCAGAATGAGGTAGCTGGAAAATGGGATAAGGGCAGGCGTGAAGAGAGCGGGAGGAAGAAGGGCAAAGACACTGAAGTTGTGTGATTTTAACTGTCTTGGAGCTCGGTTGGATTTGGAATTCCACTGAAATTTTATTTCCGCTGCTTTCCATCAGAGCCTTGTCTCACTATCTTTTTGCTCCCTACAGTAATCTCACACACTGGTCCTAAACTATTAAAATACTTAAGAAGAGACCTTGAAAGTCATGTGGTCCAGCCCCCTGACAAGAGTTTGAAATAACAGTATGAAAATACTAAAGTACTAGTACTTATTCATTGATTCATTCATTCAACAAATATGTATTGAGTACCCCCTGTATGCCCGACAGTTTCTAGGTACTGGAATATAATGGTGAACAAGACATTAAAGCCCCACCCTATAACACTTATGTGTTTCCCAAAGTGTGTTCCATGGAATAATAATCCATTAGATGATCCTTGAAAAAAAGTTTCTAGGGTCAAATAAGTTTAGAAAACACTGCTTATTATGTTTCCCTTTTAGTTTATTAAAGACTCAGAAGTCTGCAGTAAATACAGTTGTTTAACTTATTTAGCCCAGTATTTTCCAAAAATATTTGATCACTGAAAGAATTAATGTTCTAGAGTACACTTTAAGAAATACTTTATTACACCTGTTTTGTGCTCTTTACTGTTTTAAGTATTAAAAAAAATTTTTAAACACAAGAATTGAGTAATATTACAAGTATACATGTATCTATCACAGAATTAACATTTTGTTATATTTGCTTCAGATCTAATTTATATTTTATTAATAAACATTAAAGATACAATTGAAGTCTCTTTCATATAACCAGAGGGATATGATATAATATCAAGCAGTGGTAGGTGCTATGAAGAAAATAAAGTGGAGTAAGAGATAAGGAGTAAGGAGAGATGAGGTGCTACTTAGATATTGAGTTCCGCGAAGCCCTCTCTGAATTAGAGCCTTGAATAAAGGAAAGGAGTGAGCCAGGTGAAGAGCATTCCAGGTGGTACAAAAGCCCTGAGACTCTGAGATGGGAATATATTTCATGTGCTTGAGTTAAACAGTAAGGAAGCCATCATGCTACAGTATAGTGATCAAGAAGGAGCGTGGTAGAAAATGAGGTGGAGAAGTAGCCAGACCATGATAAGAACTTTAGTACATCCAAGATGCATTCATCTTGACAGTAAGGCTGTCCTTGTGGGTTAGAGAATGAAGACCTCCATTCCAAGTTCTTCTAACCCACCATTAAAAGTGCCATGTTGGAAGCAGGAGTGTAAAGGTCATCAAAATGATTATTTCTAGAAAGTGGCAGAAGAACTTGTTCCTAGAGGGTGATGTTAGGGTCCATATTCCCCAGTCAGCTTGGGAATGGGAATTCCAAAGGGACAGAGCCCCCCCTGCATAAGAGGGGACAGCCCCTTGCAAAGTCCTCCTAAACGTACCAGAAACTCATGCATAGGTGATGGAGTCCCAGCACCCAAGAGCCTCTTGTGATTAGAACTTCTTAAAAGCTTTCCTCTCTCCCGCTTGCTTTTCTCATCAGTCTTTTCTGCCTCTGTCTGATTTCCTTCTCTGTATTTCTGTCATTCAGCTTTGTGTTTAGCTTTCCCACCACAAACAAACTGTCTCTAATACAGTTGAGATTCCAGGAAGATTGCCAGAGTGTAGCCTCCAATTCCATAAAAAGGAAAGATATTAACTAAAAACATATACATATGCACACAGAGTCCCTCACCCCCTCACATGCCTATTCTTACTAAGCTTTTCCCCTTCTTCCCTCAAACAGCCCCAACAAACACAAAATTCCATCTCAATCACTTTTCCTCCTCTTCCCCCCCCCACCTCTGTCATCTCTTGGCATATGCATAATGTCATTTCCAGCACATAGCAGATCACATCAGTGCACTGCCCCATGGCTTCCTCTGTGTTCCCTTTTCCTCTCCTTGCAAGCTCGGGTGATTAGTAAGAGGCACATAGGTTACAGTGTTGGACAGTCACTCCTGGTGACGACACAGGGTGGCTGAGCAAGGCCCAAATATGGCCCCTTGTACCCACCCTTCAAAAAACTAAACATCTTGCATAAGAATACATTTATAAGCTGGGTTCTGTGTCTGTTAGCCTACTAAATGATAGCTGCTCAGTGGTGCTGACTGCTTTCTCTTGCTTTCTTCCAGCTCCTCTACAAGTGACCTCTCCAGCTATGACCATACTTATCTGAGGCGGAGCCCTGACCAGTGCAGCTCCCAGGGGAGCATGGAGAGCCTGGAACCCAGTACAGGATACCCACCCTGCCATCTTCTTTCTCCTGCCAAGTCAACCAGCAGCATTGACCAGCTCAGCCACCTCCATAACAAGAGAGACTCTGCTTACAGCTCCTTCTCCACCAGTTCTAGCATCTTAGAGTATCCACCTCCTGGCATCTCTGGTCGGGAACGTTCAGGCTCCATGGATACCACTTCTACTCGAGGTGGCCTTCTGGAAGGGATGAGGCAGGCAGACATTCGCTATGTCAAGACAGTCTATGATACTCGGAGAGGAGTCTCAGAAGAGTATGAGGTAAACTCTTCAGCCCTACTTCTTCAAGGTCGGGAGGCCCGAGCATCAGCAGAAGGTCAGAGCTATGATAAATGGCATAATGTTCATCGGGGCAAGGGAGTGCCACCCCCATCCTGGAACCAGCAGTGCCCCAGTTCCTTGGAGACTGCCACTGACAACCCACCTCCTGAGGTGGGTGCACCCCTTCCCCCAGCTCGGAGTGACAGTTATGCAGCCTTCCGGCACCGTGATCGGCCCAGTTCCTGGTCTAGCCTTGATCAGAAACGGTTCTGCCGGCGTCAAGCAAACTCGTCAGGCTCCCTGAAGTCTCCATTCATAGAAGAACAGCTGCATACTGTACTAGAGAAGAGTCCAGAGAGCAGCCCCCCAGTGAAGCCCAAGCATAATTATACCCAGAAGGCACAACCAGGCCAACCTCTGCTACCGACTGGCATCTATCCTGTACCTTCTGTGGAGCCACACTTTGCCCAGGTGCCCCAGCCTTCCAGGAACAGTAATGGTATGCTCTACCCTGCACTGGCCAAGGAGAGTGGATATACAGCCCCTCAGGCAACTTGTGACAAGATGGCTACCTTTGACGAGAATGGGAACCAAAATGGGTCTAGCAGGCCTGGGTTTGCCTTTTACCAGCCCCTAGAACATGATTCACTGTCCCCAGTGGAGAGCAAACCAGAAACTATAGCCAGGTTAGTCCCCTACAAAGTCCATGTCCCATCAGTGCCTGAAAATGACAAGGATACCTCCCTGAGGAGACATCTCACATCTCCTCAAGACAACAGCCCACATTCCAACGAGAGAAAGAGCACCCACAGCAACAAACCATATTCTAATCACCACAACCTCAAACCCCCTCAGGCTCCAGCCTGGCAAGTGGAAGATAGATCTTCCAGGCCCTCAGAGCCCTGGGAGGCGGACTTCCAGGAAGACCACAATGCCAACCTCCAGAGGAGGCAGGAGAGAGAAGGCCTAGGCCAGAGCCTGTCAAGAAACTTTGGCAAGACCAAGTCAGCCGTCTCGTCTCTCCAGAACATTCCAGAAAGCCTAAGAAGGCAAAGCAGCCTGGAGCTAGGAGGAGGATCTCAGGAAGCCTACCCAGATGGCAAACCAGCCTCTATAGTCAACACCAAGGATGAGGACCCTGGAAGGAAAGTCGGTCTTGACCACAGGAGCCATCTGGACAGGGCAGTTTCCTATCCAAGACCCGAGGGGAGAACTAGCGTTTCGGCCTCTTTCCACAGTTCAGACCCAAGGTACGAAGAGCCCTCTTCCCCACCGTACCAGCACACATCCAGTCTGGGCCCAAGGAGGCTCAACTCAGGCATCACCTCGGCTCTGCAGGGCTTTCCGTACCGGAAGCCTCACGGCTCAGTGCTGGAGAAGGTTTCCAGAATTGAGCAGCGAGAGCAAGGGAACCACAGATCCTCAAGTGTAGGTTGCTCCAGTTATGGCCGTACCTATAGGCCCAACCGGACGGTCTCAACTTCCAGTATTTCTGAGAATGAATTTGAGGAGGCAAGAGCCAATATCCGTTTTTCTGAATCCATTGAGCCTCTGGGCAATGCGGAGCAGCACTTCAAAAACAGAGAGTCAAAGTCAGAAGAGGTTTTCTGGCAGCCATGCGGGCAGCAGCTGAGGAGAGCTGCAGATGGTGGCCGGGGCCCCCAACTCCGAGGAGGTGAGCCCCCTAGGCGGGATGCTCGCCTCCTTCGCAGCCAGAGCACCTTTCAGCTCTTCAGCGAGGCCGAGAAGGCGCCCGTGTGGCCAGATAACAGATCTACCACTCCCGAGTCGCCCCTGCTGGACGCCCCCTTCAGCCGCGCCTACCGGAACAGCATCAAGGACGCACAGTCCCGTGTCCTGGGGGCCACCTCCTTTCGTCGGAGGGACCTCGAACTGGGGGCGCCCGGGGCATCCAGGCCCTGGCGACCCCGGCCTGCCTCGGCCCACATTGGGCTGCGGAGTCCCGAGGCGCCCGCGGTGGCTTCCCCCTCCCCACACACACCCCGTGAGCGGCACAGCGTGACCCCAGCCGAGGGTGAACCGGCCCAACCAGCGCCCCCTACTGCTCGGAGAGGGGCACGACGGCGCCTGAACCCCGAGCAGAAGAAGCGTTCCTACTCAGAGCCAGAGAAGATGAACGAGGTGGGGGTCTCAGAGGAGGCCGAGCCAACCCCCTTCGGCCCACAGAGGGAGGGGCTGCGTTTTCCGGAAACCACAGTGGCCGATCGCCGCCGGATGTTCGAGCGCGATGGGAAGGCCTGCTCGACGCTCAGCCTGTCAGGTCCGGAGCTGAAACACTTCCAGCAGAGCGCCCTGGCCGACTACATTCAGCGCAAGACTGGCAAGCGGCCTTCACCCTCCGTGGGCTGCGGCTTCCAGGAGCTAGGAGCTCTGCGGGAGCGCGCCCAGAGCGCCTATCTCCAGCCCGGCGCCGCGGTGCCTGAAAGCCCCAGCCTCGCTTCAGCCTCCGGCTGTAGCTCACTGCGGGAACCAAGCCTACAGCCCCGCAGGGAGGCTTCCTTCCTGCTGTCTGCGCCGCCAGTGGCTGCGGGGGAGCCCCCGCGGGCTCCTCAGGATCGCAGCAGCTCTTTTGCCGGCGGTCGCCTCCTCTGGGAACGGCGGCGCGGGGACCACCAGGCCTTAAGGGAGCCGACCAGGGCCGAGCTGCTTGGTGGAGCCACCTACGCGCCTCGGGGTTCCCAGAGAGTGGACAGGACCCCTGGGGAGCCATCCTCCTGGGGAGCCACAGCCGGGAGGGCCGGGAAGTCCAAGTCGGCTGAGGACCTGCTGGAGCGTTCAGACATCTTGGCCGTCCCTGTCCACGTGCGGTCGAGGTCATCTCCCATTGCAGACAAAACGCGCCAGGTATGTGCAATCACCCCCTAGTCCTAGCCCCCTATTGCCCCTTAGGCCCTGGAAGCTTTAGTGTCATACCTGCTTCTTTCTTCCTGCGCAGCCCTCCTCCGTCAGTTTTCCTTTTAGATACAGAAAAGTAGTATTTTGGTTTTATGAGGTGATTTCTTTCTCAGTGCCCCTGCTTGATATCCTTACAGATATCTTTTTTTTTTTTTTTAAGCTTCATTTTAGGAAGTCACCTACCTCTCAATGGAAGAATGCATGGTTAGGAAAAGTTAGGGGTTATCTTTTTGTTTGTTGGTTGGTTGGTTTTTTAGTTCATGGAATAGATATCACGTCTCAGTACTTTAATGATTTTAGCTTTGCTCCCTCTGTGTTTCTGTTGAACTTTTGCATTTACAGAATAGCTGGAATTATTAATGTTGATAGTTATTGATTATTGAGTTCCTGCTATGTGCCAGGTCCCCAGCTAAGGATGCTTTACATTTATTTACCTCATTTATGATAGAGGATTAAATCCTGTGCAGTAGAGTGTGTTACCAGTTCCAACCCATTTCTGTCTGACTCCCACCTGAGCTCTTTCTGTACACTATCCTGGAAAGATATGAAAATCAGAGACTTTCAAGTTCTTACATAAAAGAATTGTCTAATAAAGGTTACAAACTAGACAAAGATTATGAAGTGCTTTACATTGGAAATTTTAGGCAGAGCTAGGAATAGAACCTGAGTATCCTGACTTCTAAGAGTCTATTAATTTCCATATCTAAATCTTAATTCCTTCCTCAAACTCCACTTCCACTGCAGATCAGTGGCCTGCCAGATGGTTCCCTTCCCACCTAAGATATTACGAATTCACATGGGTTGGCACAGGGGAGAACACCCCTGCATTGCCCCTTTTCTATATTTCCCCAACAGAGAGTTCAAGCATTTTTAGAGCAGAGGTTGTATGAAAACCAGTGTTAGCAGGTTGAAGGAAACACAGAGGAAGAAAATAAGGCTCATGTCTATTTGGGGTTCACAATTGAGCAGGGAATATGAATTTTTATACAAATAACTCTTAATGTGACTGATGATGATAAATAATATGCTAAAAGACCCATTGCCATTGAGTCAATTCCAATGCATAGTGACCCTATAAGACAGAGTGTAACTGACCCGTGAGGTTTCCAAGGCTGTAATTTTTAAGGAAGCAAACTGCCAGATCTTTCTCCCGAGGAGCAGCTGGTGGATTCGCATTACCAGCCTTTCAGTTAGCAGCCAAGCACTTAACCAGTGTGCCGCCAGGGCTCCTTAAATAATATGCTATGGGAGGAAAAGTGATTATTTCTAACTGAGGGAATCTGAGAGGACTTCTCTTGAAGGAAATGGGATTTGAACCAGGCTGTAAAAGATAGGCAGGATGTTGACCAGGGATTGATTGGGGGTGTGGAAGGGGAGTCATTAGTCAGAGGAAAAAGCTTTAAGATCAAGCAAAATTCATTAGTCACTGGCTGTGTGCATACACACACACAGAGACATACACAAAGCCTTCTGAGATTTTCTGGTCAGTGTTGTCCAAAAATATTTTTTCTCCAGCATAACCCACAAAAATGTATAGAGGCAATCCTCCTTAAGCCTTCAATAACCATGTTCCTTCCCACAGAAGAACAGATTTAATTTCCCGTTCCTAACCCTACCACTAATACACTTAAAATCCATATATGCAACGTACAGTTTCAGCTAATTTGCTGGACTTCATTGGCTTGTTGCATAGCTATCCAAACATTTTCTGCATTTCTTTCTTTGTGTTCTAAAGAAAATAGAAACGTTTGCATGAAAACCAAATCATCTTCTGTTATTTCTTCCTCACGAGGTGTCATTATTGTCTGGTAGGGAATTGGTTGGATGGCCATGCATTCTATTTTGCTAGCCCACAAAAATATTTCTCAAACCTGCTACATTGGGAAATAGAGCTAAAACATAGGTGTTGTAGATAAGTAAAAAGATTTCTTTGAATACCAATTAAATACTTACTATTATTGTAATAACTTTTTAGAAAGACAGGTGAATACAGAATAGCACCCTCTTCAATAAAAGGAGTACCATATTTAGATATTACTTAATTTGGAGAATATGAAGCCAGAGGGGGAAAAATATTTCCAAATGAAATACTTTTTCTGTGGTGCTTTGCTCCAACAAATTCTGAAAATAGATGATCATCCCCCAGATCGTAATTGTGTCAGGATTCTTATTCTTGAGCATCTCCCATTGTCCAGCCCAGCAACTAGATGTTGCCTGTCTAGAGACCTGGCCCGTGGCAAGGTCTGCCACTCACATCCTTTTCATAGATCCATCGTCTACCTTATTTGTAGAACTAATTCAAAACAAATTTTGTCTCCCACATAGCTATTTCCGGTTATTATTTCAAGATATTCTGGTTTTTAACTTGAATAAATGCCAAAAACTTTACCATTATCAGTAGTTTTTATGAAGGTGTTGATAAAGGATTTTTCTCTTCCTAGCTTTAGAGAACTCCTAAAAATTAAGTGACCCTGTAGAAGCCATATGTCTGAGCTAAAACAAAAATGGAGAATCTGTATCTCTGGTGCTGGCATGGTTCATGGCATCTTCAACAAATTCTACTTACTTCTGCCAGCCACATGCTAAGAGAGCAGATTTTATAAGCTTTTTCACAAGGATTCATCTCCTTTTCAAATGTCCGTTAGGACAATTTGTCTCCAAAAACAAGGTCTTCATGGAAATCAACTCCTCTGTGTTTGAAAATGGATCATTCACAGGCCTGGCTTAATGACTGCAGAAGGCTGTCATTCTGAACCACTTGTAGCCTCAGAACTGATAAAATAATCAGTAGGATTGGGGCTCTCTATAGCCGGTTTTGAGTGCCTGCTAAAATGAATTAGAAAAATCCATTTGAAAAATCTAAAGATGTTATTTAAATGTAAATAATAAAACCAGTTGCCATCAAGTTGACTCTGACGCATGGTGATCCCATGTGTGTCAGAGTAGAGCTGTGCTCCATAGGATTTTCAGTGGCTGATTTTTTGGAAGTAGATCACCAGGCCTTTCTTCAGACACACCTCTGGGTGGACTCAAACCTCTAGCCCTTTGGTTAGCCACCAAGTGTGTTAACCATTTGCACCACCAAATGTAAATAATAGTAATCAATAAATGTTAGTTTATTGAGATTACTGAGAAATCCTCTCTGAAACATCTTCTAATTCCTCTTCATTGGAAGGGGGTAATTGCAGAACAAATGGATGTTAGTGGTGGAGCTTAAGGATACATCAAACTCTTGCCAATTTCCCATATACTTTCTAAAGTGACTGGGCCCTGCAATGCTGTAGGAAGTATCCAAACATTTCTGCCTTGAAGGTGGAAATTTACACCTATTCATTGTGTTGATCTAAAATCTAGGAGAAGCTATAAAAAGAAACTGTTTGGAGAAATGATTCCTGGTGGGATTTTTCTTCCCCCCCCCGAAGCTGAGTTGGAGGCTTCTCTGGTTCTCAGCGTATATTCAGGGACTTTCATTTCATTCATCATTTGATGGTATGACAAACATTTAATTGCTGAGGAAATTGCTTAATGCATGGAACCACAAAGTTGGTTTTAGGTACCCATTCAGGTTTGGGTATAAATAACATAAGCTACTTTCCACAAAATGTGAAGTTACAAATAGCTAATAATAAAATAAAATTTAAATATTTACTAGTCATTGTACTGTTTTATAAGTATAAAAGTAATCCTCGCATCTGTGCAAAGTAGAAGACTATTATATATCTCATTTAAGTGCTACCGCTGCTAACCAAAAGTCGGCAGTTCAAATCCACCAGCTGCTGCTTGGAAACGCTATGGGACAGCTCTGCTCTCTCCTATAGGGTCACTATGAGTCAGAATCTACTCAACAGCAATGGGTTTGCTTTATGGTTTTTTATTACAGATGAGAGAACTGAGGCACAGACAGGGTAAGAAATATGCCCAAGGTAGTAAGGTAAGCTTTCCTTACTACCTTGGGCATATCTCGACCCTGTACTGTTTGACTCCAGAGTTTTTTAAGTCACTGTACCTTGCTGGAGCCCTGGTGGTGCAGTGGTTAAGAGCTTGGTGGCTGCTAACCGAAAGGTCGGCAGTTTGAATCCACCAGCTGCTCCTTGGAAACCCTGTGGGGCAGTTCTACTCTGCCTGTAGCATTGCTATGAGTCAGAATCGACTCAATGGCATGGGTTTCGGTTTTTTAATACCTTGCTGCCTCCTTGAATAAAAAAAACTGAGGGGGAGTGGGGGTAGGGTGAAAGAGGCAAGGGTTAAACATCTTCCATCTGAAAACATGAGCCATTGAGTTGATTTCATTTTAACTTTTATTGATTACTATTGTTTTCACTTAAATAAAATTTTAAGATTTTTCTCAAATGAATTTCTAGTTCATTTTAGTAGATACTCAGTAGAGTAGATACTACTCTAATTTATTTAGTAGATATAGAAACTAATATTCATAGTAGTACTGTCTTCATGTTTCATTGGTCACAGAGATATTAGGATGACTCAGAACCTGAATAAAGGTTAGGATTCAGTAGACGTTAGGATTACAGTATTAAGTATGCTGTGCTTAATGAAGAATAAGGACTGATCTAATTTTAAGTCAGTCTTGAGATAATGAACCAAAGTAAGTAAGATGTTTAATGTCTATTGGTATAGTTCTATACTTAGTATTCCTCCCATAGCCACTGCTTCTTCCTAAATTGTCATAAGTACTTTATATTTCTCAACAATTTATAGGAAATCAAGTCTTCTTTGATAGTTAGTGCCCAAATCAAAGCAAATAAATGAAATAGGAATTTATCCTCCTTGGGCTTCTACTAGATTGGAAAGGCATTTTCACAGAAGGAAAATCTTCTGTCCAGATGGTATTTTGATTGACAGGAGATTGAGTTCTCTCAATAACCTATAAAATAAAGCGTCTAACTTCCTTTATTTTATGCACTCTCACATGAATAGCAATTGAAGTTTGATGTTCTAGGGGCCAAATCCTGTAAACCAAAAAAAAAAAACCAAACCCATTGCCATCGAGTTGATTCCTACTCACTGTGACCCTGTAGGACAGAGTAGAACTGCCCCATAGAGTTTCCAAGGAGCGCTTGGTGGATTCAAACTGCCGACCTTTTGGTTAGCAGCCATAGCTCTTAACCACTACGCCACCAGGGTTTCCAAATCATGTAAAAACAGAAGTTAAGTTCATTCTCATACTGCAATGCAAAGGATGTAATAAAATAGGAAAATATATTTAAACTTAACTGGTTTTGGAGGCTCAAATGAGGCGTGGAGGCTTTTCCAATTAATTACTGTATTGGCAGAGACACACGTCGATGTCGACAAAGAAGAATGGGATGGGAAGAGACTTTAAAGGGATCTTAAGGTTTCGTGAAGAACGAGAATTCCCATTGCCTAACAACGATATTTGAGCAAATTGAGACACGTGGAATTTTTTTTTTTTTTTCTTTTCGAAGCATTCGAGTCTGATTGCATCCAGCCAGCCTCCACTCAACCTGTTAAGATTCCATGGAAACATAGTGGGCTTTGAATCCTAGCTCCTCTACTTAAATTTAACTGTGGCAAGATACTTAACCTCTTTGAACTGCATTTACTTCCCATCTCCCCCCGCACCCGCCATGTTATAAAGATTAAATTACAAAATAAATATAAAATGCTAATACAATTCCAGGCACGTAATTTGTGGATTGTAAATTACTTAGCAGAGTGTCTGGCACATAGTAATTGCCCAATAAGGGGTAGATACAATTACTAATAACATACAGGAGTTTTTTTCTTCGTCAGCCTATCTTTGGCTCTTTTTATTGCTTATGAGTGCCTCTACCACTGACTGGGCAAAAAATGAGAAAGGGAGTGAAAAGCATGCTAGCCTTTTGGGCAGGATACATGGTGAAGTAAAATACTAAGATTAAGTTTAAGGATTATATATGGATTTAATTTTTCTGCCTTCTACCTGTCTCCTATGATAAATAATTGAGAGTTGAATATTCTCATTAATAGGAACATCACTGTCTTCATTATGGACCTGATCACGTGGGCCAAATTTTACATTATCAGAAACTGACCTTTGACCCTTTTAAGACAGTATATATCCTTATAAACAAACAAGAACTACCCCTGAAAAATCCCTAGTTATTGATACCACAAGTGGGTATGATAGTATTCCCAGAGAATCACCCTAATTACAGGTGCCCAGCTAGCTCAGTTAGAGCATGGGGCTCTTAATCCCAGGGTATGGGTTTGAGCCCCACGTTGGGCGTAAGCTTTGGAGCTCTGGTAGCACAGTGGTTAAGAGCTTGGCTGCTAACCAGAAAATCAGTTCAAATTCATCAGCCGCTCCTTGGAAACCCTGTGAGGCAGTTCTTCTCTGTCTTATAGGATCGCTATGAGTCAGAATTGACTCAATGGCAACAGGTAATTACAAACCACTTTCATATCTTCTCTAATTATAATTTAGAACATTTGAGATTTTTGCAAAATTCAATATACTCTCCTTTTGCTGTTATCTCCCATGTTTCCCAATTGCCATTTCAAAAGCTTGGCCCTTTGAATTCATTTCTATCATCATATTTCAAGTGTAACATTTGTTTTGAACTCTGGAGATAATTGTTATCTGATATCTCTTAGGAAGCCTCACTCAGGGAAGCACCTGGTGAGGCAGACCAAGGTTCAAATCTTGACTCTGCCATTTGTTATACAGTGAGGTTAATAGTACTTCCTGGGTCTTTAACAATTAAATGAGAAGGTATGGAAAAGTAGTGCCACTGTGCCTGGCAATAGTAGGTATTCACTAAACGCTCTTCCTTTCTACCTCTCCCTCCTTGGTAAATTTAAATGCCATTTGTTGGTGGGCGAGCCCTGGTGGCACAGTGGTTAAAGCGCTAAGCTGCTAACCGAAAGGTTGATGGTTTGAACCCACCAGCCACTCTGCGGGAGAAAGATGTGACAGTCTGCTTCATAAGGATTTACAGCCTAGGAAACCCTATGGGACAGTTCTCCTCTGTCCTACAGGGTCCCTATGACTCAGGATCAACTTGACAGCAATGGGTTTTGGTTTGATTTGTTGGTAGTCATGATGTCCCTTTTCTTGTGTTTCAAGGAGATGCTTTTGGAGGACAACAGTAGCTTTGGTCTTCCTGTGAAGGATCCATGCTCCTTGGCTGGCCCTGGATCTAGGTATGAGTATGTATTTATGAAGCTCTCTGCTTTACGAATGCTACTAGAGTTAAACTGTTTCTGTGCGTCTGTACATGAAATGCAATGTTGTAATGTTGCATAGTGTTATGTGCTGCCTTTTTCAATTTGTAGGCCATGGGAAACTTTTTATTTCTGATTTTTAAACGACTTTCTCTAAGAATGGCATTTATTCAGAATAGGTTTTAAATGTGTGCTACTTGAGAAAATGGGTGGACTTCTAAAGAGTGTTGACATCAGAATAATTAATGGAGATGCTCTTCTCAAACACATCTGTGGCTCTCACACAAGCTGCCTCTCTAGTGTGGCTGATCTCTTCCAGTTCTGTGCCCAAAGGATTAAAGTGGTTAAAATGCTAGAGAAAGAATGAGTATTTCATAAACAGCTTCACAGGGGAACACAAACTCAGGAAGTACCTGAAGTAAAAAACAAAGTTCCAAATCATAATTTCTAGACACTTAAGTATAGAAAGTAGCAGGAAAGTGATTTAAAAAAAAATTGCCATCAAAATCATTTATCCTAGGTAGAAAATTATAATAGACAACTTTCTAGAATTTGAAATTTTGAACTGTTCACATGGAGCTTAATAAGTAGAAATTTCCAAAGCATTTCACCAGAACCACAGGCCTGCAGCATCATATTATACATATTATCATATTATACCCCTATTATATTAGTATTATACTATTATAATCCCGTTATTAATAATGATAATACATGCTTTTTCAAGCTAGTTCCTTTAATTTTTCTTATGTTTACTCCAGTTACTGTTTTTCTGTATGTATTCACCTTCTCAATAACTCAAGCTAACACTGTCACTTAGATGCTGTCCATGTGGTCAGGAAGTGGGTGTTAGGTTACCTACTTTACTGCCAAGAGCAGCCTTCACGGTTATTCTTGATGCCTCAACCATGATTAATTTCATCCCAGTACTACTGCTGCAGCTGTACCTAATGTGAAGGAAGTATTCAAGGTAAGGCTAAGCACTTTGGTTAGTTTGGGTGCTTTCAATAAAAGCTAGAGACAACAGGGCTTCCAACCAGTTTGGTCAGGTTCGAACCCCTGCTGAGAATTTACATTTCTAACAAGTTCCCAGGCTGTGCTAATGCTCTGGTTAGGGACCAATTCTCAGAACCACAGTGGTTCTCAAAATTTATTATACACAGCAATCACCTGGGGATCTTGTTAAAATATAGATTGATTCAGTATATCTGAGGTGGAAATGCGAATTCTCTGCAGGGGTTCGAACCTGAAGGAAAGGGTTCAAAGCCCTGAGAGACGGGGAAAAAATGAACTAGAGCACTGCTAAAAGAGAACTGGTGTGAGGTCGAAGATTTGAGTAATTGTGCTCTAGAATCGAGTTCTTGAATATTAGAATTCCTGGATACATGTCCACAAACTTTATGTGAACCTCTCTCACACATTATAAAGTGGACTGGAACAAAATATTTTTTACCCTATTCTTTATTCCTGGAACAACATAAAACAATCACCATGGAGAAGCATTCTAAACCAAAGTAAGCATTTAACTAAGTATTACTTTCAAAAATTTGCAATTTTAGTATGGTTCCTGTAGACTAAGGAACTGAACTAAGAATATCAAACATAAACTAAAAACATCTTGCCTTAGTTATCTTGTGCCGCTATAACAGAAATACTCCAAGTGGGTGGTTTTAACAAACAGAAATTAATTTTCTCACAGTTAAGAGGCTACAAGTCCAAATTTGGGGCGCCAGCTCTAGGAGAAGGCTTTCTCTCTCTGTTGGCTCTGAGAGAAGGTCCTTGTCTCTTTTCATCTTCTGTTCCTTGGCTCCTTGTTGATCTTCAATGTGACATGGCATCTGTCTTCCCCTAGCTGTGCTTCCTTGCTTAATGTGCTACTTTTATATCTCAAAACAGATTGATTGACTCAAGACACACCTTATACTAGTACGTATATTTGGGGGATGGGGGAGGGACACAATTCAATCCATAATACATTTCATGAAAGTTTATTGGGCTGGATCTTTAAAGGACAACTGTTTATTATTTTATTGCATGTTTTAGTGATATTTGTTCTTTTTAAAAAGCCTCAGGATATAGGTGTAATAAATAAAATGAGTATACTTGAATTAGTCGTTAAAACATCAGATTCCAGTTTATTCCATGTCCCCTAAGCAGCCGAGTGCTAAACCGTTTGTGCCACCCAGGCACATCCTATTAAAGGATGCTGAGTTTAAAAGTAGTTCATATCCTACAATCTGAAGAGCAGGAAGGCAGGAGAGACATCATTCATTCACAGACATTTACTGAGAGGGTACTCTGTGCCAGGGGCTGGGGATACCAAAAGGAATGAGACATGGAAGTAAAGAGTCTCCTGCCTCTAGCCTCTGGTGTTCACATTTGGAAAGCCACCAAGAAGAGTATTGAGAGGGTCCTGGTAAAGAAACAGTCCCTGAATGAAAAGCATCTTTGATGGGAGGGGAGGGGTTGCATCTGAGAGAATTATGGCCCTTTATTCAACCATCTGCATTTATAATAAAGAACAAATGAAGATCTGAGAGGAGCTAATTTGTTTTTTTGTGGTCTTCTCCCTGCCTGGCACTCCGATGACTGTGGCAGGCTCTGTGCTGTTGCTCTGACTTGGGACTGAGTCACAGCTCCCTTTGAGGAGCCAGATCTGTGAAATGAAAGGTGCCATCTGCTCTCCAGCTTGACTTGCACAGCCAGGCAGGGAACTACAAATATGGAATTTACAAATGACGGTAGATATGCTGGAGGTTTTTTATCCTCACATTACTGCTTGCATAGCAGGCATGCAGTGCTGCAGTCTTGTTTTCTTTACCTTGTCCTCCTTTTTTGCTTTTGGAACACAATACAAAAATACTGAAAATTGTTGAGTTTTTCCTTGGAGCCTAGAGGACAGTTTTTTAAATCACCATGTACCTGTATTTGCTCATTATTGTCAGTCTCTTTCTCCAGAGGTACCTATTTATTATCTCCTTAGGCAAGACTGTCACCTTCCTTTTTACTTTTCTGTTTAAGAAATAAAAACAATAGGAGTCTGAGAGAAAGTCGTAAATAAAACCTTCAAATTTAGCAGCTCACAAAATGCTTTCCAATCAGACCTCCCCATGGGGATCATAGTGGGAAAGGAATGAGGCAGCATTCTTTTTACCCAGTGCAAATAAGCCAGAAGCTCTTTCTGAAAGAAGTCCTAAAAGGAGCTGAAAAGATGTATCTTATTTGTTGTCTTTTGTACCCTGAAGCCTGTTCTCAAAAGAAGGTCCCTGAGTGGTACAAACGGTTTGCCATTAACTGCTAACCTAAAGGTTGGCGGTTCTGACCCATCCAGTGGTACCGTGTTAGAATGGCCTGATGATCTGCTTTTGTAAAGATTACAGCCAAGAAAACGCTATGGAGCAGTTCTGCTCTGTAACACATAGGGTCACTGTGAGTCAGAATCGACTTGACAGCAGTGGGTCTGGTGTGGTCCTCAAAAGCTGCCTTATGAGGGTGGTGTGTGTGAGAGGTAGAAGTGGTGAGAGAGGGTTAGTAAGAGGAGATACTTTGTGAACCCAGGTTTTCCATGTGACACTTTGCTGTAGGAGTTTATACCTGTCTAGTACAGTTGTGTCGCTTAACGTCCACGATACACTCTGTGAAATAGTATGTTATGTGATTTGGACATTGTGCGAAAACCATATTATACACAGGCAGTCCCCAGATTACAAATGAGTTCTGTTCCTACATCCGTCTTTAAGTCGAATTTGTACGTGGGAACAGTTAGGTACGGTTCGTATCTAATGTCATTTAGTCAAATGTTTGTCTTAGTATATACTGTACCTTTCTATGCATAATAAACATCAAAGAAGCACTTCCAGATACACTAAAACTTCTTTAACATAATAATACAGTAATAATAATGTTGTGGCAAATTAGTGCTCACTGTTGTATGTACCTCAAATTTTTAATATAATAGGCTTTATGGGGGTTGGGACCACAGACGTATATGTGGTCAGGTGTTGCCCAAAGGGATGTTATACAGTATATGACTCTATTTTGTTTAAACTTGGAGGGAGGAGGATCGTCCTTCTTTCCATTAAATGCGTTTCTCATCCATATAATGGCCCTTGGGCTCAGTGTTTGCCTCTTTCCTCAGAGCCCTAGCTCTCACGTTTGTATCCTGCTCCAGGTCACTCAGTTGTTCAGAAAGAGGCCGTGAAGAGATGCCATTGCTCACACACCATCCTAACCCTCGCTGGGGTGGTGCAGGCTGCAGAGCAATTGGTGGCTCCTCAGTTCCCAGTGAATGTCCTGGAATCCTGGACCCTCAGAGACAAGCCAGCAGGACACCTTGCCCCAGGCCACTGCCAGCAGGAATGCAGGGCCATCTCACAGACAACAGGATGGGACCACTGACCCCAGTCACCTCTGCTGTGCCTTCCACTGTGCCCTCCACCTGCTGCTCACAGGCTGCTGCTGACCAGCAGGCTGGGAAGGATGGTCAGGCAGAGCGACAGCCTCTTTCACCCTGCACCCCTGCAATAACCCCCAGAAGCAACGGTCCCAGCCTGACCCAGCCTCCAAGTCCCAGAGGCCCTGAATCCACCAGCCCAGAGAATGAGATAGAGGAGGGGATGAGGAAGAAGTTCCTGCTGCCTCAGAGGCCTCCTCCCCGAGTGAAATGGGCCTGCGCAGTCCAAGAGGACAGCCTTCCTGAGGAATCCTTGTCGCAGGAGTTTGTAAACCTGAAGCACTATAAAAAACAGCAGAGTCTTCCAAATTCAAGCAGCACTTCTGACCCAGACATGCCTGTTGGGGTCCCAAGCAGTCCAGGGAGGCTCTCCCTCCGAATATCTGAGTCAGTCCTGCAGACCTCCCCACCACCTCGGGAAGATTATGACGATGAAGTGTTTGTGAAGAACTTGCAACCCATTGTCACTTCCAACCCCACATTTGAAGCTCTTCCCCCACCCCCACCTCCTCCACTGAGCCTGGAAACCCCAGTGAATATCTTGGATGACTTTCCTCCACCCCCTCCCCAAGCTGTGTTTGAGGCACAGCTGGACAGCGAAGCTTGTGAGGATCCACATACCAGGTGAGTGAGCAGACACTGGGTAGGGCAGCCTCCAAGTGAGGATGAAGAGGGTTTCCCTCACTAATATAATAGGAGATTTTCAAGCTCCATGCTTCCCAGATCCTTCTTCTTTTGACTCCAGAAGAGCCTATACAAGCCCAGCTCATGAAACTAGCCCGACTATTTCACTTGTTTATCTTGGGTGGTAGTCATACTAGTAGTCTGTGGCTACTAAAGAGTGAGAGTGATGAAGACGAAAGCCAAAATCCAAAGAGGCACATTTCATTTTTTATGGATATGAGAGGTTCAAGGAGTCCAAATAAATAGCATCCCTCTTCCCCACCCAAGTTGTGGATCAGTTGAAAAAAAAAAGAGGAAGGCATTTAGAAGGCAGAAATATCACTCTTACTGAGAGAACTGATACTGGAGAATGTGACTTATATCTGAGTGTAAGCGGGCTTCCTGATACTGAACCTCAACATTAAATGGGTTTATGTCCTTAGTCACAGGATGTGCTGCTGAAGCTGGCCCTGGGAAATGTACGGTCTGGAGGCAGCCTCACTCTTAAAAGAAGGAAAGAGGCTGGGCTACGAATGGTCAGTTTCTCTTTCCAGAATCACTCAATGTCTATAGGAAGGAATAAAGAATAGGGCTAAAGATCAGTAATGTTTAGGGAAAATCTCTTCTTGGAAGCCAGAAGAATGGGGAAGAAGCATTTTCTAAGGCATACTCCCTAGGACAAGTGATTTATCACAACACAGACACACAAAAAAAATTGATACCACCTTTGTGTTAGCGTCCTCTAAACACCACTATCCTCTTTTCACTTAGACATTACAGAAGGCTGCAGAATTTGACAGCAACATTTACCAAAACCGAACTCCTACTGGATCCAGCCCCCTTAGGAAGTCACACAACCTTCCTGTGACTACCTACTAGGGTCAGGAGAAGACCCTTTAAGACGTTACGGTTCTTTGGGGAATAATAACCTCAGAGGCATTTTTGCGCCTACTGTAGGAAGCTTCTCCCTCAGTCTTCTTCCACCCCTCATCTTCACCGTTCTGTTAATTCTTCTCTTACTACTCATGTTTTTTTAATATCCCCAGCACCTCTAGCAAATTTTCCAAGGTGTTGACTGCAGGAGAAAGACCAGTGCCTGGTGCAGCCCATTTGGTGGGTAGTCAGACACTGGCTTCTAGACCCCAAGCATCTGTCAAGGCTTCAGAGGCCAACGAAACCAACCCGCCCTCCATCATGGGTGACCAGCTCCAGTTGGCTGGGTCTCTTGGCAAGCAGCCAAGTCCAGGGCAGCCACCTCCCATCTGGACCCAAAGCTTCATCCACGATCCAGTCAGTGGAACTCAGGGTTTAGAAAAGAAAGTCAATGCTGGTCCTCAGAAGACCTCAGAAGACATCAGAACAGAGGCTCTAGCCAAGGAAATTGTCCACCAAGACAAATCTCTGGCAGACATTTTGGATCCAGACTCCAGAATGAAGACAACTATGGACCTGATGGAAGGTTTGTTTCCCCGAGATGTTAACTTGATGAAGGAAAACGGCATAAAGAGGAAAGCCGTGGAGAGAGCTGTTAGCTGCCCAGGATGTGAAGACAAGAGGTAAGTCCTGGTAATATCTAGATTGCTGGTAGTGTCCCCAAAGAGACTTACAGTTGTGCTCCTTCCATGGAGACAGTCTAAGCCTAGGACTTCTCTAATGTTTTCCCACTTCCACAGATTCCTAACCCAGGAGTGACATTCCATCTCAGCCTTAGGGGAAAGACTTTAAGCTGGGAAGTAAGATGTGGGACAGACTGACCCTCTGAGTTACCAGGCACTTGACAACAACAAAAATAAGAATAGCAGTTATAAAAACAATTGCTGTTAATACCTGTTTATGTTCTATGTGTCAAGCGTTGTATTGATTTCTTTATATAAACACTGTCTTATTTAATCTTCACAAGAACCTTCTGGGATAACTGCCAATATTATCTCCATTTTAAAAATGAGGAAGCCGAAGCACAGAGAAATGAAGGACCATGCCCAGTCAAGGTCATATAACATGCCTGGATGTGAACTCAGCCTCTGTGACTCTGTGCCTGCTCTCTTAATGATTATATAGTGCTACCTCCCCTGACTCCCCCAACTCAGCAAACATGGAATTGTCCACTTTATCAAAGAGTTACCCTTGCAGAGAGCCCTACGGGGTACTGAAAAAGGAGCAAAAGCAAGTGGTGAGCATGCCAGACTTCCCCATGGCTGAGGTGAACATGGGTTTGTAGAAAAGATGAGAGCCCAGGGAAATAGATTTACTTACTACACTGACATTCAAATTTGAGGAGTTAAGGTAGGTGTTTGCTCAAATCCTGAAAGTTGAGAGTGGCTTTGTCAGTCTGTGAGCCTCTGTTCGAAACTTCCCTGAGCAGTGGGTGTTCACCGTCACGCAGCACACATCCCAGCACCCAGCCAAAGGCGGGTGAAAGAACCGTGAGCAATCTTTTTCATTCTGTTGATTTCTCCTGGGTTATTGCAGTGTTCCTTGCATGTTTGATCTCCTTAAGGGACTACTCTGGGAAAGATTTAGAGTGGTTTTATTTTCTTTTTAATTTTCAGTGAAAACTATATGGATTGACAGACTGGGACTAAGCCGTTTGGCTTCCAGACTAAATAAAAACAGAGCATTTCCTCCAAATTTAGGGTTACGTTTTAGAAATTTCCAGTGGATCCTCGCTAAATTACTAACAGGAACACCATGCTTTGTTTTGGGCAGCCGGAGTGGGGAGAGCTATAGAGTACTTACAAGCTACTTAGTGTGTTATCAGAGGCTCTCTTAGCAGCGACAGACCTTAACAGTCACCTTGTCCGTCCCTTCTTTTTCCGGTGAAGAAACAGAGACCAGTTAAGGTGACGTGACTTATCCATGGTCACTTGTTCAGCAAACATTTACTGAGCAACTGCAGTGTACAAGGCAACCCACCGAGTACCACGGGGTGTGCCAGTCAGTTCACAGTGGGTGGCTGTAGTATGGCCAGAGTTAGGAGGTTCTGTTCACTTCATTATGTTCTCTGACCACTAGCTGGAGAAAGACCGAAGGCATTTACAAATGCATCCTTGGAAAAGTGTTTCCTAGCATTATTGAGAACATACGTTGTCTCATCCAGTTTAGAAGAGAAATGGTCATGTAGCTTTTGCAGCCCTGAGACCTTCCTGAGGAATTCCCAAAAGGGTGACATGCGCCATCTTCTGGCGAATGTAAACATTGTTCTGCTGTGCTTGAGACTGTCAGCAAATAAGCATTGAGAGATTTAGTTAAGCGAATGCCTGAGAAGCCCATTTTCAATGTAATGAAGGTATCTGAAAGAAAGGAAAAAATATATATATATGTATATATGTTACATATATATTTACATACACACACATACACCAGAAAACCTTTTTCTTATTTTTTCAATCAACTGAATCGAAAGTTACACTGAGCTTCTGTTAAAGGTGATGGAAAAATTTGGAAATGGATAGTGGTGATGGTTGCACAGCATGATGGACGTAATTAATGTACATGTAAAAATTGTTGAAATAGCAAACGTTTTATTATTTATTATATGTAAATATTGTGTGCCATCAAGTTGATACTGACAGATAGTGACCCTGTAGGACAGATTAGAACTGCCCCATAGCAGTTCTAGGCCGAAATCATTACGGGAGCAGGGCGCCAGGTCTTTTCTTCCATGATGCTGCTGGTAGGTTCAAACCGCTGACCTTTGGGTTAGCAGCTGGACCCCTTAACCATTTCACCACCAGGGCCCCTTATATGTAAACTAACTACAGTAAAAATAAATCAGTGTTTATGCTGCTTAAGAATAGCCCCCATCAGGCATGAAAACAGTAAAGACAACTTTTTTGTAGTTCTTTATACCACGGAGCCCTGGAACACTAACTAGGTGGCTATTGTGGAGCCCTGGTCGCTCAGTGGTTAAGAGCTCAGCTGCTAACCAAAAGGTTGGCAGTTCTAATCCACCAGCCGCCCCTTGGAAACCCTATGGGGCAGTTTTCCTCTGTCCTATAAGATTGCTATGAGTCAGAATCGATTCAACGGCAACGAGGTTTTTGGGTTTTTTTTGTTGTTGTTTTTTGTTGTTTTGTTTTTATAGCATAGTAAAATGATGGGCTAGACGTTAAATAATATCACAATACGGAATAGTTGAAATATCTCTCCAAGAGTACCTAACTTACACCCATAGAATCATTTATTCAGTGCGTAGGATCTGTACTGTAATCTCAAAGGCAACTGGATTACAGTAGAACAGAGCACTAGATGTCAGGTTTCTGAATTCCTAGTTTGTTCTCCAGCCTTGAAATCCCCCTACTGTGTAATCAGTGAGTAGATTTTTCATCTTGTATTAATTCAGTTTGACCAGCAAGCTCCAACTTTCCCAGGCTTATATGGGGCATCAGGCTTACTTGAGAAGGAAAATTTATAAGTGTATAAGCAACAATACAGTAGACATCAGAAAGATTATTGGTAACCATGGAAAAGTGGGAAATAATTAACCTAAAACCCGAGATTTGTGTGGCACCTTGAAAATACTTTCACATTGATTATGTCATGGCTCCCCATTGTCTTTCTGTGAAATAGAGTCAACATCATTCTTATATGTATCACAAATATATTTATCACAAAAGGAGCAACATGCAGAGGCAACTGGCAAGTCCACAGTCCTGACACCCACTCAGTCTTTATACTGCCTTTGGTGGTTTTCCATCCCAAGTTTGCCTGGCTTCAAGGACCCTACACAGAGTAATCACTCATTAGTAAATACTTGTTAGTTAATTCATTCTAATTTCTGGGAAAGATATTTAATAGAATTTTTTTTACACATTTCTGAGTAGACAGACATCTGCGGTATAATAAAGCTCCTAGTATGTGCTGTGTGTGGCTATACTTTTTGTTCTTTATGGTCCAGGAATGAAGAAAAGGAAACGGTGGGCATGTTGGTCAACTGTCCGGCTTACTACAATGTGTCCGCCCCCAAGGCTGAGCTTCTGAACAAAATCAAAGATATGCCGGAAGAGGTGAATGAGGAAGAGGAGCAAGTAGATGTCAATGAAAAGAAGGTAAGCTAAGAATGGGGGCCTCTTTGTTCTACTCTTCCCGGAAATATGGTCAAGGCCCTTGTAATTAGTAGGGTTACTGGCCCCGTAAGGCAGGAGAGGAAGGGGCCCGCTGCATCACCAAACCTAGCCGAAACCATCATTATTCTTTGGACTTGCATGGCACTTTGAGCAATTTCCTCACAGTTCTCCTGTGAGTAGGCGGGGCAGGTAAGCTACTGTCATTTTCATTTATAATGATGAAAGTGAAGCTTAGAGAGATTAAGTTATTTCCTAAAAGTCTCATAGTTGGGGCTAGAACCCAAGTCCACCCAGCAATGGGACCCTAACACTGTTTTGTGTAGCTGACCAGCCAATGCCAAGGGTTTGTATGATTCTCAGTTCATGTTTCATGGTCAAAAGGAAAATTAGAAAATCTAGAAACTTGGTTTAGGGAAAGAGCAGTAATCAAAAGGCACTTCTGATTGGAAGTGATAATTAACCTTTAGGTTCTCCAGCTCTCTTTGCAGTGCCCTAATGAATAGCTTGAAAGTGCAGTATTGGAATTTCGTTCTTTAGCATTTGATACTCCTATAGAAATTTTAAATGTTCAGCATTTAGAAAATGACCATGACACTACTGCTGTCCCCCACATGCCATAGATACCTAAGTCCAGCTGCATATGCAGGGGAGAAAGTTTTCAACATGCTATTTTCTGTATCAGGCCTCCTTCCACTATGCTTATAGCTGTTCACAAACTCAGGCATGCACACTGAAAAAGAACTCTTTGTTAAAACTTGGCTCTTGCTGAGCCTGTAATATAAGTGATTTTAGGTGGTACTGATTCCAGGTGAAACTTTCTTGTGTGGTTCTATTTCATTTATTCTGCAAGATGATTTGTAAGCCATCTTGCTTATCTGTTGGAATGAGGCCACAGGATATAGACCCTAAGAGCAGGGTGTAATGGGGCAGGAGAGACTTCAGGGTTTTTTGCAGCACTGCCTAAGTAATGTTCTTTTCCCTCCTGCTGTTGCAGCTCTGTGTGCTCACAGGGCATGACTGACATGTTAATACAGCCACCATAGTAACACACTTGCTTTGCATTTACACCTACTTCACAGCACGCCTCCTGGTATATCCCTACCCCAGCAGTGCTGAGTGCCCACATTGAGTGGGCCCTTTGATTTAGGAATAAGACCACCTCTCTCCATAGGGTTTTCAATGGCTGATTTTTCAGACGTAAATCGCCAAGCTTTTCTTCTGAGGTACCTCTG
>NW_004444041.1:7498902-7500120 GCF_000243295.1 Trichechus manatus latirostris | reverse complement strand
GTAGACTTGAACCTCCAGCCTTTCAGTTAGTAGCCAAACATGTTAACCATTTATATCACCCAGGGACCCTCATCCCAAAGAGAGGGCTATATAAACACCATCACAGGTACCAGGTTGCCATGACCTCTTTAACTAAATACTTCACACAGTTTTTTTGTTGTTATTGTTTTATTTTTTACATGTGGCTTTACAACAGCAATGTGGCACATTACTCATTGCTTTTTATTCCCCATCTTAATTTTGTTTTTTAACTGCTTTTCCATCACTTCATTATCACCCTCTCACTCTGAGGATTATATGGTAAAAATATTTTTAGCCTGAGAATGTGAAGGAATAGAGGTTTAGTAATTAATCTTCACTGGAAATAACATTAGGTACCGCTTATTGAGCACTTACTGTGTTCTAGGTGTGGGCTATGTTTTTTACATACTACTGTATTACCTCCTTTATTTCACACAAAACCCCTCTGAGCGCTTAATTTGCCTGGGGTCACACAGTTAGTAGGAGGTAAAGTCAGAATTTAAACTTAAAACTGTCTGATTTCAGAGCCTGTTAAAAATTGCTTCGGGGTCAGCTGCTGTGAAACCTTGCTGCCCTGGGAACTGAGCTAAAATTGA
The DNA here is from genome assembly GCF_000243295.1 of Trichechus manatus latirostris. NCBI lineage: Eukaryota > Metazoa > Chordata > Mammalia > Sirenia > Trichechidae > Trichechus > Trichechus manatus. Next base: position 7,499,503 of record NW_004444041.1, on the reverse strand, counting down.
GGTCCTCTGGGTATAACTAACGAGAGCCAGAGTTTGAAATTAACATCCCTAATTTCAAACCAAAGCTATTAAGAGTAGCAATACCAGTGACTTGGGGCCTGTGAAGTCTCCAGTCATGTGCTGTGCCTTTATATGTCGTAACAGCCTTCACAAAGCAAAAGTACACTCAGGGACAGGTGAGAAGGGTCACTGCAGAGAGGACATACTTAGGCACAGAGGAAGCAAATGGACAGGACCACATAACCCAGGCCTGACACATAGCAAGTACTCAATAAATGTTTGTTGAATTAAATTATAAAGGACAAAACTCCCAAGTTAGATTTTGCTATTTAACTAAAGAACAATATCAAGAATGCTGCTGTGGTAAGATTAGAAATCGGGGGAAAATCTGGATTTGAATAAAGTTAAGCAAGTAGCTTGACCTTTGTTTGTCCTCACTTTTCTTTGTAAAATGGAAGTGATGATATTCCCTCACATGATGGTCTGTGGGGGCAATCAGGTTCCCCGTGTACCATTTTGTTCGAGTCACCTCCAACTCATGGTGACTTCATGTGTGTCAGAGTAGAACTGTGCTTTATAGGGTTTTCAATGGCTGATTTTT
>NW_004444041.1:7470847-7498802 GCF_000243295.1 Trichechus manatus latirostris | reverse complement strand
GTGTACCATTTTGTTCGAGTCACCTCCAACTCATGGTGACTTCATGTGTGTCAGAGTAGAACTGTGCTTTATAGGGTTTTCAATGGCTGATTTTTTTTGGAAGTAGATTGCCAGCCCTTTCTTCTGTGACACCTCTGGGTGGACTTTCAGTTAGCAATCGAGCATGTTAATTGTTTGTACCACCCAAGGATTCCTAAATCAAATTAGCTAATATATATTAAAGTGCTTTTCAAAGTTTAAGTTCTAATACAGAACCATTATCATATCCAATCCTTAACTAGAAGCCCTGGTAGTGCAGTGGTTAAGTGCTTAGCTGCTAACCAAAAGGTCAGCAGTTTGAATCCACCAGCCGTTCCTTGGAAACCCTATGGGGCAGTTCTGCTGTGTCCTATAGGGTCACTGTGAGTCAGAATTGACTCGATGGCAATAAGTTTTTTTGTTTTAGTATCCGTAACTAGGAAGACGACATTCAAGGTGATATCACATAAGTATGCAGATGTTTGTAGCATCTGGTATCTTCCATGATAAGATGTTTAATAAGAAGGCACCTTGCTGCTGGCAAGGCTAGATGACTCTTCGTTTCCTAAAACTCAAAAACTCACTGCCATCAAGTCGATTCCGATTCATAGGGACCCCGTAGGGTTTCCAAGGTTGTAAATCTTTATGGAAGCCGACTGCCACATCTTTCTCCTGAGGAGCCACTGGTGGTTTCAAACCGCTTACCTTTTGGTTAGCAGTCAAGCACTTTAACCTGGTGCTCGACAGGCCTAGTGATCTGCTTCCAAAAGGTCACAGCCTTGAAAACCCTATGGAGCAGTTCTGCTCTGCACACATGGGGTCAGTATGAGTCAGAGTTGACTTGATGGCAGCTAACAACAGCAACACAAGTTTATTAATGTGCCATAGAATTTTCATCAGTGTAACTCTCTTACATTGACATATCTGATGTGGAAACACAACGCTTAATTGTGAGCTTTAAATAATGAGGTTGTTGAAGATATTTATTAATATGTGCAGCATGAAGTTGAAAGTGAAATTCTCTTCCTGGTATGTAAGAAGGTTTTCTAATGATAGTAAAAAAAGGATTGTTGGTCAGTATTCATTTCCCAAGATTGCTCCAAGACAGAGTGTAGCCTTACACCAGTTTTTGCAAGGTAATTGTTTACCTAATATCTAAAGTTATTAATAATTTAAGATGTATTTCTAGGCATGAAACTCAGTGGAAACTAGAGTCCTGATTCATTAATAGATATTTAAAAATTGAAAATAGCATTTAAAATCCATTTTACTTTAACATATTTTCTATTTGTACATTCTAGATAATGGATACTGATATTCCAAGTAAACTTAAGTATTACTTAAGAGATATGAAATACTTTAATTTTCCAAACTTCTGACATACATAGAAACTAAAGACAGTTTAATAATTAGAGTTTTCAAGTATTTTGGCTAAGTCCTACCATACCGATTAGACAAAAATCTGCTTAAACAGATCACATAATCCCCCTATTCTGAAGGCCAAAATACTTGGCTTCCGGGACTTAGAGGAATATTTCAAAAGGCAATATGAATCTCTTGTTCCTTGGAATTAATTGGCTTTCCCCAAGAGATCATTAGCAACCAGATCTTTCTCAGCTGCCCATTTCTGTTCCTCTTCCTTCATTTAGAGCAGGTCTGCAGGTGACAAATTCTTTTAGTTTTCCTTCATCTGAGACTCTTTATTCTGCTGTCATTTCTGAAGGATATGGTCACTGGATATGGATATCTAGGTTGACTGTTTCTTTTCTTTCTGCACTTTAAAGATGTTATTCCACTGTCTTGCCTGCGTGGTTTCTGATGAGAAATGCATGGTCATTTAAATATTTGTTCCCCTGTATGCAATGTGTTGTTTCCTGCAACTGCTTTCAAAATTTTTTTCTTTACCTTTGATTTTCAGTAGTTTTATTCTGATTTGGTTTTCTTTGAGTTTAACTTGTTTGGGTTTTGCTGATCTTGATTCTGTAAATTCATGTCTTTCATTAAATTTGAGAAGTTTTCAGCCATTATGTCTTCAGATATTTTTTCTGCATCTGTCTCTTCCTCTTTTCCTTTTGGGATGCCAGTGACACAAATGTTAGACCTTTTGATGTTGCCCCACAAGTCCCTAAGGCTCTGTTGTTGTTGTTTTGTTTTTATAATCTCTTTTCTTTCTCTTCTTTGGATTCGATCATATCTATCAGTCTGTCTTCAAGTTCACTGACTCCTCTCACCTCCATTCTGCCAGTGATTCTTTTTCTTTGTTTAATTTCAAGTATTGTAGTTTTCAGTTCCAAAACACCCACTTTGTTCTTATTTACAGTTTCTGTTTCTTGATAAGAACTTTTATCTTTCCATTCATCTTCTAGAGTGTTTACTTCCACCTCATAAATCATGGTTATAATAGTTGCTTTAAAGGATTTGATAATCCCAGCATCCGGGTTGTCTCAGGGTTGGCATCTGTTGATTGTCTTTTCCCTACTTTTGTCTAGTTTGAATGTTGGGTAATTTTGGATTATATCCCGGACAATTTGAATATTATGTTGTGAGACTCTGTGTTATGTTAAAATCCTCTTGAGAATAATGATTTTTGTTTTGTTTTTGTTTTAGAGATAGTCAGCCTAGTTAGGTTCAGATGGCAGGTCTGTCTCATGTCTGGGTGGTGGTTCCAATGTCAGTTCAGTTTTCAGAGCCTTTACTGTGTTGCTGTCGGGTCTGTCCCATGCATGTCAGCTTGAGGGTGAGTCTAAGGCTCGTGTCAGTTCATACACAGAATTAGGAGTTCTTATTTTCCAGCTCTCTCCTCTCCAGTGTTTTCACACACTCTCTGGCTCCCAGGGGCCCCTTTTCCTGGTCCTCTGACTACAAAGACTGGTTTTGTCGGTGTTTTAGCAATCTCTGCTGCTGTGCAGTTCTGCATGACTGGGCCCACCCTCAATCAAAGAGAGAGAGAAAATAATGCACATTCTCCTTAACACTCTTTGGACCACAGAATCTCCTTTTCCCAGTTCCTCTGGCCAGAAAGAAGGATTTTTTCCTTGGGGTTCTAGGTGCCCATACCACCACTGCTGCAGTGCACCTCTACAGCTGGGGCCCCCTTTAGGGCCAAGATAGAGGGAGGGAGAAAGAAGAAAAGAGGGGGTGTGATGGGGAACAGGATTTCCCTGACACTTTCAGCTCACAGAGGTCCTTTTTCTAGTTCTCTGGCCTTATAGATGGAGTTTCTCTCAGACCTTTTGTTGCTGCACCCTCTGTGCAATTCTGCGTTGGGGCTATCCTCAGGTCAAAGCTGGAAGAGTAAAATTTAAAAAACAAATAAAAGGAAACATACCTACATTACAGGTCATCAAGTTTTGACTCTCCTCTGCAGTCCACCTGCTACTGTTAACCTTTCAGGATCCTCAAGTAGTTGCTTTTTGTATTTTGTTCAGAGATTTTAGTTGTAGTCAGTAGGAGAGGGAGTCTGTGTGGGCTTATGCCATCCTGGTCAACACCAGAAGTCCTTGTCACAGAGTTTAATCACAGGTCAGAGAGACACGGCAGATTCACGTTTTAGAAGAGTCTCTCTGGCAGCTGTGTGTGTAGTAAGACAGGAGGAAGGGAGACCGTTTTGAAGTATTGCAGCCATCCAGGAAAGGGATGACGTGAGTCTGAGGGCAGTACAGTAGGAGCAGTGAGAAACAGATGGATTAGAACAATAGGAAGAAAATAGAGCTTGGTGACAGATTAGATGTGGAGGATGGAAGAGAGGAGTCAGGAATGAGTCCCATGTACCTGGCCTAGGTGACTGTTTATAATTGAAATAGGAAAAAGTAGAGAGGTCATTTTTAGGGGAAGAGATTAATTTAAAGATACTTAATATTGTTTCTAGCATACTGTCAAAGAGTCCTGATACCCAGAACCAAGAGACCATACTATATAGATACGACACCTGTCAAGCCTTCCCAAGAGGAAATGGTAAAGAAGTATTCTCAACATAGAATTTACTAGAGAATATTTGAAATGGCAGTCTAGTGCCCATGATCTTTCTGCTTTGATCAGACTACACAACACTGGATGGAGGTTTGATCCAGTTGCTGTCATTGGCACAGAAACTGCCCCTGACATGTCTCTTGGGGAAATTCAGCGTAATTAAAAAACAAAAAAAGCAGTAATGTGCTGCTACCATTAGTAACAAAGCCTATGCATTGGAACTATTCTTATATGATCCAGCTTTTACTAACAGAAGCCTGAATTCCACTCAGTTCCTAAACCCCAGCCATTTGGCAAGTAGTCCTGAATTACCCTTGCTTGGGATGAAGACAGCCGGTCAGCAGAGGCCAACTGTGTGTGTGTGACGTCACTGACAACATCATCAGCACAAGTCATCTGGGCAGAAGGCAAAGCAGTGTTGTCTTATATGGGGGAGAAGTTGGGTATTTCCCTCGAGGCGTCCACCTAAAATGAGTGGTGTATGTTCTTCAAAGTGTTGCCTAACCTTGATAATAACACGAAAACATAATAACTCGAATGTGTATTATACTTTTATATTTTCCATAGTGCTTACATAAACTTTGACATTGGGTCTCATAACATTCCTATGAGCTATTTTAATGTAGTGATTAAAAGTCTGAACTCTGGAGCCAGACAACCTGGGTTTAAGCCTTGGCTCTGCCACTTATTAGCTGTCTGAGTTTGGAAAGTTGATTAAGCTCTATCTGCTTCATTTTTTTCATCAGTAAAATGGAGATAATAATAGTACCCATCTGGTAGGTTGTTAGGATAAGTAACTGAACAGTAAAACACTTAGAATAGTGCCTGGCACTTAATAATTAGCCATTATTATTAATTTTAGGCAGGTATTATTATCCCCTTGCTATGGATAAGAAAATTGAGACACAAAAGATCAAGTGATTTGCCTGGCGGTAGATTTTATATCAGAGCCTGGTCTCCTGTTTCCTCGTCCAGTACTCACCATGGAGCAATAAGGAAGGGGGAAGCAGCCCAGCAGATGGTGAGGTGGGAGGGAGGTAGTGTTAAACTATGTTTAGAAAAAGAACCTTTATAAATAGCATCTCTCACCCGGTGAGTTAACAGTTTATGCCAGATGAGAAGTTAAGTGTAAAAATGTCAATGGTTTTAAATTAAATAGCTCCTAAGAGACTAATGTGTTATTTAAACAACAAAAAAACCTCTTCTCCAAAATAGGTCAGCCACAAAAGGACAAATACTGTATGATCTCATTTATGCAAAATAAGCAAATATATAGAAACCAAAGGTTATTACTGGTTACTATGGGTGGAAGAGAGCGGGAAAGAGGAGTTCTGGGTTAGGGGGCATTGAGTTTATGTTAATGGTGGTAGAAGAATTTGGAAAAGGATAGCAGTAAAGGTTGCACAACATGAAGAAGGTGATCAGTGTCACTGAATTGTACATGTGGAAATCGTTGCACTGGTGAAAGTTTTGTTGTGTATATTTAAAAAAAAAGACATTTCTCACTCTCACAGTGAATTCTGCGGGTAGATTGGCAGTTTTGAAGAGATCTGCCTGTCAAAGAAATCACTATTTAGTATAGCCAACTTTCTCTTGTTGCCTTCAGTTACTCAAATGCCTTTAAAACTGCATTTTTTAATCCAAATTTCTGTATTTTAAGGGCTTGGTGGAGTTTTAAAAATTCAGATGCCATCCAAATATGCAACATTTGAGCCAGGAGTGACTAATGTGACCGCTCGGTAATACTTGCATTAGCATATATGGCCGAGCCATGATAATATCACATTACAGTCCAGCAAATAGCTTTTAGGAATCAAAATACCACAAAATTTGTGTTGGTTCTTCCCGCAGAAGCTTCCCTTTATCACTGCTAGACATTTTCATCTCGTTCTGTTCTTCCTTACCCCATGAAGCCTAGAGTACACATCAGGCTCCTGTGATGGACGTGCTGAAGGTTCTGCCCAGCACTGATGTCTTTGGAAACCAAAACAAGGTCTGGAGAGGGAAGACTGAGTAGATTAGATGGTTGAACCTCATCCCTGGTTGCTGTTCCGCTGTGCTAAATTCTTTTGACCTGTCCCAGCCCATTGACCAGGCTTATTTCATGGCTGTCCTTTCAGCACTGCTGACCTGCTCAGGAGCCTGAGAAAGTTGGTGGGCCCAGTTTCACACAGAAACTCAGGAAGATGAATTCTCCCTTCTCTACATGTGAGAGCAGACATACTACTTATCCTTACTGGTTTCTGCTTCCTCATTTGCAAATTGGGAATTATCACCCCTGTCCCTTAAAATACTAGCCTCTAAGAACTTTAATGAGGATTTTTAAATGATATCAACTAAATTATTAATAAAAGTACCTTGACTTTCTTCCAGAAATGACTACCAACAATGTAAATTTCAAAAGAAGTCATATTTATAGGAATAATGAAAAACATGAAGCCGTTATCTCTTTCTACTACTTCATTTTTTAAAAAAGCATTTTCTAGAAATCGTACTTCTTAAGACATGAGATTGCATTTTAGAAGTCCATGAATTTAAAATGCAAGAGTTTAGAATGTATTTGAATAAGCATAAAACTTTCTCCTGAGGTTGGAGTGATAAGTATGTAGTTGCTCAGTTAACTACCTCTTTGGATTTGGTATATCTTGGTTTTCTATAAGAAAGTATTGTCCTGTACCGTTTGGAATAGCACACCTAGGAAATAAATCTTACAAGGGTAAAAACTCCTGAACTGACTTCATGTAGATGTCAATCTCTCATTATCTACCCGAAAAACATGGATGATGACATTTGACTTGTCTTAGTGCTGTCCAGCAGGAATGTTGGGAGATGTAATAGGATGCAGTGTTTATTTTTCCAATTGCTTTCCACTCCAGTGTCCTTGCTGTTCTTTTTATATGAACTGATACCACATTAAAACATCACCATTTCCTGCTGGGCATTTTGCTGGAGGTACCTAGTATGTTGGAGCCCTGGTGGCACAATGGCTAAGAGCTCAGGCTACTGACCAAAAGGTCGGCAGTTTGAATCCACCAGCCACTCCTTGGAAATCCTATGGGGCAGTTCTGCTCTGTCCTGTGGGGTCACTATGAGTTGGAACTGACTCGACAGCAATGTGTTTGGTTTTTTTTGGGGGGGGCGGCGGTACCTAGTATGTTAGCTTGAAGCTCTGGTGGTACGGTGGTTAAGAGCTCGGCTAATAACCAAAAGGTTCGCAGTTGGAATCCACCAGCCATTCCTTGGAAACCCTATGGGGCAGTTCTACTCTGTCCTGTAGGTTCACTCTGAGTCAGAATGGACTCAACAGCAATGGGTAGTATGTAAGCTTGTAGGCAAATACCATAGCTGCCAGCCAGAAGTGCTTTCTGGAAAATAATGGTATTTTCTAAGAGAAGATAAGGAAAATTAAACATTAGACAATATTCTGTCCCACCTGCATATTTCTGGGCTCAGATTCTTTGGTTGAAGAGTAATATGTTTATACATTACACATTTTTTTCCACCACTAAAATTGTCCTTTGCTTTGTCTTTGTCTTAACTAAACAGCTTGAGGAAAATCAGTGATTATAACCCATGATGATGGGGGCAGCAGATGTGAATTTTTTTAGCCATTCTGTAGCCTCTGGGGCTAGGTGGATGAGAAGACAACAGGGTGTCACCATTAAAGCCAGAACTCAGACGTTTCAAGGATATTTTGAATCTCATTATCATTGAAGTACTCTAATGGTCCAGTTCTGAGATGGGCAGATCGCGAGGAAAAAAAATATTTCCCCATGATTATTTTATTCTTAATGGGCTGTGTGATACCGAACATATAATATAAAAAGTCCTCAGTGCCCTTCAGTTCTGTTTGCAGAAATATTTATACTTTTTCCCTTTTATGTTCCTTCCTTTAAAATGATGATAGACTCTAACCTAGAAGTTGCAGGCTTTCTTTTACCAAGTTTCCAGTTGAAGCCACTCAGCTTGGCCTTATATATAGATGTGGTTTGCGCTGGAACCTGTTTTGGTGGTAAAGAAATAGGTTTTAACCAAAAAAGATTATGTCCTTTTTCCATCTGGCTACCTTAGGCGAAGAGAAAAAGAAAAGCTATTTACAAAAACCATGGAGTTTAATTTTCTCTTGCAGCAAGGAAGAAGCACACACGCTGAATATAAATGAACAAACTAGAAACCACTAAGGCCTTTACCACATTGCTTCAGTTAAACATAATGGATATTTGTGTAATCCTGTTCTATCAGTATAGAAATTGTGATGTAAGTGGCAAATTGGACAGCAGCTAGGCGAAGAAATATTCATTAGGGCTCTGGTAACTGGAGACAGTGGGGTGCAGTGGAAAGACAAGGGGTTGACTTTGCCATAAAGGTTTTTGTGTCAATATTTTATCATGACTGTACAAGGGTGGCCTCTCAAGTCAGGCTGACCTGAGTTCACCCCACCCCTACCATTGGTGTACATGTGTCTTAGGCCAGCACTTCACCTCACTAAGTTTCAGTTTCCTTACCTATTGTATGAGGGTAAAATAGTACTTACTACAAAACTGTGAGAAGATTAAATGAGATAATTCATGTAGAATTTCCTGCACAGGGTCTGGCATGTAGTAATTGCTCTCTAAACACTAGCTACAATTAATATTCAACTCAGCTCTGTGGGCAGATCCCTTAATTCTTCTAAGATCCTGCCCTCTCTATTTGTGAAAGAATAACATTTACCTTACCTGCCTACTTATCCATGGCATTGTTGTGAGGATCAAATGAGAGAATGCCTTGAAAGGACTTATAATAATGAATAGTTAACAGACCTGCTGGTAAGGCAGAGATGTGCACAGCATAACACAATTGGAAAACATTATGAGGCAATGTGTAATCAGGTGTCAGGCTGTGAGCATTTCATAGGTTCAGAGAAAAGCAGTATAGGCATTTAGGGAAAGGAAAGAATACTGTGACCTAATATTGGGGGAAGGAACCCTGGTGATGCAGTTGTTAAAGTGCTCAACTGCTAACTGAAAGGTCAGTGGTTTGAACCTACCAGCCACTCTGAAGGAGGAAGATGAGGCAGTCTGCTTCCATAAAGATTTACAGCCTTGGAAACCCTATAGAGCAATTTTACTCTGTCCTATAGGGTCGACTCAAAAGCAGTGGTAGGTTAATGTTGGGGGCAGGCCCTGTGGAGTAGGGGGATCATCCAGTGAGCCTTGAGGAAAAGATAGGATGTGGTTGGGAAAAGTGAATCCTTAGGCTGACAGCTCTAGCTGGCTAATGTTTGCTGTATGTCCATCTTTCGTTACAGGCGGAGCTCATTGGAAGCCTCACTCACAAGCTTGAGACCCTCCAGGAAGCCAAAGGGAGCCTGCTGATGGACATCAAGCTCAATAATGCCTTGGGAGAAGAGGTGGAGGCTTTGATCCATGAGCTCTGCAAGCCCAATGAGTTTGACAAGTACAGGATGTTTATAGGGGACTTGGACAAAGTGGTAAACCTGCTGCTCTCCCTCTCGGGGCGCCTGGCCCGTGTTGAGAACGTCCTTAGTGGCCTTGGGGAAGATGCCAGTAATGAAGAACGGGTAGGTGGCCTACTGATTCAGTTCAGCAGGGTTTCCCTCTGGGCCCATGTACATAGAGAGGTGCAATTAGACATGATCCTTTCTCTCAATAGGATTACAATCTCTTTGGGGTGAGGGGAGAAGACAGCAAGCATATAGGTAACCAGGAAACGGAGAAGAAGGCATCTTCCATGCCAAGATGTAATGCTGACACTTCAGACTCAGGGAATACTTGGGAAAGAGAAAACACAGGTGCCAGAGTTTCTTTCTTCCCAACCCCCTTCCTCTCTTTCCATCCCAGAAGAAAAAAGAAAAAGCATGATGGGTATTGATATTTAAAAAAGAGAGGCAGAGGGAGGCAGGGGCAAATCAGTTGGGGATAGGAAAAGGGTGCAGAAACAGGAGCTCAGGGCTGCAGGGAATCCGCATGTGAGGGCCTGCAGGCACTCAGGGGCCTGAAAAAGAGAGCTGGAAAAATGGAAACTGATTTCTTTAGAAGTGGGAAATAGGATGTTCCTATTGTTGCTTATGAACTAGAACAGAGGTTTTAAACTGTAGCTGCGAAAGAGTCACCTGGAGGGTTTGTTAAAACAGATTTCTGGGCTCAACCTCCAGAGTTTTTGATCCAGTAGGTGGGATAGGGCCTGAGAACTTGCATTTCTAACAAATTCCCACGTAGTGATGCTGCTGGTCCAGGGACCATGCTTTAACAACCACTGTATGAGAGTAAATACTCAGGATACCCTGATGATTGTCCTTTTAAGTCTGTCGTTAGGTGCTGTTGAGTCGATTTCAACTCATAGCGACCCCATGTGACAGAGTAGAACTACCCCATAGGGTTTTCTAGGCTGTAATCTTTACGGGAGCAGATCTCCAGGTTTGTCTTTAAAACCGCAAGCCTTTTGGTTAACAGCTGAGTTGCATAACTGTTGTGCCACCAGGGCTCCTTCTTTTAAGTCTGCAAACCTAAAATAAAGTCATTACCCCAGCCAATTTAATTTAACCTCTCTCAAATTGAAGCTACCAAAGGATGTTACAAGTTGGAGAACCATGTAAAATGCAACATAAGAATAATGAACTGGGTGGAAACAGCCTAAATATCCATCAATAGATGAATGGATAAACAAAATGTAGTATATGCATACAATGGAGTACTACTTGGCCATAAAGAGAAATGAGGTCCTGATGCATGCCACAGCATGGATGAACCTAGAAAACATTACGCTGTGCAAAATAAGTCAGTCGCAAAAGGACAAGTAGTGTGTAATCTCACTTATATGAAATTAGCAAATATATAGAAACCAAAGATTAGTGGCTCTTAGGGGTTGGGGGCTGTAAGGGAAGGGAGAGTTTTTTTTCCTTAGGGAGCGTTAGGTGTATGTTAATGGTGATGGAATAATTCGGAAAAGGATAATGATAATGGTTGCACAACATGAAGAATGTCATCAGTGTCACTGAATTATACATGTAGAAATTGTTGAATTGGCAAATGTTCTGTTGTGTATATTTTCACCACAATAAAAATTTTTTTAGGAAAAGTATAATGAACTGATTTTCAAAGGAGTCCCTGGGTGGCACAAATGGCCAAGCGCTCAACTACTAGCCGAAAGGTTGGCGGTTCTATCCCACCCAGAAGCACCCCCAGAAGACAGGTCTGGCGATCTGCTTCCAAAATGATCACAGCCTTGAAAACTTCACGGAGCAGTTCTGCCCTGCACACAGCGTTGCTATGAGTCTGAATCTACTTGACAGCAGCTAACAACACATTAGAGTGACAATTCAAACAGAAACTTAGACATCTTGCAGTCCTGCAAAAGCCTTCTTTGCAGGCCATTTGGCTCCTTGCTTCCTTCCCCTTGCCCTTTGCTGATCTGCTCTTTTCACCCTGCCAGAGCTCTCTCAACGAGAAGAGGAAGGTCCTGGCTGGGCAGCACGAGGATGCCCGGGAGCTCAAGGAGAACCTCGATCGAAGAGAACGGGTGGTGCTGGACATCCTAGCCAATTACCTTTCAGAGGAGCAACTCCAGGACTACCAGCATTTTGTGAAAATGAAGTCAACACTCCTCATTGAACAGCGAAAGCTGGATGACAAGATCAAACTGGGCCAGGAGCAGGTCAAGTGTCTGCTGGAGAGCCTTCCCTCGGATTTCATTCCCAAGGCAGGGGCCCTGGCGTTGCCCCTGAACCTTGCAAGCGAAACGGCTCCTGCTGGGGGATGTACTTTCAGTACTATTTATCCAGCATTAACCTCTCCAGTTTAACCTCTTCTAAAACACCCAGCCAAAAGATCACCTTTTCTCTCAACACTATTTAATCTGAAAAATGTTTCAGTACAAACCACCGTTTAAAGTCTATGGGTTATTGGTGTGTTTTCTGGATAAAAGGAAACAAATTCTGTCCGGGGAAAAGCCTGTGTTTTCCATCTCTCCCTTCGTGATTGATCCTCTGAGAGCTCAAATGCTGCTGGGAACTTACCCCTTTCTGTTATTACTTTGGAGTAGAAAGAAAATGAAACCATGAGAACTGGTGGGAGGGTGTTTGATTGATCATTTAATTGTTAATAGGCTAAGGCAGCATAGATCAGTGTGTGCCACCCTCAGGAATGTATCCACAATGGCCTTCCTTTCTTGTGGGCAGAGTATCCTGATGGCAGGGTACAAGTCCTCATTAATGAAGGGTCTGCAACACAAAGCCTTAAACAGACAGACACGCACATACACACCCTGAAAGAATTGTACAACCTTGAACATTGTTATTATTTATATTTTTAAAAATGAAAAAAAGATCATTTTGTTTGTTTGCTAACCACTTATTTGATTCTACTTTGTGGTGGACGTAGACAATTATGTTTGAGCTTTGTATTTTGTGAAAACCTTAATGAAAATGAAGAATTCCAAAGATAGTCACGTCGCTTTTGGAGACTTTGTTTTTTCCTACATTCTAGAGTTGTCCATTTTATTGTTTTATTTTAACATACACTCTCCACTTACATGTGTTCAGCTGAGTATATAGGAATCCCAGTTTCCTTACCACTTTACTCTTGTATCAAACAGGAATACATACACCTTTCCCGGGAAGAAGCCTTTGTGCAGCATGGTTCTCTCCCCTCGTGCTTTGTGTCATTATTATTGTAGTAAAGCTAAATGTATTAACAAGCAGTAGCTCTCTCAAATCCATATAACAAGAGGGAAGTCAATTCAGAACTGAACTCATGCCATCCTACACAGGAAACACAGCCTTTTAGTGAGATAAGTTATCAAACTATTGTGGTGATGCTTAAAAAAAAAAGTTGGTTTTCCTAAAATGTGAAACCTATCAACCACACTTATTAGAAACTCCCTCAACATCTGAAAACCTTGATTTTGCATTATCATACTTCAGTAACAGTATCTCAGTGGGTATCCCATACCAAAGTTTTAAAACTATTAAACTGGGAAGATAAGAAGGAGGTAGTGGTCAGTGGCCAGACTCCGTTTACAGCCACTATTGATGGCATTAGCTTCATGCTGTGAGCAGGTGGTACATCCCAAATGTGCTTGATCCATGGCTGATGGCCACTCTGTTGGTTGGACCTGCAGGTACTATAGCAGCCAGTCATTGGGACTGAAGTTTGTAACGACAAGCAAAGGTAAGATACCAAAGGCCGTTTTTGCCTCGATGCATTTTAATTAGTGGAAACTTTATGTTCAAAAACCAGTTGCTCTCAAGTCAACTCTGACTTGTGGTTACTCCATGTGTGTCAGAGTAGTGCTCCATAGGGTTTTCAATGGCTGATTTTTTGGAATTAGATCACCAGGTCTTTCTTCCAAGTTGCTTCTGTCTGAACTCGAACCTTTAACCTTTTAGTTAGCAGCCAAGCATATTAACCATTTGCACCACCCAGGGACTTCTATGTTCTTACTAAGAACTTCAGTTTTGGTCCACAATACAGATGTCTTTTGATTAACTTAAAACCAGTAGGCCACCCAGAAATTTCTTACGAGCAGTCAACCAAAGCTATTGCTTTGTTCTTTGGAGGTTATACCCTGTGTGACTCCACTGATAAAAATAATACAGCCCCTTGATTTGCCAGGAAGGTTTTCAACAGCTTATAAAACACATCTCCCAGGGAGTCAGTGGACTCAGTGACAATGTTCAACAGCCATACCACATGGTTCTTTTTTGACTTAGACCAACACAGGAGCCTGAAATCAATTCCAGTTGGTAGTTAACTCTGTGTCCTGCTGATAACTCACATGGTCTTCGTGGTCAGACTAGGTTGAAGCCAGCCAACAAATGTTTACAGCTGCTCTTAGTGACGTTCCTCAGAGGAATTCTGGGGCTTCCAGTTTCCAACACTCTTCAAAATTATTCTTCTTAAAGGCTTGACTAGGAACAGTTGTACATTCAGTCTTTTCCAATGATTTTTCTAGTTAATACATGTAAAAGTGAGTGTGACCTCCACAGTAGAGTAGTTGGTGATGCTGCTTGGAATGCCACAAGCACCTGGAAGCTTTTTAACACTCCTAGGATTGTAGCCATTCCTTTGTGACACTGAAATGTTCTTTTATTATGGGAAGTAAGTGAGACACCAAGTGAGACGAATTCAAGTCTAATTCTTAGGCAGACATGATATTTATTTTCACAGGGCTTGACCTCCCGGTCTTGAAGACAAGAAATTACAAAACTAATATTCAGAGTTTACTTTTAAATGCTTTTAGCTAGAAAAGAAGCCTATGTATTTATCCCCTTTCCATTTTGCATTCTCCTGCTATGATAAAAAAAAAAAAAATTTGTCTGCAGTAGAAGCCACCTTCTCCCTCCCAACAATATCCTTAGCTGAGATCATGAGAACAGCAATGATGATGAGCATGGTGTTGGTCAGGATTTCAGGACCCACCTGACATCACTGAAAATGTTTCCTCATAGTTGATAGTTGTCCCTGTGGCTGTGATCATTTCAGAGGTACACTTCTCATCAGAAGTCAGGTAGGATAGCCTTACAATTATCCAAGTGCTGACGCTCAACAAATCTGAGACGTTCCAGGAAAGGACAATGTCCTGCAACAGAATATGGAGTCTGCCACTTTGGGGCCACTTGAGGCTTTCCTGGGCATGTTGCTACATGTTGGTTGACTCAGCCTTTTCTCATGCTGTTTTGTTTGTTTTGGTGGCTGCATAACCCCAAAGAATGTGGGGAGGATACTTTAATTAAAATATCTGAGTTTCTCCAAGAGACTGTTGAAACCAAACCTTTTTATCCTTTGCTCCAGGGCAACATTTTAGGTTTTGTTTAGCACTACTTGGTTTTTAAACTTGAAGATGAGCCAGGTCAACCTCTAAGCACAGTGGCTGGCTGTTGAGGTGAGAAGTAGGGACTTAAATGAGGTCCTTTGGGGATGACATAAAGCAGAAACCATCCTGGAACACTAGATTTCCTATCATTTCATTGTTAATTTCTGATCTGAAATAACTTCTGAGTTAGAAAGATAGATCACAGTTGTTCCTAATATGCTTTAAGTTCTACCTTTAAGCTTGTAGTTTATTAAAGCATTTTTTTTTCCTTTCTTTCCTAGATACCTAGGAAAATGTCGACTTTTTATTATTACATGGTGCCAAATGTATTTCTCTTTAGTTTAATTTTCCATGCTATTGCTGGCTTTATTCTGTTAAGCTGGAATTTTTTTTTCTTCTTTTTTTAGAACATGAGTTTTACTCGCTTTACTACTAAAAAGAAAAAGGAAGGGCTGCCACTAGACATAACTTTATCCCCAGCAAGGTATAAAGTGACAAGGCAAATATCAAGGGCCATTCTACTCAGAAATAGATATTGCAAACAAAGTGTTATTGCTGCCTTAATCCATGATGCAGCATGGTTTTAAAATGATAAATGACCATTTTAATGTCAGAATTTATGTGATCTGCACCCAAGATGTTCATCAAGTCTATGCTGTGTACATAGAACTATTCCTGGCCATTATGAAATTGCCAAGGAGATAAAGCATCACCTTTCATATCAGAGCCCTTTCACACACTAGCTAAATCATGGTTTCTCAAAGTGTGGTCCAAGAGACCTTCTGCATTAGAATCACTTAAGAGTGCTTGTTAAAAATGACAGTTGCTGGGCTTCAACCAGTTAGCCCCAGGAGTCAACATTTTAACAAATTCCCCACTTAAACATTCGAGAACCACTAACACAACTCATTTGTACAGTTTCTGTTACTACACTCATGACAATAAGACCATCATGAATTCATATAATAATAATCCCTGAAGTCCAAAGCCCTGTCAAGTTTACTCTCATGAGCTGTATGATTATGAGTTAATATTGTCCCCACTGCTTTTATATAATTCTCAAGGTTGTGACATGGATTTTTCCCCCTGCTCACTCTCCCCTAGATATGTATTAAATTTAAACAAGCTAAGCACTTAGGCTCCACTGCACTGATTTTTCCTTAAAGGAATCAGCTTATCACACAATGTCATTAATTTGAAGTTCTGCCATGATATTTGCACTAACCTGAAATTAATCACAACTGACCTTTTCAGTCATGGGGACTTTACTCAGATTTCTGTTGCTTCATCACAGTCTCATGCTACCTGAGACTGGGATTTGGCAGTGTAGCTAAGGAAACAAGAGTGTGTTGATTTCCTTGGAGACGTGAAAGGAACTATCACCCACTTTCAAAGCCCTAAAATCAAAATTAGGCAAGAAAAAAAGTTGCAAATAAAGAAACTGGCTCATTCATTCCTACCGCATTCTGTAAGGGGAAGGCAGCTGCATTTCTTGCTAAAACATCAGTATTACTACTGCTTTTCACAACATCAGATTCAGTCCCACCAGAAAAAAAAAGACTAGCCCATAGATCCACCAATTTTAGGATTTCTCACCTTTCAGAGAAGCTCATTAAATTAGTCTTTTGGAGAGATGCTCTCCCAGAAAAGGCGGAGCTGGAATAGAAGTTAATGGCTATCCCTACTCGGTAACATTTTAACCCATGAGTTTTTGAAAAATCCTAAGAGGGGCCCTAGGGACCCCAGTTATATCCACATTCTGCTTCCTCTGGTGCATCTGGCCGCAGAAAAAGTCTGGGGCCATTGAGATTCCTGGTTGGAAGTCATCCTGCAATGCCTTGTGGCAGGACCTAAAGCCTTGGTTTATGTGGGAAGTCTCCCATGCATTTCTGTGCCTCTGCCCTCAAAACATGATAATGATTACAAAGGTATAGTATCCTCAACTGCTACTTAAACTCAGGGTATTAAAGGGAGTACATGGATTGGATCTCCATAATCTCTTTTCATCTCTGAAATGAAAGCAAAGGCCCCAAATCAAAACCGCCCCTGTCTTCTTCGCCAGCACTGTAGTCCCTGAACGTCCCTCCTCCTTTGGCAGGATGGTATTGTAGGAAGAACACAGGCAGTGCACTTAGACTGGAGTTAAAATCATAGCTCCATCCCATCATGTGACCCAGGAGAGTTATTCTCTTCAAATTTCAGCTGCTTCATCTCTAAAATGAGAATATATACCTGTATCATAATACCCTTGTGGAGGTTAGATGTGATAAAATGTTTAAGAGGATGTTAAGCACTCAACCTCGTTTGTTCTCTTCCCTGTCACATGTTTGCCCCACGTTATTTCATTTTGCATTAACTGTTCCCCTCTGACAGCAGCTCTCCACCACTTGATAGTCACACACCTCTTCCAACAGGTGATATTGGTACTTGTTTTGGGGGAATTAGATTACATTCTCCACTTAGCCTGCCAAATTCTTCCCAGTCAACTCCTCAAGTTGATTCTTATGTAAACATTTGTTTCTTTGTATTGCACCTCTGCAGTTATTGACACAAAGTTTTTGACAAAAACATATTTTTGCTTACTACATATGCTCCTTAGTGGATTTTTCTACAAAGTAGATGCAGATAATGCTGTGAATGAGGTCATTATGGCCTCTCTCATTGCACACGGCTTTGGGACACCTGTACACCTGTATGTAGGAGTTTCTTAGGAACAAAAATTCTTTTAAAATGGAAAAATACCTTAGAGATCAAAGTCTAGCCCAATTCTCATATTTTACAGATGGGGAAACTGAGGCCCAGAGATATAAAGTGACTTGACCAAGTTCACACAGTAATGGAGCCAGGACTGGGATACTGATTCCTGACTCGTCTTTCCACTCCAGCTACATAGCCCATTTTGTTAAATGTAAAATTTGCCTTGGTGAATGTAGAGAGGCACAAGGGATGAGTAACGCAGTACTCAAGAGTATGAGACCTTCCCCCTCACCCCTCTAGAAACGCTGGTACTAGTCCTTCAGACCAGCTATGTTGCTACTATGCTTAATATATTTTGATTCTCAAAATCCTGCAAGAAAAAAATACTTCCTATTCTAACATTTGCATATTTGATATTACCAAGGTATCATTTTTTTGAGCTATAGAAAAACAAGGCATAAATATGTTCTAGATTTCTCATGGAATCTTTAGCAATTTTTCTTTTTGCCTACCTTGCAAATTTTTCTCCTTCTTTATGATTAGATATTTGGGGAGATCCCTCTCCCCCTTGAACAGTGTACAGTTGCTTTACAGTGTGTCTCACTGAAGATATTTGTTAAATTCTCATCATTTTAGACAGCCTTTCTATTGCAATTCATAAATTCCTGCTTGTCAGTGTCTGGGAGTAGCCCCTGGAAATCCTTTAGTTTATCTCTTGCCTTGTTTGCTAGAATTTCTTATAGGTTCTCTTCTATTATTTTAGTCCAATGAGGAGACAGACATCACACAATAGGTTAAACAGGGAAAGTTTAATATAAAGAATTATTAAATTCTGATGAAGGAATAACTTTA
The DNA here is from genome assembly GCF_000243295.1 of Trichechus manatus latirostris. NCBI lineage: Eukaryota > Metazoa > Chordata > Mammalia > Sirenia > Trichechidae > Trichechus > Trichechus manatus. The sequence continues at coordinate 7,480,451 of NW_004444041.1, read as the reverse complement.
AGATATAAGGAGTCCCTGGGTGGTACAAATGGTTAGCATGCTTGTTTGCTAACCGAAAGGTTGGAGGTTCAAGTCCACCCAAAGGCACCTCAGAAGAAAGGCATAGTGATTTCCTTCTGAAAAATCAGTTATTGACAATCGTATGGAGCACAGTTCTACTCTGACACACACGGGGCCACCATGAGTCAATTGACTCGACAGCAACTGTTTTATTTATAAGCTATAAGGAAATTCTCTATGGTATCCTAGAACTACGAGAGAATACCCAAGGAAGGACAAACTTGGAAAGGGGTCCCCTCTCCAAGGCTGAGATTCAGACCTCCTTGAAGAAGATGTAGTTCAACCCACTGGTGGAAGAGAAGTTTGCTGGTTTGCCCAGGCCAGAGCTGGTCTGCAGTCCCTGAGCAAGCTGGAAGGAAACCCCCAGAGTGCAGGTGGGGCACAGGCAATCATCAACCAATGATGTGGCTGTGCACAGGTAGTGAAGGCCTGCAGAGGGCGTGGCAGCTTAGTGGGAACCCTCTGGGCCACAGGTGAGCTGTACAGGGCCTGCAAAGAGAGTTTGGGAGCCAGTGTTGGCAAGAGGCCTTCAAGGCACCCATGTGAGCAGGAATCCTCCAAAGCACCAGTTTCCATGTTGAGAAGGCCAGGAGAAGGGTATTGCCAAGTTGAAGCTGTAAGGTTGCCAAGGCACTGTGCCTTTTGGGCACGTGGTTGGGGCAGACTCCATCAGTTGTCCTCACACCCATACCACTGATCCACCAGGCAGCAGCCAGACAGCGGGAGAGTCCTTTCCTCCTGTCCCTCTAGGGCCCTCTATTGAAAAAACATAACGTTATGCTCACTCTAAAGGAGAAATACTTAAAGAGATTCTGTCCATTATTGAAGAACATGTATTGAAAGATGGATTTGGAGCTGAGAGGCAATAAATTGGTAACTGTCACAGGTATATTCTTCTAAGGTTAGTGCCCTAGCATTATCTTCTGGTACTGTCTCAGTTATCTAGTTATCTCATGCTGCTATAACAGAAATACCACAGGTAGGTGGCTTTACCAAACAAGTTTCTCACACTAGAAGTCCAAATTCAGGCTCTAAGGGAAGGCTTTCTCTGTCAACTCTGGAAGACAGTCCTTGTCTGTTTTGAACCTCTGTTCCTCAGCAATCTTCACGTGGCTTGGCATCTATCTTCTGCCATCCCAGCTTGCTTGCCTGCTCGCTTAATCTGGTCTTTTATATCTCAAAAAGATTTACTTAAGACACATTCTACACTAATGCTGCCTCATTAACATAACAAAGAAAATCTATTCCCAAATGAGATTATATCCACATATTTTGGGGGGACACAATTTACTCCACAGTAAGTATAATGTAGAATTCTGTACTTGATGATTCTTTAAGAATAATTTCTCTGACAATAAAAAGGGAAAAAAGTGTGTATCACAAGAACAACTTATATCTCTTGAACGAGAAAGTGTCAAAAGAGAAGCAGTTTCCTCATTTATGCTTTTTCTTTAAATGTGCCACATACCCCCATATTCCTCAAAGTTCCCAAAGCAACAGATTTAACTGAGGCCTAGTTGAGAACATGGATACATTTTGCATCCATCAGGCTCGGTCTATCTCTTCATATCTCTGTCTCTATGTTGTTGTGTATGTCTGTCTCTGTTGGTGCGTCTCTATGTTTATACTTTTCTGTTTCTATCTTAACCTCTACAGTTTTCACCTTCCTGTTCTTTCATTCCCAAAATGATTCCAATTGCATATTTCCTTTTTTTTTTTTTTTTTTTTTTTTTTTTGTGTGTGTGTGTGTGTGTCTTACAAAAGAACTAGAAGCAAGGACCTGAGTAACGCCAAGAATATGCTTTTTTTTTAGTTTGGAAAAAAATTTAAAATTTCACCTTATTAGACTAAAAAAGAGAAATCTCAAGGAAGACTTTGCAATACTGTTAAAATATATATAAGATTGAGAGCTCTTCCCCTTCTGGAATGACTACAGAACACAGGGATTGTCTTTGTTTTGGAGTAATAGGAACTGAGCTGCTGACGAGGAGCGACCCAGCAAAGTGGGCTTTAGGCTTAGAACAGGAATCTGAAAAGATTCTTCCTTCCCAAAAGTTAAAAGAAAAAAATATAGACTACATATTCATCAGGTACAGATGAGGACCTATTAAAAGACAGAAAGACTGCTATCCCTTCCAGAAATAGGGTTCTATGCAAATAGATAGGCAGAAAATTAACTTAAGCTTAGGACATAAAGAACAAATGTCTTCCAAGTTTACTGAAAATGTCAACCTCACTTTAATAATGTATCACTGGATATGCCTTGGTATTACTTAAAAATCTGAGGTAGTTTTGCCTAAATCAAGGAACAATTGCTTTAATCGAAGTTTAAAATCCTGAATAGACATATATTCTCACATGACAACACATATCCTTTTCTTCTTCCACTTTTTTTTTTTTTTTTTTGGTGCGTCTTTTGGAAATTCACCTCCTACCCTTTTCCACAAATCTTACTGAGGACCTCTTGTTTTTGCACAATAAAGTTTGAAGAAGCTATAACAGAGGGTTTAAAAAACAAATTGCATAAGCTGTCTTGCAAATGTCAGTTAAAAGCTAACTAAGGAATAATATGCAGAGGAAATCAATTCAACATGTGGTTAACTGATGTGCCTCCACAGGTAAGATGAGAAAGTAGCAACTGTAGGAAGGTGCTACAGGAAATATGCATGCTCATCATTACTCTGAGTAATTAATATATGCATTGACATGGCTAATTGAGAAGGTATATGATGTGCCTGCTAACAAAAGTAGAACTACAGCTCTTCAGCCCAAATTGATCAGAAGTCAGTGAAAAGTATCTAACAAAGGACTTCTATCCATAATGCATAGAAACAAATGTATGTATATATTATGTATAAATATAAATCAGCAATAAAAAGACAACCTAATTTTAAAAGCTGGGCAAAATAATTAAATAGACAGTTCACAAAGGAAAATATATGAATGACCAATCATCACATGAAAAGGTGATCAACATCATTAAGTTATCAGGGAAATACAAACTTAAACCACAGTGAGACTCCATTACACCCTCACTAAATGACTAAAATCAACCCTATGATCTAGCAATTCCACTTTTAGGTAGTGTCTTAGTTATCTAGTGCTGCTATAACAGAAATACCACAAGTGGATGGCTTTAACAAAGAGAAGTTTATTCTCTCACAGTTTAGGAGGCTAGATGTCCGAATTCAGGGTGTTGGCTCTAGGGGAAGGCTTTCTGTCTCTGTCGGCTCTAGGGGAAGGCCCTTGTCTCTTTAGATTCTGTTTCCTGGTTCCTTGGAGATCTCCACATGGCTCAGCATCTATCTTCTCTCATCTGTGCTTACTTAATCTGCTCCTTTTATATCTTGTAAAAGATTGACTCAATATACACCCTATACTAATCCTGCTCATAAAGACAAACCATTCCCAAATGGGATTATAACCACAGACATAGAGGTTTGGATTTATAACATATATTATGGGGCGGGGGGAGGCAATTCAATCTGTAACAGTTAGTTACTGTAGAGAAATGAAAATATATATCTACAAAAAGACTTGTACAAGAATGTTCATAGCATCTTGAATCACAATAGCCAAAAAACTGAAAACACAAATACCCACCAATCAATGGGTAAATGAAATTGTGGCATGTTAAAACAATGGAATACTACTAATCAATAAAAAAAGAAAACTCTTGATACAAGCCACAAAATGGATGAATTTCAAAAACATTATGTTGTCTAAAATGGTGGGGGGGGGACACGGGAAACAAAGATATGAAGGGCTGGCTTACACAACTTCACAAGTGTGTGCTCACACTCAACATGAGAAGGACCAAGGGAGACTCCCCACTGGATAGATCCTTCCAATCTTCTGGTGGATTTGGGAAAGGGGGTGAGGGAGGAAGCTGGTATGACAATACCCTTCTTACCCATATCACTTCAACTTTTTTTTTCTTTAATGAATAAATGGGTTAGGCAATGAGGGAAAATTAAAAATTGCATTAACTAGAAAGAGGGTCAGAGCAAGAGATGATACTGTCTCTTAGCTCAATTATGTTAGATGCCTGGAAAGGTGAAGCCACATATTGCTGAGACCACTCTTGTTTTGGAACCTGACAAGATAAAATGAAACCTGCAGCAAACCTGAGTGGCCTCACCCTGGGAGATGTTTTGTTCATACAATATGTCAATGGACTGGACTAATTGCTAATGATCGATTGAGACTTTAGTAATATGCCAGTATCTTTTGACTCTTATTTTTCCGGTTATGTCATAACACAGGCATAGTCAATAAGATTATAATGCTGATATTGATGGTCAAATGTATCGGGAAATTGAGTTAAAGCTTCCTCAGGATATAATACAACTGGTCTGAGGAAGAACAAGATCTAGATAATCATACAAATAGTGGTAAATTAAGGGGAGGAAAAGAGTAATCTTGCAAAATTTAGGCATCTAAAAGGAACTATGGCCAAAGACCAGTGGGTTTGCCATTCGGTTTACCCAAAGAATTTGGTCTTTTTTCTTGGTTCCTGAGAGTTAACCTCTAAAATCTAGGAATTTCCCCAGTAATTGAAGTGTCTTTGATGAGATCTCCAGATCACACCTAACCAAACAAGTTATACTAATGAGGTGAATCCGATGGGGCTGGCCAGGCCAAGAAAATACCCCATGATATCAGCAGACCTCAGAAGAGAGGAGTATGATTCAATTAAGCATGCCTATGTATTGAGGCCCCAATAAAGGCTCTGGATATGGGCTTACTGGTTAGTGAAAGACGTCAATGTATGTGGTAGGATAATGAGTCCCTTGGGACATGGAAGCTCCATGTTGGGAACCCTCTCAGACTTTGCCTCTGTGTCTCTTCATTTGTAACCTTTTTGCTTTAACAAAACTGTAATACTAAGTACAGCACTTTCCTAAGTTCTGAGTCCTTTTAGTAAATCATTGAACCTGAGGGAGTAGTGGGAGCCAGCAGATCAGAACTGGGGCAGGGTTGTGCAATGCTTGAGCTTACAACTGGCATTTTGAGATGGTAGTGGGAACCCCAATTTGTAGCCAGCAGGTCAGAAGTGAGGTTGTTGCTGGCATCTGAAGTCTTGGGCAGACTTGGTAGTCTGGAGACCATGCACTTTAATATGTAAAGTCTGACCTAGATCCAGGTGTCTAGGGTCAGAAGAAGTACTGCACACAGTTAAATTGGAATTGAATTGAACTGAATAGAGATTGCATTGATTTGAGATTGATTTTATTTGATTGATCATTATATTACACAAGACCTCTATACTAATAACTATAAAATATTATTGAAAGAAATTAATGAAGCCCAACTAAACGGAGAGATGTCAGTTCTCCCCAACTTGATCATAGATTCAATGTAATCTAGTTATAATCCCAGAGAACTTTTTTGTTGAAGTTTACATGCTTGTTCCAAAATTTATATGAAGATTCAAAGAACCTAGAATAGCTAAAATATTTTGAAAAATAGTAACAAATCTGGAGTACTTACACTGTCTTAGGCTGGATTCTCTAGAGAAGCAAAACCAGTAAAACATATACATACATATATATAGAGAGAGATTTATATCAAGGAAATGGCTCACGCAGTTGTAGAGGCTGGGACGTCCCAAGTCCGTGGGTCATGATAGAGGCTTCTCCTGATGCACACAGCTACAGGGGCTGGTGAACCCAAGATTGGCAGGTCAGAGAGCAGGGCTTTTGTTCACAGGCTGTGAAGATTGACAAATCCCAAAGATGGGCAGGCAAGACCGCAGTTAAGCTGGTAGCTCAAGTCCCAAGAACTGGAGATCAGATGAACAGGAGCCAGCTGCAGGATCCAGAACAAGCAAAACCCCACAAGCCTTGACAGAATATCCACTTATATTCAATGCTGGCCACGCCCAAGGAAACTCCCTTTCAACTGATTGGCTACTCACAGCGGATCCCATTATGGAGGTGATCACATAGTATCAAGTCTCATCATGGAAGTGATCACACCATCATACGACTATCAAATCACTGAGAATTATGGCCCAGCCACATTGACACGCAACCTTAACCATTACATATGCCGTTTCACTTCAAAATTTACTATAAAGGTAGATTAATCAGGAAAGGATGGTACTGGCATAAGGATCAACAGATAGGTTTGTGGAACTGAATAGAACCGAGAAATAGACTCCATTTATATGGTCATTTTATTTTCAGAAGAAAGTGCCAAAGCAATTAAATCGAAGAAAAAGCCACTTCAACAAATAATGCTGTAATGACTTTTAACCTAAACTTGTAAGCTAAAATTATAAAGCCTTTAGATGAGAACATAAGAGACTTGTGTGACTTGGGAGTAGGTAAAGTTGTCTGAAACTGGTCACAGAAAGCAATAAACATAAGTGAAACTCCCTCAAAATTACAAATTTCTGCTCATTAAAAGATATCATGAAGATAATGAATAGGTAAGCCACAGACTGAGAGAAAATATTTGTAAATCATGTATCTTACAAAGGACTGGTATCTAGAATACATAAAGAACTTTTGCAACATAATAATAAAAAGACAAGCAAATAATTTTAAAAATAGATGAAAGATTTGAGCAAATACTTCACAATAGAAGACATGCAAATGGCCAATCATCACGTGAAAAAGTGCTCAACTTTATTAATCATTGGGGAAATGCAAATTAAAACTACAATGAGATACTGCTACACAATCACCAGAATAACTAAAATTTAAAAGGGTGACAATTCCAAATGTTGGTATGTAGAGCAACCAGAACTCACAACTCTGTTGATGAGAGTGTAAAATAGTACAAACACTATGAGAAAAACATCTGGCAATTTCTTATAAAACTAAACATACACCGACACTGTCATCATCACTGTCGTTGTTATTGTTGTTAGGTGCTGTCTAGTCCCGGTGACCCAGCAATTCCAATCCTAGGTATTTACCCAAGAGAAATGAAAATATATGGCCCCAAAAGGCTTATATAAGAATGTTCATAACAGCTTCAGTCATAATACCCCCAAACTGGAAACAGTCCATGTGCCCATCAACAGGAAAACAGACGGGGATTGGGCAGACCCATAAAACAAAACTGGGCTAATGAGGGACAGCAGTACAGGGACAAGAACCAGAAGGCAGAAGGGGACAGGAAAGCTGGTGATAGGGAACCCAAGGTTGAGTGAGGGCAGTGTTGACAGGTAGTGGAGTTCTTAACCATTTTCATAGGGCAATATGTGTACTAACTTTAATGAGAAACTATTTTGTTCTGTAAACCTTCATCTAAAGTGAGAATAGCAGCACAACTGGAAGAACATAATCGATGTCACTTCATTGTACATGTAGAAATTTTTGAAATGGTGTATCTTTGCTATGTATATTTTCACCAAAAAAAAAAAAGTTCCTCCGAGGCCGAAAAGGGAGCATGTTGACATGTCGTGGGGTTGTTACCAATGTCATAAAACAATATGTGTACTGACTGTTTAACGAGAAAATATTTGTTCTGTAAACCTTCACCTAAAGTACAATAAAAAAAAAAGAAAAAAAAGGGAAAACAGACAAACAACTTGGTATATTCCTCCAATGGAATATTGTTGTTGTTAGCTGCTGTCAAGTCAACCCTGACTCATGGTGACCCCATGCACAACAAAACGAAATGCTGCCTGGTCCTGTGCCACCCCCATGATTGGCTGAGGATTGTTGTGATCCTTAGGGTTTTCACTGGCTGATTTTCAAAAGTAGATCTCCAGGCCTTTCTTCCTAGTTTGCTCTAATCCGGAAGCTCCACTGACAGACAGGTGGTGGCTGTGCATGAGGTGCATTGTCTGGGAATTGAACCTGGGTCTCCTGCATGGAAGGCGAGAATTTTACCACTGAAACACCAATGTCTTATCAAAGTAATACTATTCAATAATAAAAAGAAATGAACTACTGATACAAGCAACAATATCAGTCAGTCTCCAAAATATTATGCTGAATGAAAGAAGCCTTTCACATAAGATACAGCAAATATCTTTGTTTTCTTCCCTTACTTATCCCATTACTTATTATAAAATACAAGATATAAAAGGTGCTAGTGTGGTTTTGGTTGTATGCATGTTAATTGTATCATGTTAGGTGCAAGTATGACTTTATAATTGTCTTTATTTGGAGATTATGTATGGTTTAAGGACATGCGTATACGTGCCAAGCTGACAAGGGGTGGACTTGATGATTAATGTTATGTGCCAACTTGGCTAGGCTATGATTCTCAGCGGTTTGGCAGATTGATTGCTCTTTCATAATGTAGTATAATGTAATCACATCCATGATGTGATCTGATGAGATCAGCCAATCAGCTGAAAGGGGAGTTTCTTTAGGGGTATGGCCTGCCTCCAGTGTATAAATGAACGTTCTGGCAAAGCTTGCTGTCTCTCTTGACCCTGTGTTCTTCTTGTCCTCTGACCTTTGGTTCTTGGGACATAAGCCTGCAGAAGTCTTCAGCCTGCCACCTGACCCACGGATTTGGGACTTGCCAGCCCCTATGATTGCGTAAGCCATTTCCTTGAAGTAAATCTCTCTCTATATTTTTATATATACGCTTCGTTGGTTCTGCTCCTCTAGAGAACCCAGGCAATGACATTGTGATTCCATTTGTTCTAAAGCAGGCAAATCAAACCTATGATGGAAATAAATCAGAGCAGTGATCGTCTCTAAGGAGCCCTGGTGGTGCAGTTGTTAAGCACTTGGCTGCTAACCAAAAGGTCAGTGGTTCAAACCCACCAGCTACTCTGTGAGACGAAGATGTGTCAATCTGCTTCCATAAAAGATTTATAGCTTTGGGAACCCTGTGGGGCAGTTCTACTCTGTCCTGTGGGGTTGCTATGAGTCAGAGTGGACTCGATGGCACACAACAACAACAGTGGTTGACTCTGGGGCAAGCAGGGCCAGGGACTGACTGGAAAGAAGCATGAGGGAATTTTCTGGAGTGATGGAAATGTTCTATATAGGAGTTTGAGTTACACAGGTATATTATTTGTTAAAATTCAGTGACTGTACACTTAAGATTTATGCATTTTACGATATGAAAATTTTACATCAAAAGTAAGAAAACTTTGACAACAGCAACTCAAGAGATAAGATAGGAAACTTAGGGGGTGGTGAGTTTATGTTAATGGGGGAGGAACAATTCAGAAAAGGAGGGTGAGAATAGTCGGACAACTCGAAGAATGTAACCACTGAATTGTACATGTAGTAGGCTCTGCTGTGTATATTCTCAACAACAACAAAAATAAAATAAATTATTTTTTACAAAGTAAGAAAACTGTAAACTGGTTAATGATATGAATGGTGAAGTATTTGGGAAGAAGAAAGTATTTGGAATGTCTTCAAAATTAGGTAGATTAGGAGTTCTGGGAAAATGGAGCTCTAGGCAGAAGCATCACACCGTCCCTCCACTGCAAAGATCCGAAAAACTAAGCCGAACAGAGAATACACCAATCTTGAAACCCTAAAACATCAAATGAAGAGATAAAGAACTCAGCCAAGCACCAAATGGAGTGAGAAAACTGACAGAGAACGGAGAG
>NW_004444041.1:7461427-7470747 GCF_000243295.1 Trichechus manatus latirostris | reverse complement strand
CAACTAAGAAGAAACTCAGCAAAGATACAGAAGACCTAAAGGGCACAATCAGCCAACTTGACCTCATAGACATATACAAAACACTCCATCCAACCGCTGCAAAGTACACATTCTTTTCCAATGTACATGGAACGTTCCCCAGAATAGACCACATCTTAGGCCACAGAGCAATCCTCAACAAGATCCACAACGTTGAGATAATTCAAAGCATCTTCTCTGACCACAATGCCATCAAGGTAGAAATTAACAATAGAAAGAGCAAGGAAAAAAAAAATTAGGTAGATTAATGGATGGATAGAGAAATGGAGGAACAGATAGATTTCAATAAAGCAAGTATAATAAAATATTAATGGTAAAATCCAGTTGGTGGGTATACAGGAGATCATTGTAAAATTCTTTCAGTTTTGCTGTATATATGGAAAATTTTTATAATAAAATGTGGCAGGGGGGAATCAGCGCATATACCCTTAAGATTTGTGCATTTTGTTGTATCTAAACTTTACATCAAAAGAAAAAAACTGAACAAATAATGAAATCTGGTTAATGACAGGCATGCTGAAGTATTTAGAGGCTGTGTACAGGTGTTTGCAATATTCTCTGAAATGCATCAAAAAATAAAATAGATTAAAAAATAGATTGATGGATGAATAGAAGATGGAAAGGTGAATAGATTTCTAATAAAACAAGAATAGTAAAACGTTAGTGGTAGAATCTAGGTGGCGGGTATATGTGTTTTCACTGTAAAATTATTTTATTACTGTTGTATGTTTGAGATTTTTCAAAATAAATTGGGGAAAAATTCAGAAAGGGTGAAGGGGCTCTATTACTAAATGGAGGAATTAAAAAACAGATATTAGGGACGATTAACGGCCATTTCATTGGGTAATGTTTACCCGGTGGTTGAGGCGGCACATTCCCTCCCATCTCATCTTTCTTATAAGCTAAATTCCATCCTTAAAGAGTCATTCCTTCAACTTAAACTTTGGCCCTTGTTGAAATTCAAATAGCTTTGTAATTCCCCTATTGGTCCTTGGGCTTCTTTTCCTTGCCTAGAACTCAGCATTACTGTGCTCTTTCCCTAAGTAATCATATTCATTCCAAGGCAGTCACTACTAACATGCCCCTGGCCCTCAAACCCAGCACCGAACTCTCTTTTAAAGCTCCATTCATACATGTCCAGCTGATTCTCAGATACCTCCACTGACTTTACTGCTGCCTCTGAAAGCCAGTATTTTCAAAACCAAAGCTATCTTCCCTCCTAACCCCATTTCACTCCCTGTCTCTATTTTTGTTATCAGCATTTCCATTCTTCCCAGGGCACATATTTAATACCCAAGATTCACTTCATCCACCTATTCATTCATTCAGTAAATAATCATTGAGTTTTACTTTAAAATGTCTATGCTAGGCAGCATTGAACAAAACAGACATGATCCTTGTTCTTGTGAGGTTAACAGTTTGTTACGATCTAGCTGTTCCTTCTCTCTTTTTTCTTTTCCACATTTAATGAATAGATGAGTAATATTCATTTTATCTCAGTTGTTTCCAGTCTCACTTCCCTCACCCAGCATCAACACTGAGCTTGTGCCAGCAACCCAGGGGGCTTCAGCAATGCTAAAGCCTGGGGGAGAAGGGGCACCACGGGTGATCAGTTGTCACCCAGGTTACCACTAGGACATCCATCCATCCTGTCTGCATGGCCCTTTCAGGCCTGGTGGCTTCATGCTTCTGTGCCTTGTTTAAGGCATTGGAATCTTTCCTGAAGCTGCCTCTGTTCCTTTCTGCTATACATCCCAGTTTGCCTGGGACAATCCCACCTTGTGTTTATTGCCACGGTGTAATTACCAATAGCAACCTCCCTTTCACTGTCAAATGTGCCCAGGTTTGGTCGATAAACTCTGTGGCCACTGTAGCCTGAAACACACACAGCCATTTCTAATCTCAGCACTTACTGCTTCTTGACACAGCCCGTAGGCCAGCAGAGCCCTTCTGATTCCAGAATCTCTTCTTAATCTGGGGAGTCAGGAAGCACCGTTCTCCTCTGTACTTCTACCAGGAATTGTCAATCCTAAGGAATTTCCTTTGCCTAGGAGTTTTGACTTTTAGATGTAAAAGCCAAAAAGGGTTGAGCTTCTACTTCTAGTTTCCTCATTCCTAACGCAATGAGCCGGCCACCCACTTAGATGTGGGGAAATAAAAGAATATACAGAGGAAAAAGTTCTGATATTATGCTTTCAAAAATTATTCCAGATTTAAACCAAACCAAACCAGTTGCCTTTAGGTCGATTCTGACTCAAGGTGACCTCGTGAGTCAGAGTAGAGCTGTGCTTCACAGAGTTTTCAGTGGCTAATTTTTTGGAAGTAGATCACCAGACTTTTTTCCAAGGTGCCTCCGAGTGGCCTTGAACCACCAAACTTTCAGTTAGCAGCCAAGCACATTAACGGTTTGTATCACCCAGGGTCTCCATCACAGATTCAGAATCCAGTTATTTGCATATCTGCTTTATCTCCTCTAATGACTAAAAACTTATGCCTTTTTTTTTTTTTTTAAATCTATCCCTCCCTTCCCCATATAGGAATTAAGCCATTCAGGGTAAGCTCATTAAATGCTTGTTGAAGATATAAATGTTATTAGCCATTTACACCTTAGTATGAATGAGATACAGATTATTTTCCAAGTGTATATCTGGATGAGAGGAAGAATGCAGCTAGGTACCTAAGAGATTAGAAAGACCTAGGTGGGAAAATGTAGACAACTTGTCAGGGTGGCAACAATAAACTTCACTCATTTCACATTTGCCCAACTCTGAAAAGTACCTGTAATGCTTACTCCTGAATTTAGACAGTCAGGCAATTGGCCCAATGCCTATTGAACTGTGGTGAATACAACAAGTGAGCAAGACTTTTAGGATTCCCTCTGTTAACTGCCTCAAGAGTATAAATGTAAACATAAAAGCAAAGACCCCTTTCCCCTCAAAAAAAAACCCTCCTGGGGCTCTTAGTCATTCTTCAAGTCCTGAGTCAAATGCTTCCCAGTTTCCGAAGGTTTTAGACTACCTCTGGTAAATCAGTTTCTGCCTCATTTCAAAATATATCGATTACCTATTTACAGGAAATTAAAAAAAACAAAACAAAACACTGCTGATGAGTTGATTCCAACTCATGGCAACCCCATGTGTTACAGAGTAGAACTGCTCCATAGGGTCTTCCGTGGCACCGCTAGTTGAGTTCCAACTGCCAACCTTCAGGTTAGTAGCTGAGAACAAATTGTCTGTGCCACCCAGGGAACTATTTACATTACTATGATTGAAAACATATGTTCCGTAGCCAAACTGCCTGTGCTCAAACCCAGCTTCACTTACTTTGTGACCCTGTGCAAGTTACTCAATCGTTTTATGCCTTAGTTTCAGCATCCATAAAATGGGCGCTAATATCTCATAGGGTTATGCTGAGGATCAGATATATATATATATATCACTTAGTCAATGGCAGCTCTCATTATTATTTGCCAGGGACTATTCTAGGAAACAGCCTTGTGGCACAACAATTAAGCAGTCGGCTAACTGAAAGGTTGTCAGTTCGAACCCACCCAGTGGCTCCGTAGGAGAAAGACCTGAAGATCTGCTTAGAAAACCCTATGGAGGCAGTTCCACTCTCTCACATAGGATCATTAAGAGTTGAAAATCAACTGGATGGTAACTATCAACAACAACATTCTAGGTGGCAGTGATAGATCAGTGAACAGAATAGACTGGTTGGCCCCTGTCATGGGTTGCTTACAACATTTCAAAAAAAAGGACATTAAATAAAAGGCTGTAACATCATTAACATAGACTCCCCTGTGCTCTGACTGCTCTTTGTGTAAGTCTAGAATATGTCTAAATTAGTACCCACCATACTGCTTTCTGATTCTCTTCTCAGTGCCTATCTCCTCACAGGCCTGTGAGTTCCTGGGGACAGAGACCAGCTTGTGTGTTCCTTATCTTTTTGTATTCCTAGCCCCTAGCCCCTCAGCCCGGCGCTTGGCAGGCCCTGAGTGACTGTGGCATTGCTGACTCCAGAAAGGAGGGCTAAGTTGGCAGCACTGACAAGTTAAGGGATGGGAGTGGTTTGATCTAAGTGCCTAGTCAGATGTGGCTGACTCCCTCTCATCTCTCTGGGCCTCCCCTCCCAGCGGGCCCACCTTCCACAGTCAATCCGTCAGCTCTCGCCTTGACCCCTACCCTCTCCTCTCAGTTTAGCCACAGGAATCCAAGAGTTGAAAGAGAAAGCCGCTAATCAAGGTCTCAAACCTTGTTTTTCTCCTTAATTTGCCCTCATTTCCTCCCTGCTCACAGCATTTACATAAAATCCCAGGCTCCGGGTTGTGGTGGCTGCTAACGCTGCCTTTCTGCAAACACCCCAAGCTGTGATTCCCCTACCAGGTTGGCAACTCCCCAGTGTGTTAGCATTCTCTCAAAAGGGAAACATTCATTTTTAATTACGTCTCCTTTTAAAAATAAGCGTCTGCCAGGAGGGACTTCTTTGAGGAGGAGTGAGAAGAGTCAGGAAACCCAACCCCGCTGGGCACTTGCCGCTGTCAAGCCGCGAACATCGCTGGCCGCCCAGAGAGAAAGTAAGTGCGCGACCATGGGGGCAGCCGGAGCCGCCCGCCTCACCAAACCCACGCGTGAGACTGAGGGCTGTGGAGACAAATGAGAAAACGGGGGGAAGGGGACGGGTTCTTCCTAGAGATTAAGGGTGCCCCTACAAGAGAGATTCTGTCCTCTTCCCCGTGGCTTCTTCCTAGAGAGACCACTTCACACTGAGAACTTCTCCCGTGCAATTAATCAAGGATTGTTGTTAGGTGCTGTCAAGTCGGTTTGACTCATAGCGACCCCATGTGACAGGGTAGGACTACCCTATAGGGTTTTCTAGGCCGTAATCTTTTACAGAAACAGATTGTCAGGTCTTTCTCTCATGGAACTGCTGGTTGGGTTGAACCGCCAGCCTTTGGGTTAGCAGCCTGGCTGCTAACCACTGCACTACAAGAAGCCGTGTAAAAGAAAGCTTCGTCCTGGTTTGTGTGGGTTTAGAGCAGTCTGCTTAGCACTCAAGTCTTCTCAGAAGGTGAAAGAGGCCTGGACACTTCATTTTGAAGCTCTGAATGAATATATTTTTAAAATGAAGACATACCCAAACAGTTCCAAAAACCTAATTGTGGTATATTTTAAAGGTCTACCTTTAATAAGTCAATGCTCTTGAAATGCACCTACCAATATAATTACTGTGTGTATAAGCTTATTTGGATATTATGCCAAAAGGCTGAATGTGAGGCCCTTGATGAATTCGAGGCAAGAACTAACTGGTCTTCTACTCCTGTCCCACTCATCATAGGCTCTGTGTCTACAAATTCCCACTGATGGGAGAGGAAATGACCTTGAAGGGGGAGGAGAGAAGACGTAAGCCTGTTCCAGAAGTAGTGTTGTTGTTACTTGAGGTCTTGAGGGCCCCATACACAACAGCTTCAAACAGTTGTGATCCATAGGATTTTCACTGGCTGATTTTCAGAATGAGATTGCCAGCCCTTTCTTCCTGGTTTGTCTTAGTCTGGATTCACCACTGAAACCTGCTCAGCATCATAGCAATACAAAAGCCTCCTCCCTCCTGCTGACAGATGAGTAGTAGCTATGCTTGAGGTGCATTGGTGGGAAAGGAACCTCAGTCTTCCACAGGGAAGGAGAGAATCTATCACTAAATTGCCACTCCCCCCTATCAGAAGGAGTGAGGTCTAAAGAAAAGACTAATTGAGAATCAGGTTCAAATTGGATCAGACCTTGGATACCTCACCTTCTCGATGCCTTATTGCTCATTTGTAAGCTGAGGGATGTTGAAAGAGTCTGTCGAAGAACAAAGATAAAAATAAAGTTCTAAGGAAGAAAGATGCAGTAGGAAGCAGGAATGCTTTACTGAAGGGACCATAAAGATGTCTCCTTCTTTCTCTCCTCTCTCCGTTCGTTCCCTTTTCCTTCTTCCCTCCCTCCCTCATTCTCTCCCTTCCTTCCTTCTTTCCTTCTGAGTCGGAATCAAAACCCTTTAAGAGGCAATTGGCAAAGAACATTACTCATCCAAATAAGTTGCCTTTAGTTCTTCCTGTGTTTGGTGTTTACTGAAAGCTTGGAATTCTACCCCTCATCCATGTTTCCATGTGGCTTCCCTTTATGCATAAAACATCCAAAAGGACGTTGCTGATTGCATAAACTTGTTAGACTGCAAAGGCCCAACATTCTATTTTCTGCCTATGCTGGGGGAAAACACCCCAGAGCATGGTTTATGCATTACAAAGAGCCCTGCAATATTTAAACATCAGTCAAATCAGTTAGGCAGTGCAAGTCAAAAGTAGTTTTCAAATGTTATTAATAATTACATGTGACAAAACCACTTTATTTTTAGATTTCAGAGAAACATATTTCTGATCTATTGTCATTGTTCATGTTCTCTCCACATGTACTATTAGAAAAGAAGAAAAGGCGTTCTCTCTCTTAGTCTCTGTCTATGTCCAGCACACCTTCCACAGTGAATCATACACAGAGGAAATCTTCATGATTGCGTATTGTTTCTCTCCCTAACCTTCAGCTGTGTGAACTCTGCTCCTTGGGCAAGGCAGTTGCCTGTCATTTAACCTGCCTGGATGGATGAGCTCATTAACGAGTCATCCCAGGAGCTTTCTCTATTGGCTGCTCTCCCAGATATCTGTTTCTTCCTCCACCCAACCTCCGTCAATGGCCATGGTTAATAGGTCTTCTCTGTCTGGTGAAGCCAGTCCTCACACCCCTCTCATTGTGCATTCCTTCCCCTTCCTGGAGGAGAACTTAGAAAGGGCGGTTGGGAGCAGTCATTCCAAGCATCCCGCTGAACCTGCACTTTTTACAAAGGCCACCCTTTCTCCAAGACACCACCAACTCTCCCTCTGCTGGAGGGAAAATGGCAATGCCCTCCCCTCAGTGTTCCTACGGAGGGAGGGTGAACCTAGTCAGCAGTCCTTACTCCTTCTTTGCCAAGTGGCTGTTTCCCCTTTGTGGGTCAGCATAAGCTCAGTGGAAGCCCTGAATTGCTCTCACTGGTTTTCCCTTTGTCATGAAGCTGAGCAGCCCTGGATGGTGGGAAAGCCCTCCCTGGGATCTAGATAGAGGGCTTTGTTAAACCCAACAGCAGAAGTGGAGGGGTGGGAGTAGGGCATCTCAGGGTTTTTGTTTTTTCTTTAACTTAACCGGATGCTGTGGAATCGATTCTGACTCACGGCAGTCACATGTGGACAGGGACAGATTGCCCAATAAGCATGGTTAGCACCTGCTTAGGGCATCAACAAAACAGGGTCACCAGTTGTCCAAAGCAAAGACCCATAGATGCCAAGCAGACAGGGCACAAAGCACTACAGTGGAAGGGAACTGGCAGGGCACTGAATGAAACTGATACTGGCTGCCGCGCAGGAGCCTGCTGGGAATAAAGTTCACGCAGGGTTACAAGGGTGCCCACGCACAAGGTTCTTGAAGCTATGAGGCCCTACCACTTCAACACTTTCGTTGACATCTGTTTCCTATGGTCCCCTGCTGTGTAATTGAAACTCCTTATCTTGGACACAATACTTGATATGACTCGATATATGCAAATAAATGAGGTATTCAGCACATTAAGAGGATGCAAAATTCAATATTTATTTATCATTCAAAATATGTCTCTGTTTTGCAACAGTGAGAGCGTTTCTAAATTCGTCTTCCAAGAAAGCAACAAAAGGCCTGGATATACTTGATGAAGAATGCATGAAGGCATCCAAGAAATTAGCACAGGCTTATCCCGATGATTAAATACAAACCACTTTAGAGAAGTGTGACAATTTCATTCTTATATGAGAACTAAGTTTACAGATTCAGGAAACACAAATTTTACTCTTGTAGGCATATATGATTCCATAATAGAAGATAAAAAACAATGTGTATTTCTCAATGTTGAAATTGCTTTATGCATATTTCTAACTTTAATGATCACGAATTGTGCAACAGAATGCTCATTTTCATCCCTAAAGAGATTCAAAAACCCTCAGCTTACAACAGTGATTCAAGAAAGACTTGATTCATTATCCTTTTTCGTATGGAAGTAGATATTGTTTTTCAGCTTAATTGTGATGAAATCTTGAAGAATTTGTAAGAGCAAAGAATAGAAAGAAATATTTTTAATTATAAGTTCGAGATGAAAGATCTATCTAAAAATAAAATATAGTAATTTGTTGTAATATTTGTCTTCTGATCATTAAATTTTCTCTTATGACATCTTTTCGTTTGTTCATTTATAATTGTAGCATCTATTAAGAAACAAGCATCAAAACTGAAGTATGAGCCATTTAAAGCAAAATTGGTGAAAGTCAATTTTTCGTTCCAGGAGAGCAACAGAATTTTACATTGATTGTTGAAACGACGAAGTTCACTGACTCATTTTCTTTATTGTAGAATGTTGAGAATATTCTTTTTGTAGAAAATGTGGTATATAATAAAAATCTTAGTACCCTGCATCCACTAAAAATTTTGTAATCTACTTCATATCATTCTGCTAAAATGGCATCTGCCACTTTTGTATTCAATCGCTACTATTGTAGTCAAATTTAAAAAGAAGTTACATCATGGATAGCTAAGACACACAAACACACATATATATATAGGTATGTATATATAACTCACATACCCCATCTGAATGCATGAGTAAGCAGAGGAGGGGGCACCACAGATTATCAGTGTTTAGGGCCCTCACATGCCTTAATCTGGCCCTGCATGTGTGTCAGAGTAGAACTATGTTTCACAGGGTTTTCAGTGGTTGATTTTCAGAAGCAGATCGCCAAGAGTTTCTTCCGAGCTGCCTCTGGGTGGACACAAACCTCCAACTTTTCAGTTAGCAACCACGTGCCTTAACTGTTTGCACCACTCAGGGAATCCTCATTTTTCCTTTAATGGACAGTAATTCAGGTTTTGTCTAGTCCCTATGTCCTGTGGGGAGTATGTGTCTCTAAATCTGTAAGACAATATCTTGGGATTTGCTTTTTACTTTGGGTTTTGTTTGTTTTTAATTTAATTATCAAGATTCTGGCTTTTTGTGCCTTGGCTTCCTCCTTTCTAAGAAAGAAGAAAACACTTTGAAATTAACATCTAAATCCAGATTTCCTTTTTCAAGCCCCGAGAGAACGGTGCCTCTTCCCTTTCTCACATGTCTATTCTCAATATATCCACCTTAATTATCTTATTTTTTCCTTTTTTCTTCCCTTACTGCTTCTCCAACTAAATATCTGCTACCAC